>NW_012119711.1:78770-112117 GCF_000951035.1 Colobus angolensis palliatus | reverse complement strand
CGCTGGGAGTTGGAAACTGGAGCTGTTCCTATCCGGCCATCTTCTCAGGATATTCTAAAGGGTGACTCCAAATGTCCTTTCTCAGATTCCACAGAAACAGTGATTTCAAACTGCTCCATCCAAAGAATGATTTAACTCTTTGAGATGAACACAAACATCACAAAAGAGTTTCACAGGAAACTTCTTTCCAATTTTCCATTGGAGATATTTCCTTGCATGACACAATCCTCCAGTTGCCACTTACTATCCCTTCGCAGAACCCTCAGAGGGCGACTTTCAAACTGGGAAATGTAGAGTAAGCTTTAATCCTGTGAAAAGAATGGGCATGTCAGAGAGCAGTTTCTTCAAGTGCTTCTTTCTGATTTTATTGGACGATATTTTACTTTTTGCCATAGTCTTCAATGCGCTCCCAATATCACTCTTTTGGTTGTACAGGAACAGTGTTCAAACTGTGTCTTTTGCGAAGAACATTAAAACTCCATGAGTGGAATGCACACATCACCAAACAGTTTCTCAAAAACCTTCTCTCCAGTTTGTATCTGACTATATTTCCTATATGAATATAGACCAGAATGTGAACCCAGATATCCCTTCGTGGATCCATCCATGAGGGAGATTCCAAGCTGCGTAATGTAAAGAAAGCTCCATCTATGTGAGAAGAATAAACATAGAAAAAATCAGATTCACAGAAACCATCTTTCCAGTTTTTATCTGAGGATATTTCCTTTTTAACCATAGTCCTGAGCGTGCTCAGAAGAGTCCCTTCATGGATCTGTCCATGACAGTTTCCAAGCTGTTTAATGTAAGGAAACCTTTATTTCTGTGAGATGATTACATGTATCACAGAGTAGTTTCCTAGAAAGCTTCTTTCCAGGTTTTCTCTGAGGCTATTTCCCTTTTCATTATCGGCATCAACATGCTCCCGAATATCACTTGTTACCTGTTTCTCCAAAAGGGTTTCCCCGATGCTGTATGAGAAGAGAGGTATTACACTGTGAGTGGAATGCACACGTCACAAAGCAGTTCCTCGGAAAGCTTCCCTGCAGTTTCGGTCTGAACATATTTCCTTTTTCACCATAAGCCTCAAAGTGCTCCCGAATGTCCTATCACATGCTAAACATACTCAGGGTTATAAAACTACTCAACGTAAAGAGAGGCTTAACTAAGCGAGAGGAATTAAAACGACACAGAGTAATTTCACAGAAAGCGTCCTTCTGGATTTTACCTGAGGATGTTTCTTTCTCCATGTTCTTAAGATCGTTCCCAAATGTCCTTCCTCAGATTCCATAAAAACAGTGATTTCAATCTGCTCAATCCAAAGAGCGGTTTAACTCTATAAGACGAATACATACATAGCAAAGCACTTGCTAAGAAAGTTACTCTGCAGGTTTCATCAGAAGGTGTTTCCTTGCTCAACGCAAGCCTCCGGGCGTCACTAAATATCCCTTCACAGATTCTTCAAAAACAGAATTTCGAAACTGGGCAACATACAGTAAGCATAAATTCTGTGAAGTAAATGCACATATCAGAGAGCAGATTCTTGGAACGCTTCTTTCTCGACTTTTTTTCAGTTTATTTCACTATTTGCCATAATCCACAATGTGCTCCGAAATATCACTTTTTCAGTTACACAGGAACAGGGTTTAAACACTGCCTTGTGAGAAAAGAAGTATAACTAACTGAGCGGATTGCATACATCACAAGTAGTTTCCAAAAAAGCTTTTATCCAGTTTTTACCTGAAGATATCTCCTCTTTCACCGTAGGCCTGAATGTGCTCCGGAATGTCCCTTTGCACATTCTTGCATGACGGAGTTTCCAAACTGCAGAATATACAAAAGGTTTGAAATATGCGAGATGAATACATATATCTAACACGAAGCAGTTTCGCCAAAATCTTCTTTCCAGTTGTGTCTGAGGTTATTTCCTTTTTCACCATAGCCGTCCCTATACTCCTGATGTCTCTTGGTAGCTTTTTCTCCAAAAGGGATTCTGGAATAATCTAGGAGAAGAAAGGTATATTTCTGTGAGTGGAATGAACACGTCACAAAGGAGTTCCTCTGAAAGCTTCTGTCCAGTTTCGGTCTGAACATATTTCCTTTTTCATCATAAGCCTCAAAGTGCTCCCGAATGTCCCATCACATGCTAAACATACACAGGGTTACAAAACTACTCAACGTAAGAAGTGGCTTAACTAAGTGAGAGGAATTAAGACGCCACAGAGTACTTTCACAGAAAGCTTCCTTCTGGATTTTACCTGAGGATATTTCTTTCTCCATGTTCTAAGGATCGTTCCCAAATGTCCTTCCTCAGATTCCACAAAAACAGTGACTTCAATCTGCTCAATCCAAAGAACAGTTTAAATCTATGAGACGAAAACACACATCGCAAAACAGGTGCTCACAAAGTTACTCTGCAGGTTTCATCGAAAGATGTTTCCTTCCTCACCACAAGCCTCCGAGCGTCACTAAATATCCCTTCACAGATTCTTCAAAAACAGAATTTCGAAACTGGGCCACATAGAGTAAGCATAAATTCGGTGAAGTGGATGCACATATCAGAGAGCAGATTCTTGGAATGCTTCTTTCTCGATTTTATCTCAGTATATTTCACTATTTGCCATAGTCCTCAATGTGCTCCGAAATATCACTTTTTCGGTTACACATGAACAGTGTTTACACACTGCCTTGTGGGAAAAGAGGCATAACTCCCTGAGCGGAATGCATACATCACAAGTAGTTTTTTCAGAAAGCTTCTATCCAGTTTTTTTTGAAGATAACTCCTCTTTCACCGTTGGCCTGAATGTGCCCCCAAATGTCCCTTCACAGATTCATGCATGATGGAGTTTCCACACTGCATAATATTAGAAAGGTTTGAGCTATGCGAGATGAATAGATATATCTAACACGAAGCAGTTTCACAGAAATCTTCTTTCTAGTTTTTTCTGAGGATATTTCCTTTTTCACCACAGTGGACACTATTCTCCTGAATGTCAATTGGTAGCTTTTTCTCCAAAAGGGATTCTGGAATCCTCTAGGAAAAGAAAGGTATATTTCTGTGATTGGAATGCACACGTCACAAAGCAGATCCTCAGAAAGCTTCCCTCCAGTCTCCATATGAAGACGTTTCCTTTCTCACTGTAACCCTCAAATCCCTCCTGAATATCCCTTCGCAGTCTAAAGAAAAACCGTGTTATGATACTGCCCAGTGAAATGAGAAGCTTAACTATGTGAGCAGAATTCACGTGACACAAAGCAGGTTCACAGAAAGGTTCCTCCTGGTTTCTCTCTGAATTTATTTCTTTTTCAGGGTATTCTAAAGAGCATCTCCAAATATCCATTCTCAGATTCCACAGAAACAGTGATTTCAAACTGCTCCATCCAAGGAATGATTTAATTCTTTGAGATGAACACAAACATCACAAAAGAGTTGCGCAAAAAGCTTCTCTTTGATTTTCGATGTGAAAAATTTCCTTGCTCGACACAGGCCTGCGGTTGCCAATTACTATCACTTTGCAGAACCCTCAGAGGCCGACTTTCAACCTGGGAAATGTAGAGGAAGCTTTAACACTGTGAAAAGAATGGGCATGTCAGAGAGCAGTTTCTTAGAGTGCTTCTTTCTGTGTTTTACTAGACGACATTTCACTTTTTGCCATTGTCTTCAATGTGCTCCGAAGCACATTGGTTTTACCGAACTCTTTTGGTTTTACCAGAACAGTGTTCAAACTGTGCCTTATGAGAAGAAAGTTGTCAGTCCCTGAGTGGAACGTGCTCATTATCAAGCCGTTTCTCAGAAAGCTTCTCTCCAGTTTTTATCTGATCATATTTTCTATTTGACCATAGTCCCAAATGTGATCCCAAATATCCCTTCGTGGATACATCCACTAGGGAGTTTCCAGGCTGCATAATGTAAAGAAAGATTTATCTATGTAAGAATAATAAACATAAAAAAACAGATTCACAGAAAAATTATTTCCAGTTTTTATCTGAAAATATTTCCTTTTTCACCATATTCCTGAGTGTGCTCCCGAAAGTCCCTTCGTGGATCCGTCCCTGACAGGTTTCAAGCTGTGTAATGTAAGAAAAGCTTTATCTATGTGAGATGAGTACACATGTCACAGAGTAGTTTCCTAGAAAGCTTCTTTCCAGGTTTTTTCTGAGGCTATTTTCCTTTTCATCATTGGCATCAACATGCTCCCGAATACAACTTGGTAACCGTTTATCCAATAGAGTTTCCTTGATGCTGTATGAGAAGAGAGGTATAACACTGTGAATGGAATGCATACATCACAAAGCAGTTCCTCAGAGAGCATCTCTCCAGTTTCAGTCTGAACATATCTCCTTTTTCACCGTAAGCCTCAAAGTGCTCCTGAATGTCCCATCACACTCGAAACATACACAGGGTTATGAAACTACTCAATGTAAGGAGAGGCTTAACTGAGCGAGAGGAATTAAGACGACACAGAGTAGTTTCACAGAAAGCTTTCTTCTGGATTTTACCTGAGGATATTTCTTTCTCCATGTTCTAAGGATCATTCCCAATTGTCTTTCCTCAGATTCCACAAAAACAGTGACTTCAACCTGCTCAATCCAAATAACGGTTTAAATCTACGAGACAAATACACACATAGCAAAGCAGCTGCTCAAAAGTTACTCTGCAAGTTTCATCGGAAGATGTATCCTTGCTCATCACAAGCCTCCGGGCATCACTAAATATCCCTTCCCAGATTCTTCAAAGACAGAATTTCGAAAATGGGCAACATAGAGTAAGCATAAATTCTGTGAAGTGAATGCACATATCAGAGAGCAGATTCTTGGAATGCTTCTTTCTCGATTTAATTCAGTATATTTCACTATTTGCCATAGTCCTCAATGCGTTCCGAAATATCACTTTTTCAGTTAAAAAGGAGCAGTGTTTAAACTCTGCCTTGTGAGAAAAGAGGTATAACTCCCTGAGCGGAATGCATACATCACAAGTAGTTTCTCAGAAAGCTTCTCTCCAGTTTTTATCTGAATATATCTCCTCTTTCACTGTAGGCCTGAATGTCTTCCCGAATGTCCCTTCGCAGATTCGTGCAAGACGGAGGTTCAAAACTGCATAATATAAGAAAGGTTTTAACTATGTGAGATGAATAGATATCTCTAACACGATGCATTTTCACAGAAAACTTCTTTCCAGTTTTGTTTGAGGATATATCCTTTTTCACCATACCCGTCCCTACACTCCCGAATGTCTCTTGGTAGCTTTTTCTCCAAAAGGGATTCCAGAATCCTCTAGGAGAAGAAAGATACACTTCTGTGAGTGGAATGCTCACATCACAAAGCAGCTCCTCAGAAAGTTTCTCTCCAGTTTCTATCTGAATATGATTCCTTTCTCACTGTAACCCTCAAAGCACTCCTGAATATTCCTTCGCAGTCTAAACAATAACAGTGTTATGATATTGCTCAGTGAAAAGAGAAGCTTAACTGTGTGAGCGAAATTCAGGTGACACAGTGCAGTTTCACATAAAGCTTCCTTCTGGTTTCTCTCTGAGGTTATTTCTTTTTCAGTATATTCTAAAGAGCGTTTCCAAATGTCCTTTCTCAGATATCACAGAAAGAGTGATTTGAAACTGCTCAATCCAAAGAATGACTTAACTCTATGAGATGAATAGAAACATCACAAAAGAGTAGTGCAGAAAGCTTCTGTCCAATTTTCGATGGAAGACATTTCCTTGCTCGACACAGGCCTCTGGTTGCCACTTACTGTGCCTTTGCAGAACCCTCAGAGGCCGACTTTCAAAGTGAGAAATGTGGAGTATGCTTTAACACTGTGAAAAGAATGGGCATGTCAGAGCGCAGTTTCTTCGAGTGCTTCTTTCTGTTTTTTATTGGACGAAATTTCACTTTTTGCCACAGTCTTCAATGTGCTCTGAATATCACTCTTTTGGTTTTACAGGAACAGTTTTCAAACTGTGCCTAATGAGAAGAACATTAAAACTCCCTTAGCGGAATGCACACATCACCAAGCAGTTTCTCAGAAAGCTTCTCTCCAGTTTTTATCTGACTATATTTCCTAATTGACCATAGGCCCGAAAGTGATCTCAAATATCCCTTCGTGGATCCATCCACGAGGGAGTTTCCAAGCTGCGTAATGTAAAGAAAGCTTCTCCTATGTGAGAAGAATAAACATTGAAAAAAGCAGAATCACAGAAAGCTTCCTTCCAGCTTTTATTTGGAGATATTTCCTTTTTCCCCATAGTCCTGAGTGTGCTCCTGAAAGTCCCTTTGTGGATCCGTCCATGGCAGTTTTCAAGCTGTGTAATGTAAGGAAACCTTTATCTCTGTGAGATGATTACACATATCAGAGAGTAGTTTCCTAGAAAGCTTCTTTCCAGGTTTTGTCTGAGGCTATTTCCCTTTTCACCATCGGCATCAACATGCTCCCGAATATCACTTGTTACCTGTTTCTCCAAAAGGGTTTCCCCGACGCTGTATAAGAAGAGAGGTATAACACTGTGAGTGGAATGCACATGTCACAAAGCAGTTCCTCGGAAAGCTTCTCTCCAGTTTCAGTCTGAACATATTTCCTTTTTCACCGTAAGCCTCAAAGTGCTCCTGAATGTCGCATCACATGCCAGACATACACAGAATTATAAAACTACTCGACATAAGGAGTGGCTTAAAAAAGTGAGAGGAATTAAGAAGACACAGAGTACTTTCACAGAAAGCTTACTTCTGGATTTTAACTGAGGATATTTGTTTCTCCATGTTCTAAGGGTTGTTCCCAAGTGTCCTTCCTCAGATTCCACGAAAACAGTGATTGCAATCTGCTCAATCCAGCGAACGGTTTAAATCTAGCAGACGAATACACACATTGCAAAGCAGTTGCTCAGGAAATAACTCTGTAGGTTTCATCAGAAGATGTTTCCTTGCTCACCACAAGCCTCTG
Organism: Colobus angolensis palliatus; assembly: GCF_000951035.1. Taxonomy (NCBI): domain Eukaryota; kingdom Metazoa; phylum Chordata; class Mammalia; order Primates; family Cercopithecidae; genus Colobus; species Colobus angolensis. The sequence goes on along the minus strand of NW_012119711.1, from coordinate 105,189 downwards.
GGCGTCACTAAATATCCTTTCACAGATTCTTCAAAGACAGAATTTCTAAACTGGGCAACACATAGTAAGCATAAATTCTGTGAAGTGAATGCACATATCAGAGAGCAGATTCCTGGTACGCTTCTTTCTCGAGTTTATTTCAGTATATTTCACTATTTGCCATAGTCCTCAGTGTGCTGTGAATTATCACTTTTTTGGATACAGAGGAACAGTGTTTAAACACTGCCTTGTGAGTAAAGAGGTATAACTCCCTTAGCGGAATGCATAGATCACAAGCAGTTTCTCAGAAATCTTCTACCCAGTTTTTTTCTGAAGATACCTCCTCTTTCACCTTAGGCCTGAATATGCTCCCAAATGTCCCTTTGTGGATTCGTGCATGACGGAGTTTCCAAACTGCGTAATATAAGAAAGGTTTGTACTATGTGAGATGAATAGATATATCTAACATAAATCAGTTTCACAGAAATCTTTCCAGTTTTGTCTGAGGATATTTCCTTTTCCACTGTAGCCATCCCTATACTCCCGAATGTCTCTTGGTAGCTTTTCCTCCAAAAGGGATTCTGGAATCCTCTAGGAGAGGTAAGGTATATTGCTGTGAGTGGAATGCACACGTCACAAAGCAGCTCCTCAGAAAGCTTCTCTCCATTTTCTATCTGAAGAGGTTTCCTTTCTCACCGTAACCCTCAAATTGCTGCTGAATATCCCTTTGCAGTCTAAACAAAAACAGTGTTATGATACTGCTCAATGAAAAGAAAAGCTTAACTGTGTGAGCGGAATTCACGGGACACAGAGCAGGTTCACAGAAAGCTTCCTTCTGGTTTCTCTCTGAGGTTATGTCTTTTTCATGATATTCTAAAGAGCGACTCCAAATGTCCTTTCTCAGATTCCGCAGAAACAGTACTTTCAAACTGCTCATTCCAAACAATGATTTAATTCTTTCAGGTGAATACAATCATCAAAAAAGAGTTGCGTGGAAAGCTTCTCTCCAATTTTCGATGGGAGACATTTCCTTGCTCAACCCAGGTATCCGGATGCCACTTACTATCCCTTTGCTAAAACCTCAGAGGCTGACATTCTAACTGGGAAATGTAGAGTAGACTTTAACCCTGTGAAAAGCATGGGCATGTCAGAGAGCAGTTTCCTCGAGTGCTTCTGTCTGTTTTTTATTGGACGACGTTTCACTTCTTTCCACATTCTTCAATGTGCACCGAATATCACTCTTTTGGTTTTACAGGAACAGCGTTCAAACTGCGCCTTATGAGAAGACCATTAAAACTCCCTGAGTGGAATGCACACAACACCAAGCAGTTTCTCAGAAAGCTTCTCTCCAGTATTTATCTGACTATATTTCCTATTTGACCGTAGGCCCCCATGTGATCCCAAATATCCCTTCATGGATCCATCTATGAGGGAGTTTCCAAGCTGCAAAATGTAAAGAAAGCTTCACCTATGTGAGAAGAATAAACATAGACAAAAGCAGATTTACAGAAAGCTTCTTTCCAGTTGTTATCTCAAGATATTTTCTTTTTCACCATAGTCCTGAGGGTACTCGCAAAAGTCCCTACGTGGATCTGTCCATGACGGTTTTCAAGCTGTGCAATATAAGGAAACCTTTATCTAAGTGAGAGGATTACACATATCACAGAGTAGCTTAAAAGAAAGCTTCTTTTCATGTTTTGTGTGAGGCTATTTCCCTTTTCATCATCGGCATCAACATGCTCCCGAATATCACTTGGTAGCTGTTTCTCCAAAAAAGTTTCCCCGACGCTGTATGAGAAGAGAGGTATAACACTGTGAGTGGAATGCACATGTCACAAAGCAGTTCCTCAGAAAGCTTCTCTCCAGTTTTGGTCTGAACATATTTCCTTTTTCACCGTAAGCCTCAAAATGCTCCCGAATGTCGCATCACACGCTATGCATTCACACGGTTATAAAACTACTCAACATAAGGAGAGGCTTAACTAAGCGAGGGGAATTAAGATGACACACAGTAGTTTCACAGAAAGTTTCCTTCTGGATTTTACCTGAGGATATTTTTTTCTCCATGTTGTAAGGATCGCTCCCAAATGTCCTTCCTCAGATTTCACAAAAACAGTGATTTCAATCTTCTAAATCCAAAGAACAGTTTAAATCTATGAGACGAATACACGCATTACAAAGTAGTTGCTCAGAAAGTTACTCTGCAGGTTTCATTGGAAGATGTTTCCTTGCTCACCACAAGCCTTCGGGCGTCACTAAACATCCCTTCACAGGTTTTTCAAAGATAGAATTTCGAAACTGGGCAACATAGAGTAAGGATAAATTCTGTGAAGTGAATGCACATATCAGAGAGCAGATTCTTGGAATGCTTCTTTGTCGATTTTATTTCAGTATATTTCACTATTTGCCATAGTCCTCAGTGCACTGCGCAATATCACTTTTTCGGTAACACAAGAACAGTGTTTAATTGCTGCTTTGTGAGAAAAGAGGTATAATTATCTGAGCAAAATCCATACTTCACAAGTAGTTTCTAAAAAAGCTTTTATCCAGTTTTTATCTGAAGATATCTCCTCTTTCACCACAGGCCTGAATGTGCTCCCAAATGTCTCTTCGCATATTCGTGCATGAAGGAGTTTGCAAACTGTGTAATATAAGAAAGATTTGAACTATAAGAGATGAATAGATATATATAACACGAAGGAGTTTCACAGAAATTTTGTCTCCAGTTTTGTCTGAGGATATTTCCTTTTTCACCATAGCCGTCCCTGTACTCCCGAATGTCTCTTGGTAGCTTTTCCTCCAAAAGGGATTCCGGAATCCTCTATGACCAGAAAGGTATATTTCCGTGAGTGGAATGCACACGTCACAAAGAAGTTCCTCAGAAAGCTTCTCTTCAGTTTCGGTCTGAACATATTTCCTTTTTCACCGTAGGCCTCAAAGTGCTCCTGAATGTCCCATCACATGCTAGACATACACAGGGTTATAAAACTACTCAATGTAAGGAGAGGCTTAACTAAGCGAGAGGAATTAAGATGACACAGTGTAATTTCACAGAAAGCTGCCTTCTGGATTTTATTTGAGGATATTTCTTTCTCCATATTCTAAGGATCGTTCCCAAATGTTCTTCCTCAGATTTCACAAAAACAGTGATTTCAATCTGCTCAATCTAAAGAACAGTTTAAATCTATGAGTCGAATACACACATTGCAAAGCAGTTGCTCAGAATGTTACTCTGCAGGTTTCATCGGAAGATGTTTCCTTGCTCACCACAAGCCTCCGGGCATCACTAAATATCCCTTCACAGATTCTTCAAAGACAAAATTTCGAAACTGGGCAACATAGAGTAAGCATAAATTCTGTGAAGTGAATGCTCATATCAGAGAGCAGATTCCTGCAACGCTTCTTCCTCGATTTTATTTCAGTATATTTCACTATTCGCCATAGTCCTCAGTGTGCTCTGAGATATCACTTTTTCGGTTTCACTGGAACAGTGTTCACCCCCTACCTTGTGAGAAAGGAGGTATAACTCCCTGAGTGGAATCCATACATCACAAAATAGTTTCTCAGAAAGCTTCTCTCCAGTTTTTATCTGAAGATATCTCCTCTTTCACCAAAGGCTTGAATGTGCTCCCAAATGTCCCTTCGCGAATCCGTGCATGACGGAGTTTCCAAACTGCATAGTATAAGAAAGGTTTGAACTATGCCAGATGAACAGATATATCTAAAATGAAGCAGATTCACAGAAATCTTCTTTCCATTTTTTGTCTGAGGATATTTCCTTTTTCACCATAGCCGTCCCTATACTCCTGAATGTCTCTTGGTAGCTTTTTCAACAAAAGGGATTCCAGAATCCTCTAGGAGAAGAAAGGTATATTTCTGTGAGCAGAATGCTCACATCACAAATCAGCTCATCAGAAAGCTTCCCTCCAGTATCTATCTGAAGACGTTTCCTTTCTCACCGTAACCCTCAAATCGCTCCTGGATATCCCTTCGCAGTCTAAACAAAAACAGTGTTATGATACTGCTCAATGAAAAGAGAAGCTTAAATGTGTGAGCAAATTCACGTGACATTAAGCAGGTTCACAGAAAGCTTCCTTCTGGTTTCTCTCTGAGGTTATTTCTTTTTCAGGGTATTCTGAAGAGTGTCTCCAAAAGTCCTTTCTCAGATTTCACAGAAACAGTGATTTCAAACTGCTAAATCCGAAGAATGATTTCACTCTTTGAGATGCATACAAACATCGCAAAGAGTTGCGCAGAAAGCTTCTCTCCAATTTTCGAAGGGAAATATTTTCTTGCTCGACACAGGCCTTCGGTTGCCACATACTATCGCTTCGCACAACCCTCAGAGGCCGACTTTCAAAATGGGAAATGTAGAGTAATCTTTAACCCTGTGAAACAAATGGTCATGTCAGAGAGCAGTTCCCTCGAGTGCTTCTTTCTGTTTTTTATTGGACGACATTTCACTTTTTGCCATAGTCTTCAATGTGCTCCGAATATCACTCTTTTGGTTTTGCAGGAACAGTTTTCAAACTGTGCCTTATGAGAAAAACATTAAAACTCCCTGAGTGGAATGCACACATCATCAAGCAGTTTCTCAGAAAGCTTCTCTCCAATTTTTATCTGACTCTATTTCCTGTTTGACCATAGGCCCGCATGTGATCCCAAATATCCCTTCGTGGATCCATCCATGAGGGAGTTTCCAAGCTGCATAATGTAAAGAAAGCTTCATCTATGTGAGAAGAATAATCATAGAAAAAAGCAGATTCACAGAAAGCTTGTTTCCAGTTTTTATCTGAAGATATTTTCTTTTCACCGTAGTCCTGAGTGTGCTCCCGAAAGTCCCTTCGTGGTTCCGTTCATGACAGTTTTCAAGCTGTGTAATATAAAGAAACCTTTATTTCTGTGAGATGATTACACATATCACAGAGTAGTTAAAAAGAAAGCTTCTTTCCAGGTTTTGTCTGAGGCTATTTCCCTTTTCATCATCGGCATCAACATGCTCCCGAATATCACTTGGTACCTGTTTCTCCAAAAGGGTTTCCCCGACGCTGTATGAGATGAGAGGTATAACACTGTGAGTGGAATGCACACGTCACAAAGCAGTTCCACGGAACGCTTCTCTCCAGTTTCGGTCTGAACATATTTCCTTTTTCACCGTAAGCCTCAAAGTGCTCCCGAATGTCCCATCACACGCTAAACATACACAGGGTTGTAAAACAGCTCAATGTAAGGAAAGGTTTAACTAAGCGAAAGGAATTAAGACAACACAGAGTAATTTCACAGAAAGCTTCCTTCTGGATTTTACCTGAGGATATTTCTTTCTCCATGTTCTAAGGATTGTTCCCAACTGTACTTCCTCAGATTACACAAAAACAGTGATTTCAATCAGCTCAATCCAAAGAACGGTTTAAATCTAGGAGATGAATACACACATCGCAAAGCAGTTGCTCAGAATGTTACTCTGCAGTTTTCATCTGAAGATGTTTCCTTGCTCACCACAAGCCTCCGGGCATCACTAAATTACCATTCACAGATTCTCCAAAGATAGAATTTTGAAACTGGGCAACATAAAGTAAGCATAAATTCTGTGAAATGAATGCACATATGAGAGAGCAGATTTTTGGAACGCTTCTTTCTCGCTTTTATTTCAGTATATTTCACTATTTGCCATAGTCCTCTGTGTGCTCGGAAATATCACGTTTCGGTTCCACAGGAACAGTGTTTAAACACTGTCTTGTGAGAAAAGTGTTATAACTCCCTGAGAAGAATGCATACATCACAAGTAGTTTCTCAGAAAGCTTCTCTCCACTTTTTATCTGAAGATATCTCCTCTTTCATCATAGACCTGAATGTGCTCCCCATTGTCCCTTCGTGGATCTGTGCATGACGGAGTTTCCAAACTGCATAATATAAGAAAGGTTTCAACTATGCAAGATGAATAGATATATCTAACATGAAGCAGTTTCACAGAAATCTTCTTTCCAGGTTTGTCTGAGGATATTTCCTTTTTAAGCATAGCCGTCCCTGTACTCCCGAATGACTCTTGGTAACTTTTTCTACAAAAGGTATTCCAGAATCCTCTAGGAGAAGAGAGGTATATTTCTGTGAGTGGAATGCACACATCACAAAGCAGCTCCTCAGAAAGCTTCTCTCCAGTTTCTATCTGAAGACGTTTCCTTTCTCACCATAACCCTCAAATTGCTCCTGAACATCGCTTCACAGTCTAAACAAAAACAGTGTTATGATACTGCTCAATGAAAAGAGAAGCTTATCTGTGTGAGTGGAATTCACATGACACACAGCAGGTTCACAGAAAGCTTCCCTCTGGTTTCTCTCTGAGGTTATTTCCTTTTCAGGATATTCTAAAGAGTATCTCCAAATGTCCTTTCCCAGATTCCACAGAAGCAGTGATTTCAAACTGCTCAATCCAAAGAATGATTTAGCACTTTGTGATGAATACAAACATCAAACAAGGGTTGTGCAAAAAGCTTCTCTCCAATTTTCGATGGGAGACATTTCCTTGCTCGACTCAGGCCTCCGGTTGCCCCTTACTATCCCTTCGCAGAACCCTCGGAGGCCGAATTTCAAACTTGGAAATGTAGCGTAAGCTTTAACCCAGTGAAAAGAAGGTGCATGTCAGAGAGCAATTTCTTCGAGTGCTTCTTTCTGTTTTTTATTGGACGACATTTCACTTTTTGCCATAGTCTTTAATGTGCTCCGAATATCACTCTTTTGGTTTTCAAGGAATAGGGTTCAAAGTCTTCCTTATGAGAGGAACATTAAAAGTCCCTGAGTGGAATGCACACATCACCAAGCAGTTTCTCAGAGAGCTTCTCTCCAATTTTTATCTTACTATATTTTCTATTTGATCATAGGCTTGAATGTGATCCCAAATATCCCTTCATGGATCCATCCACGAGGGAGTTTCCAAGCAGCGTAATTTAAGGAAAGCTTCATCTATGTGGGAAGAATAAACATAGTTAAAAGCAGATTCACAAAAAGCTTCTTTCCAGTTTTTATCTGAAGATATTTCCTTTTTCACCATAGTCCTGAGTGTTCTCCCGAAAGTCCCTTGGTGATCCATCCATGACAGTTTTCAAGCTGTGTAATATAAAGAAACCTTCATTTCTGTGAGATGATTACACATATCACAGAGTGGTTAAAAAGAAACCTTCTTTCCAGGTTTTGTCTGAGGCTATTTCCCTTCTCATCATCGGCATCAACATGCTCCCAAATATCACTTGTTATGTGTTTCTCCAAAAGGGTTTCCCCTACGCTGTATGAGAAGAGAGGTATAACACTGTGAGTGGAATGCACACGTCACAAAGCAGTTCCTCAGAAAGCTTCTCTCCAGTTTCTGTCTGAACATAATTCCTTTTTCACCGTAAACCTCAAAGTGCTCCCAAATGTCCCATCACATGCTAAACATACACAGGGTTATAAGACTACTCAACGTAAGTGTTTGGATAAACGGAGGCAATATGGCGCACTTCTGGGTTCTTCATCACCAACTTTTCCTGCGCGAACGAAAATGCAGCCGGCGCCTGGGAAGGTGCAGACCAACCGAGCATGCGCCAGGTGACGTCAATTTGAAAAGTCCAAGATTTACCTGGTCGCATCTACGGAACGCCCCTGATACGCCCATGCCCCTCCTATTGCCCTCCCACTCCTACAAAAGCCACTCCCGGTGAGCGTCTCTCGTGGACTTCCCGGCCCCCACTCCTGTTGGGACTGCATTTGGATCTCTGTCCAAGAGCTCCACGGGGTGACTGTCTTGGCCTTCTTTGCCACAGGCTGAGAGATCTCTCCCTACCCACCTTCTTCCTTCAAGCTAGGTGACCAAAAATAAATTTGCAGTTTTGCTCCTACCCTTGCCTGCTCACTGGTTCTTTTGTGCACGCTCTGGTGGTCTTAGAAAAACAAATCTGTTGGTGCCGAACCTGGGAGGAGACCCCTCCTCAGAGGCCCCAGGGTCCGGGAATCCTCCTCCTCCTCCTTCCATGCCATGGACGGACCAGGACCTGAGACTCGCTTCCCTCACTCTCACGGCCTCTCTGGGGTAAGTGCCCTTGTCTCCTCTTTACCACCCTCAGCCAAAAATCCTGCGCAGGTCTGAGGCCCACTTTTGAGCCACCAAGTGGCTTGGGAGCAACCACATGGCTCGGGAGACCTATTTAGGACAAAGATGTCCACCTGAAGGTAATCTCCACCTTGGCTCCAAGAGCCTCCAGTCTGTCTCTGCTGGTTCCAAAGGACACTTTGAAGCCAGGCAGAGATCCACTTCCATTTCCATTGTGTCCATTGTGAAAGTAAAGAGGAAACAAATGGGAAACCCTCAGTCCAAATTTCCAAAGAGCACCCCCTTAGGGTGCCTCCTATCCAATTTAAAAACCTTACAGCTCGAACAAGACCTTAGGAGAAAGCGGTGAATTTTCCTTTCCACTGTGGCATGGCCCCAATACAGACTAGACAATCAGTCTCAGTGGCCACCAGAGGGCACCCTAGGCCACAATGTTCTGACCGACCTCAGCAATTTCTGCCAGTGTCTAGGCAAGTGGTCCGAAATTACTTACATACAAGGGTTTTGGGCCTTCTGCTCTCGTCCCGACCTGTATAGCCAGTGCTCTTTGGCCCAAGTTATGCTAGCCAAGGACGCCGGCTCACAGGAATCCAAAAAAGAGGAGTCTTCTTTCCTTTCTGTTCAGCCGGAGGACCTAGGGTTTCCCTCACTTCCGCCCTACACTTCTCCTCCTCCCTCCATCCAGACTCCTCCTTCCTCTTCCTTATCTACTAGTAATCCACTCAGTCCTGTGTCTCCTTCGGTGCCCCCAACTAGCAGAGTCTCCTGTCTCTGCCCACACCCGCTCTAAGTGCCCTGCTGATGCCCTCACTCCTGCCCCACACCCTCCTACAGTTCTAGCACCTTTGCAAGAGGTAGCTGGGGTGGAGGGCCTAGTCACAGTACATGTCCCTTTTTCGCTGTCTGATCTTCCCAAAATTGAGAAGCGTTTAGGTGATTTCTCAGCTAATCCTACCATATACTTAAAGGAATTTAGATACCTTTCTCAGGCCTATGACTTAACTTGGCATGACCTCCAGGTTTTCCTATCCTACACCCTAAACCCTGAGGAGCAAGAGTGCATCCTAGCGGCCGCCAGACAGCCCGCCATCCAACTACATTTAACTGACGCCGCCATCCAACTAGGGGAGCAAGCAGTCCCCTCGGCAGACCAAGACTGGAACTACCAAGCAAGCCAGCCTGGGCGCCATAGGTGAGACATAACGGACCAGTGTTTGTTGGCTGGTATGCAAGCAGCCTCAAACAAAACTGTAAATTTCAACAAATTAAAAGAAATTGTTCAAAATCCAGAAGAAAATCCAGCCGCATTCTTAAATAGGCTGACTGAGGTTCTAACCCAATATACCCGGTTAGATCCAGCTTTCCCCAGAGGGGCCACCATTTTGGCGTCTTATTTCATTTCTCAATCAGCTCCTGACATTCGTAAAAAACTTCAAAAGGTAGAGGATGGTCCTCAGGCACCAATACAAGACCTGGTTAAATTAGCCTTTAAGGTCTATAACTCCAGAGAGGAGAAGGCTGAAGCACAGTGACAGGCTCACCTCTAACAGAAAGCACCACTCCTAGCAGTGGCTTTACAGCCCAGTCGTAACCCCAGGAAAGATTGCACACACCCCGCAGACTCCAAAGCTACAAAAGGAGCCTGCTATAAGTGCGGCAATGCAGAACACTATGCCAACAGGTGTCCGCAAGGTCCCCGAGCCCCAACGCAGCCTTGCTATAAGTGCAAGGCCTCAGGACATTGGGCTAGTGAATGTCCTAACCCTTGTCCACCAGGAACCCCCTGCCCTGCTTGCCAACAGGGAGGACACTGGAAGTCTGATTGTCCCACCCTGAGAACAGGTGCTGTGTCTCCACGTGACCCCCTTTCTCAGGGACCTGGGAGCTCCTTCCAGCTCCTACATCTGGAGGATGACAACTGAAGGTGCCGAGACTCAGGGACCCCTATCACTCTCGCCGAGCCGTGGTTAACTCTCCTGATAGTGGATAAGACAACTTATTTTTTAATAGAAAGTGGGGCTACCTATTCTGTTTTGCCATCCTTCTCTGGACCTAGCCTTCCATCCAATATCTCTGTAGTAGGAGTAGATGGAAAGCCATCCACTCCATGAAAAACTCCACTCCTTAACTGCTGCCTGGCCCAAAACTACTTTGCGCACTAGTTCCTTATTATACCTCCATGCTCTACCCCCTTACTAGGCCGAGACATTCTGAGCACCTTAAAGGCCTCCATATATATTCCCACCAACCCATCCACTCCCCTTCAACCCCCTCACGACCTGTTGCTCATCCTTTGTGCAGGCACACACGCTCCTCCTATGTCACTCCCACCCCCATCTTCCTTATTTCTGTACACCCTCAAGTGTGGGACACTTCCACCCCGGTCATAGCTGCCCACCACCCACCAGTTCTTGTCAAGCTCAAAGATCCCACTCGTTTCCCAAACCACCCCCAAATCTCTCTCTCTCTGGCACATCTACAAGGTTTAAAGCCAATTATCACGCGACTACTTAGCCAACATATTCTTGTCCGCACACATTCCCCCTGTAACACTCCAATACTTCCAGTTAAGAAGGCAGATGGAACGTATAGGTTAGTACAGGATCTTCGGCTATTCAATGAGGCTATCCGTCCAATGCACCCTGTAGTTCCCAACCCTTACACCCTTCTGTCCCATATCCCCACCAATTCTACTTATTTTATTGTGCTAGACCTTAAGGATGCTTTCTTTACCATACCCCTAAAGACAGACTGCCAGTTCCTTTTTGCTTTCACATGGGAAGACCCAGACACACATATCTCCACTCAACTGATGTGGACAGTCCTCCAACAAGGGTTGTGGTACAGCGCCCATTTCTTTGGTCAGGCCTTAGCAAAAGACCTTGCCTCCTGCCCTCTCACTAACAGCAAAGTTCTGCAGTATGTAGATGATCTCCTAATCTGCAGCCCTACCAAACAAGACTCTCTTCTAGACACTGCAACTCTCCTCAACCATTTAGGCTCATTAGGTTATAGAGTATCTAAACACAAGGCCTAAATTTCTTGCCAAACCATCATATACTTAGGAATTGAAATCACCCCAACAACCCGGTCACTATCTACCGACCGCATGGCCCTAATACGTAACCTTCTTCCCCCTCAAAATGCAAAAGAAATTCAATCCTTCCTATGTCTAATAGCCTTCTTCAGACATTGGATCCCCAATTTTGGAATCTTAGCCAAAACTTTATATGCCGCAGGTGAAGAAACCCCACATGGGCCTTTGTCCATCCCCAAGTTAATCTCGACTCATTTCACCCACTTAAAAGCTTGCCTTCTCTCACAATCCACTCTCTCACTGCCTGATTTCCAGCGTCCCTTTTAACTCTTTACAGACGAAAGGCAGAAAGTGGCAATTGGTCTTTTAGCCCAGCCTGTCAGCAGCACCCACTGCCCTGTGGCCTATCTATCCAAACAACTAGACCCAACTGTACAAGGCTGGCAACCCTGCCTGCGTGCATTAGTAGCGGCAGCCTGCCTGACCCAGGAAGCACAAAATCTCATTAGAGGCAGTAACGTAACAGTCCTCTCCACACAGCGTCTTCAGGATCTCATCTCTCATAAAAGTATTAGCCACTTAACTCCATCCTGGCTCCAACTTTTCCATCTCTTATTCATTGAAGACCCCACTGTTACTTTAGAAGTCTGCTCCTCTCTAAATCCAGCCACTTTACTGCCAGACCCTCTTAAACCACCCCATACTAAACATTCTTGTCCTGAGTTCCTGGAGTCTCAACCCCCTAGCCACCTACACTTGCATTACCGGCCCCTTCAGAATGCACAACTAACCCTATTTGTGGATGGCAGCTCCTTTATCAACCCTCAAGGAAACAGACAGGCAGGATATGCAGTAGTTACCTCCTCCACAGTTTTAGAGGCAAAACCCCTACCACAAAGGACCACATCACAGCAGGCAGAACTCACTGCATTAACCAAGGCACTCCTACTATCAAAAGGAAGAACAGTAAACATATACACAGATTCTAAATATGCTTTTCTAATTGCACACACCCATTCAGTCATCTGGAAAGAGAGAGGGTTTTTAACCACCGGCGATACCCCTATTATTAACAAAAACCAAATACTCAAACACCTAGATGCACTGTCAGCACCTTCCAAGGTAGTCATTATACATTGTAAAGGTCACCAAACTTCATCTAACCCGGTAGCAGCTGGCAACAATTTCACTGACGTCACTGCCAAGTCAGCTGCCAGATTTTCCACCCCTAAGCCTCCTTCCATCTGTTTTCTCTCCCCCAAGTATGCCCCTAATTACACTCAGGAAGAAAAGGCTAAGCTATTACAAAATCCAACAGCCAAACTAACTACAGGTGACTGGATATATAGTAATAACAAATTAGTCATTCCTGAAACACAACTCCATACCATTCTAACAGACATACATAATTCTTTACATATAGGAGCCAAAGCCTTATACAATTTCCTAAATCCCCTCCTCCACTGTCCAACACTACAAAAACACTTAGTTACAATCATCCAGCAGTGCTCTACCTGCCTAAAGGCAAATCCTCAAGGTGCATTGTGTAATCCCCTTCCCAGCCATCAACTAAGAGGACACCAACCAGGTGAAGATTGGCAAATTGATTTCACACATATGCTAAGACATAAAAAATTCAAATACCTCCTAACCCTTGTGGACACCTTTTCAGGGTGGATAGAGGCCTATCCTACCACAGGAGAAACCGCTAACATTGTAGCCTCTATACTCACTGAACATATTATCCCTAGGTTTGGCCTCCCGGTCACTCTTCAATCCAACAACGGTCCAGCATTCATCTCTAAGGTAGTCCAACAGGTGGCAGCCCTCCTACACATCACCTGGAAACTCCACATCCCTTATAGGCCTCAGTCTTCTGGTAAGGTGGAAAAGGCTAATGGACTCATCAACCAACAGCTCACCAAACTCTCAATGGAAACCCAGCAGTCGTGGGTAACTCTCCTTCCCTTGGCCCTGACCCAGCTGCGGGCAGCATCTCGAAGCCCAACAGGTCTCAGTCCGTTCGAATTAGTCTACGGACGGCCCCTAACCCTCCAGCAAATACCTTCCCTGCCTGCCCCTTTGGCGACCTACCTCCCATATCTCACTCTTCTCAGACAACTCCTGAGACAACACGCTGAGTTAGCACACCCTCCTCCAACAGACGCCTACAACCCACATCTCTCCCTCAGTCCCGGAGACCAAGTATACATAAAAGATATCCAAGCCAAAGACTTACAGCCCAGGTGGAAAGGCCCATACACTGTCCTCCTGTCTACACATACAGCAGCAAACTCCTAGGACACACCCATTGGGTTTATATTTCCCAGCTAAAAAGGGTCCCCACTGAGAACAATCAGTGGACATCAGTTCAACTTTCCCCCACTCGCCTCAAACTTACAAAACTTCCTTGACTATCTCATGCTCCCTGACCCCTGGCGCTTGTCTCACTTTCTCACCATCGTCTACATAAACCTATCAGACTTTCAATACATAACCCCAGACCCATATCTACCTCCAGACAATAGTCCAGAGCAGTGGTTCTCCTGTCTCCTGACCTTCATCAAACATCTTCAGTGGCAAGGGACACTCTGCGACTACACTGAAAATGAAGTCTCATTTTATGCTTACATTGCTGTCTCACTCATACATTGAGACCTTTGCTAGCCCGCCTACTGTATGGTAATTTTGTTTCATCACTGAAACTTGGTCACAAGACAGCCGAACACACTCAGTAGTACATAGTTCTGCCAGTTGTCTTCCTTAAGGCTGTCAAACTTCTCTCCGGACAGTAGAGACCCCTCCTCATGGCTCACACTTATCCGCCAAGGGCTAAACTTAACCTACACTGTGAATATAACCAATCTCTCCCATTGCTTCCTCTGTGAGGCTTTAGAAGCCCCCCTCCCAGTGGCAGCCACCTGCCCATGGCCTTCAACACAACTGGTCAAACATCCCACAATTTACTCACACTCTAGGCACGACTATACCAAAATCCAAATAGCCCAATCCTTCCTTTATGTTATTCAACCCCAAATTCATCCTGGGGCAATCATACTTAGGTGCCCAATGGAGGCCAAGCAACCCCCATTGGAGGCTATTTCTGGTGCAAGAGGTCGTTTTCTTAAACCTTTAACCAAACTATCACAACTCAATCTCAATTTCTCTGTGTCCCAGTATCCTTAGTGCCCAGCCTCACCCTGTATAGCAAGGCTGAACTAGTCGAACTGACACTGCAGCTACACCCTCCTGCCAATCACTTACAAAAATGGGCTGTTTTCCTCCCTCTAGTTATTGGACTCAGCTGAAAGCCTGGCCTCCCTGAAGTGCTGAACTACCTCAGGAGCTCAAGTAGCTGCCCAAAACAGGCAAGCCCTAGACTTGCTTACAGCTGAAAAAGGAGGCACTTGTCTCTTCCTTGGAGAAGAGTGCTGCTATTATGTTACTGAGTCAGGCCTATTAGACACTAACATTCAAACCCTCAAAAAATGAAAAACTGAAATACAGAACCTTAATACCCCAACGTTGCCAGGACCTTCCTTCTGGGTTTTGCCCATATTACATCAAATGCTTCCATTCCTCATTCCTATATTAATGCTATGTTTTATTTTGTTCTTCATCCATACGTCCAAATACCAACCATAGGCCCCGACCTTAACGACACCCCTTAAGAGCAGAAAGTAGCCAGAGAGACCACGGCGCCCCTTATCACTATTATCAATCAAAGGTTGGACTGTTTGGATAAATGGAGGCAAGATGGCGCACTTCTGGGTTCTTCATCACCAACTTTTGCCATGGGCAAGAAAAGCAGCCAGCGCCCGGGAAGGTGCAGACCAACCGGGCATGTGCCAGGTGACGTCAATCCGAAGAGACCAAGATTTACCTGGTCGCACCTATGGAATGCCCCCGACATGCCCGTGCCCTGCCTATTGCCCTCCCACTCTTAGAGAAGCTACTCCAGGTGAGAGTCTCACATGGGCTTTCCAGCTACCCACTCCTGTCGGGACTGCATTAGGAAGTCCGTCGGAGAGCTCCACGGGGCGACTCTCCTGGCCTACTTTGCCGGAGGCCGACAGACCACTCCCTACCCACCTTCTTCCCTGAAGCTAGGTGACCAAAAACAAATTTGCAGTTTTGCTCCCACGCTTGCCTACTCACTGGTTCTTTTGTGCTCGCTCTGGTGGTCTTAGAAAAACAAATCTGTAAGGAGAGGCTTAACTAAGTGATAAGAATTAAGATGACACAGAGTAGTTTCACAGAAAGCTTCCTTCTGGATTTTACCTTAGGATATTTCTTTCTCCATGTTCTAAGGATCGTTCCCAAATGTTCTTCCTCAGTTTCCACAAAAACAGTGATTTTTATCTGCTCAATCTAAAGAACAGTTTAAATATATGAGACGAATACACACATCGCAAAGCAGTTGCTCAGAAAGTAACTCTGCAGGTTTCATCGGAAGATGTTTCCTTACTCACAACAAGCCTCCGGGCGTCACTAAATATCCCTTCACAGATTCTTCAAAGACAGAATGTCGAAACTGGGCAACATAGTGTCAGCATAAATTCTGTGAAGTGAATGCCCATATCAGAGAGCAGATACTTGGAATGCTTCTTTCTCGATTTTATTGCAGTATATTTCACTATTTGCCATAGTCCTCAATGCGCACTGAAATATCACTTTTTTGGTTACACAGAAACTGTGTTTAAACACTGCCTTTTGAGAAAAGAGGTATAACTCCCTGAGCGGAATGCATACATCACAATTAGTTCCTCAGAAAGCATCTATCTAGTTTTTATGTGAAGATATCTTCTCTTTCACCGTAGGCATCAATGTGCTCCCAAATATCCCTTTGGGGATTCATGCATGACGGAGTTTCCAAACTGCATAATATAAGAAAGGTTTGAGCTATGCGAGATGAATAGATATATCTAACATGAAGCAGTTTCACAGAAATCTTCTCTCCACTTTTGTCTTAGGATATTTCCTTTTTCACCATAGCTGTCCCTGCACTCCCTAATGTCTCTTGATAGCTTTTTCTCCAGAAGGGATTCCGGAATCCTCTAAAAGAAGAAATGGTATATTTCTGTGAGTGGAATGCACACGTCACAAAGCAGTTCCTCGGAAAGCTTCTCTCCAGTTTCAGTCTGAACATATTTCCTTTTTTACTGTAAGGCTCAAAGTGCTCCCGAATTTCCCATCACATGCTAAACATACACAGGGATATAAAACTACTCAACGTAAGGAGAGGCTTAACTAAGCCTGAGGAATTAAGAAGAAGCAGTGTAGTTTCACAGAAAGCGTCCTTCTGGATTTTACCTGAGGATATTTCTTTCTCCATGTTCAAAGGATCGTTCTCAAATGTCCTTCCTCAGATTCCAGAAAAACAGTGATTTCAATCTGCTCAATACAAAGAACAGTTTAAATCTATGAGACGAATACACACATCACAAAGCAGTTCCTAAGAAAATTACTCTGCAGGTTTCATAGTAAGATGTTTCCTTGCTCACCAGAAGCCTCTGGGCGTCACTAAATATCCCTTCAGAGATTCCTCAAAGACAGAATTTCGAAACTGGGCCACATAGAGTAAGCATAAATTCTGTGAAGTGAATGCACATATCAGAGAGTAGATTCTTGGAACGCTTCTTTCTCGATTTTATTACAGTATATTTCACTATTTGCCATAGTCCTCAGTGCGCTCTGAAATATGACTTTTTTGGTTACAAAGGAACAGTGTTTAAACACTGCCTTGTGAGAAAAGAGGTATAACTTCCTGAGTGGAATGCATGCATCACAAGTTGTATCTCAGAAAGCTTCTATCCAGTTTTTATGTGAAGGTATCTCCTCTTTCACCATAGGCCTGAATGTGCTCCGAAATGTCCCTTCGCGGATTCGTGCAGGACAGAGATTCCAAACTGAGTAATATAAGAAAGGTTTGAGCTATGTGAGATTAACAGATATATCTAACACGAAGCAGTTTCACAGAAATCTTCAATCCAGTTTTCTCTGAGGACATTTCCTTTTTCACCATAGCTGTCCCTGTACTCCTGAATGTCTCTTGGTAGCTTTTTCTCCAAAAGGCATTCCGGAATCCTGTAGGAGAAGAAAGGCAAGTTTCTGTGGGTGGAATTCACACGTCACAAAGCAGTTCTTCGGAGAGCTTCTGTCCAGTTTCGGTCTGAACATATTTCTGTTTGGACGTATGGAGGTAAGTTGGCGCACTTCCAGGTTCTTCATCACCAACATTTCCCGCAAGCGTGAAAATGCAGCCGGCGCCCGGGAAGGTGCAGAGCAACCGGGCATGCGCCAGGTGATGTCAATCCGAAGAGACCAAGATTTACCGGGTTGCACCTGTGGAACGCCCCCCGACCCGCCCGTGCCCCGCCTATTGCCCTCCCACTCCCAGAAAAGCCGCTCCCGGCAGAGTGCGGCACGGACTTCCCAGCCTCCCCACTCCTATCGGGACTGCCGGATCTCAGTCCGAGAGCTCCACGGGAGACTCTGTTGGCCTCCTTTGCTGGAGGCTGACAGACCACTCCCTACCAACCTACTTCCCTGAAGCTTGGTGACCAAAATAAAATTGCAGTTTTGCTCCTACCCTTGCCTGTTTGCTGGTTTTTTGTGCCCGCTCTGGTGGTCTCCAGAAAAACAAATCAATTTCCTTTTTCACTCTAAGCTTCAAACTGCTCCCGAATGTCCCATCACATGCTAAACATACACAGGGTTATAAAACTACTCAACGTAAGGAGAGGCTTAACTAAGCGAGAAGAATTAAGATGACACAGAGTAGTTTCACAGAAAGCTTCCTTCTGGATTTTACCTGAGGATATTTCTTTCTCCATTTTCTAAGGATTGTTCCCAAATGTACTTCCTCAGATTCCACAAAAACAGTGATTTCAATCTGTTCAATCCAAAGAACGTTTTAAATCTAGGAGACAAATACACACATCGCAAAGCAGTTGCTCAGAGATTTACTCTGCAGATTTCATCGGAAGATGTTTCCTTGCTCACCACAAGCCTCCGGGCGTCACTAAATACCCCTTCATAGATTCCTCAAAGACAGAATTTCCAAACTGGACAACATACAGTAAGCATAAATTCTGTGAAGTGAATGCACATATCAGAGAGCAGATTCTTGGAATGCTTCTTTCTCGATTTTATTTCAGTATATTTCACTACTTGCCATAGTCCTCAGTGCGCTCCGAAATATCACCTTTTAAGTTATACAGGAATGGTATTTAAACACTGCCTTGTGAGAAAAGAGGTATAAATCCCTGAGAGGAGTTTCTTCGAGTGCTTCTTTCTGTCTTTTATTGGACGAAATTTCACTTTTTGCCGCAGTCTTCAATGTGCTCTGAATATCACTCTTTTTGTTTTACAGGAACAGTGTTCAAACTGTGCCTTATGAGAATAACATTAAACTCCCTGAGGGGAATGCACACATCAGTTTCTCAGAACGCTTCTTTCC
The DNA here is from genome assembly GCF_000951035.1 of Colobus angolensis palliatus. Lineage (NCBI taxonomy): Eukaryota > Metazoa > Chordata > Mammalia > Primates > Cercopithecidae > Colobus > Colobus angolensis. The sequence continues at coordinate 86,631 of NW_012119711.1, read as the reverse complement.
AGTATTTTTCTGAGGATTTTCCTTTTTCTCCAAAGCCCTCAATGAGCTCCCAAATATCACTTTGCAGATTCCACGACAAGAGTGTTAGCAAACTGCTACGAAAAGGGAAAGGTGAATCCCTTTGTGGTGAATTCACACATCATAAAACAATCTCTCAGAAGATCTGAGGATGTTTCCGTTTTCACCATGGGACTCATTGCACTCCCAAATATCACTTTGCAGATTCCACGACAACAGTGTTAGCAAACTGCTTCGTGAAGACAAAGTTGTAACTCGGTGAGATGAATTCACATACGCAAAGAAGTTTCTCAGAAAGCTACTTTCCAGGTTAAATTTGAGGATATTTCCTTTGTCTCCATCAGCTTCGTTGTGCTAAGTAATATTCCAATACAGATTTCAAGACAAGAGTGTTAGCAAACGGATCAATGAAAAGGACAGTGTAACTCTTTGAGTTATATTCACAGGTCACAATGCAGTTTCTCAGAATGCTTCCTTCCAGTTTTTATCTGAGGATATTTCCTTTTTCACCATAACCCTCAGTGGCTTCCAACTATCACTTTGCAAACTCCTCAAGAGCAGTCTTAGCGAACGTCTTCACGAGGAGAAAGGTGTACCTCTGTGAGATGAATTCTCAGATCACATTGAAGTTTCTCAGGAGGCTTCTTTCTCATTTTTAACGGAGGATATTTCCTTTGGACCTCTAGTCTTCAAAGGGATCCGAAATATCAGTTCTCAGATTCTACAAAAACAGGGCTACCCAACGGCTCCATGAAATACAGGAGTAACTCAGTGAGTTGAATTCAGATATCACAGAGTAGTTTCTCAGAAAGCTTCTTTCTCATTTGTATCGGCGGAGATTTCCTTTGGGCCTCTAGTCTTCAAAGGGATCCGAAATATCAGTTCTCAGATTCTACAAAAACAGGGCTACCCAACGGCTCCATGAAATACAGGAGTAACTCAGTGAGTTGAATTCAGATATCACAGAGTAGTTTCTCAGAAAGCTTCTTTTTGTTTGAGCTGAGGTTATTTGTGGTCTCGGAGCGCCACCGTGTGTCTTATTGCACGTTCTGTGAAAACACTTTTAGCAAGCTTCTGAATGAAAACAACCATCTAACACTTTGAGCTGAATTCACGCACAAAAAAAGAACGTTCTGAGGAGGATTCTCTGCAGATTTGTCTGAAGATATTTTTTTATTCACCATGGGAGTCAACGTTATCCAAGACATCACGTCTGAGCTACTACAAAATCAGTGCTAGCAGACTCCTCCAAGAAAGGGTGGTGTAACACTTTGAAATGAATTCACACATCAAAAAGCAGTTTCTCAGAAAGCTTCATTCCGCTTTTTCTCAGAAGATATTTCCCTTTTCCCCATAGCCCTCAATGAGCTCCCAAATATCACTTTGCAGAATCCACAAAAACAGTTTTAGCACACAGCTATAAGAAGGGAAAGGTGAATCTCTGTGTGATGAATTGACATATCAGAAGACAATTTCTCAGAAAGCTTCTTTCTAGTTTTTACCTGAGGATATTTCCGTTTTCGCCATGGGCCTCAATGCACTCCCAAATTTCACTTTGCAGATTCCAGGACAACATTGTTAGCAAACTGCTTGGTGAAGACAAAGTTGTAAGTCGGTGAGATGAATTCACATGTCACAAAGAAGTTTCTCAGAAAGCTACTTTCTAGTTTTTATTTGAAGATATTTCTTTTTTCACCATCAGCTTCATGGCGCTAAGAACTATCCCAATGCAGATTTCAAGACAAGAGTGTAAGCAAAGGGATCCAAGAAAAGGAAAGTGTAATCAGCTTCATGGTGCTAAGAACTATCCCAATGCAGATTTCAAGACAAGAGTGTAAGCAAAGGGATCCAAGAAAAGGAAAGTGTAACTCTGTGAGTTGCATTCACATGTCACAATGCAGTTTCTCAGAACGCTTCTTTTCAGTTTGTATTTGAGGATATTTCCTTTTTCACCACAGCCCTCAATAAGGTCCCAAATATCACTTGGCTGAATCCAGTACAATAGTGTTAGCAAACTGCTACAAGAAGGGAAAAGTGAATCTTTTTGTTATGAATTCATACTTCAGAAAGCAACTTCTGAGAAAGCTTCTTTCTAGTTATTATCTGAGGATATTTCCGTTTTCACCATAGGCCTCAATGCACTCCCAAATATCACTTTGCAGATTCCACGAAAACACTGTTAGCAAACTGCTTCATGAAGACTAAGTTGTTACTCTGTGAGATGAATTCACATATCACAAAAAAGTTTGTCACAAAGCTTCTTTCACGTTTGTAATGGAGGATATTTCCTGTAACAGCCTAGGCCTCAGAGCGATCCAAGGTAGTCCTTCTCAGGTTCCTCAAAGACAGTGTTAATCAACTGCTCCATGAAACGTAAGTGTAACTCTGTGAGATGAATTCACACATCACAAAGAAGTTTCTAAGAAAGCTTCTTTCTAGTTTTTGTCTGAGAATATTTCCTTTGTCACCGTAAGCCTCATTGCGCTCACAAGTATCCAATTGTAGATTTCAAGAAAACTGTGTTAGTACACTGATTTCTGAAGAGAAAAATGTAACTCTGTGAGTTGAATTCAAACATCATAATGCAGTTTCTGAGAACGCTTCTTGGCAGTTTTTATCTGAGGATATTTCCTTTTTCACCACAGCCCTTTATGAGCTCCCAAATATCACTTTGCAGATTCCACGACAACAGTTTTAGCAAGCTGCTATGAGAAGGGAAAGGTGAATCTCTTTGTGATGAATTCACACATCACAAAACAATCTCTCAGAAAGCTTCTTTCTCATTTTTATTTGAGGATATTTCCGTTTTCACCATGGGACTCATTGCGCTCCCAAATATCACTTTGCAGATTCCACGTCAACTGTGTTAGCAAACTGCTTCGTGAAGACAAAGTTGTAACTCGGTGAGATGAATTCACATACACAAAGAAGTTTCTCAGAAAGCTACTTTCCAGTTTTTATTTGAGGATATTTTCTTTGTCTTCATCAGCTTCATTGTGCTAATAAATATCCCAATGCAGATTTCAAGACAAGAGTGTTAGCAAACGGATCAATGAAAAGGACAGTGTAACTCGGTGAGTTGTATTCACAGGTCACAATGCAGTTTCTCAGAACGCTTCCTTACAGTTTTTATCTGAGGATATTTACTTTTTCACCATAATCCTCCCTGGCCTCCCAACTACCACTTTGCAAATTCCACGAGAGCAGTCTTAGTGAATGGCTTCATGAGGAGCAAGGTGTCCTTCTGTGAGATGAATTCACAGATCACATTGCAGTTTCTTAGAAAGCTTCTTTCTCATTTTTAACAGAGGATATTTCCTTTGGCCCTGTAGTCTTTAAAGGGATCCGAAATGTCAATTCTCAGATTCCACAAAAACAGGGCTAGCCAACGGCTCCACCAAATACAGGAGTAACTCAGTGAGTTGAATTCACACATCACAGAGCAGTTTCTCAGAAAGCTTCTTTCTTGTTTGAGCTGAGGTTATTTGTGGTCTCGGAGCGCCACCGTGTGTCCAATTGCAGTTTCTGCGAAAACACAGTTAGCAAGCTTCTGAATGAAAACAATCATCTAACACTGTGAGCTGAATTCACCCACAACAAAGAAGTTCCTGAAAAGGCTTCTCTGCAGATTTCTCTGAAGATATTACACTATTCACTATGGGATTCAACAGTATCCAAGACATCACTTCTGAGCTTCCACAAAGTCAGTGCTAGCAGACTCCTCCATGAAAGGGTCGTGTAACACTTTGAAATGAATCCACACAACACAAAGCAGTTTCTCAGAAAGCTTTATTCTGGTTTTTCTCGGAGGATATGTTCTTTTTCACCATAGCCCTCAAAGAGCTCCCAAATATCACTTGGCAGAATCCAGTACAACAGTGTTAGCAAACTGCTGCAAGAAGGGAAAAGTGAATCTCTGTGTTATGAATTCACACTTCAGAAAGCAACTTCTGAGAAAACTTCTTTCTAGTTATTATCTGAGGATGTTTCCGTTTTCACCATAGGCCTCAATGCGCTCCCAAATATCACTTTGCAGATTCCACGAAAACACTGTTAGCAACCTGCTTCATGAAGACTAAGTTGTTACTCTGTGAGATGAATTCATATATCACAAAGAAGTTTGCCACAAAGCTTCTTTCACGTTTTTAATTGAGGATATGTCTTGTAACAGCCTAGGCCTCAATGCGATCCAAGGTAACCCTTCTCAAGTTTCTCAAAGACAGTGTTAATCGACTGCTCCTTAAAACATAAGTGTAACTCTGTGAGATGAATTCACACATCACAAAGAAGTTTCTAAGAAATCTCCTTTCTAGTTTTTGTCTGAGGATATTTCCTTTGTCACCGTAAGACTCATTGCGCTCAGAAGTATCCAGTTGCAGATTTCAAGAAAACTGTGTTAGTAAACTGATCTCTGAAGAGAAAAGTGTAACTCTGTGAGTTGCTTTCACAAATCATAATGCAGTTTCTCAGAACGCTTCCTTCCAGTTTTTATCTGAGCATATTTCCCTTTTCAGCATAGTCCTCTATGAGCTCTCAAATATCACTTTGCAGATTCCACGACAACAGTGTTAGCGAACTGCTACCTGGAGACAAAGTTTGTAACTCGGTGAGATGAATTCACATGTTACAAAGAAGTTTCTCTGAAAGCTATTTTCTAGTTTTTATTTGAGGATATTTCCTTTCTCACCATCAGCTTCCTTGCACTAAGAAATATCTCAATGCAGATTGCAAGAAAAGAGTGTTAACAAACGGATCAATGAAAAGAAAAGTCTAACTCTGTGCGTTGTATTCACAGGTCACAATGCAGTTTCTCAGAACGCTGCCTTACAGTTTTTAGCTGAGGATATTTCCTTTTCCACCATAACCCTCATTGGGCTCTCAAATATCACTTTGCAAATTCCACGAGAACAGTCTTAGCAAACGGCTTCATGAGGAGAAAGGTGTAACTCTGTGAAATGAATTCACAGATCACATTGAAGTTTCTCGGAAAGCTTCTTTCTCATTTTTAATGGAGGATATTTCCTTTGGCCCTGTAGTCTTCAAAGGGATCCGAAATATCAGTTCTCAGATTCCACAAAAACAGGGCTAGCCAACGGCTCCATGATATACAGGTGTAACTCAGTGAGTTGAATTCACACATCACAGAGCAATTTCTCAGAAAGCTTCTTTCTTGTGTGAGCTGAGGTTATTTGTGGTCTCGGAGTGCCACCGTGTGTCTTATTGCAGTTTCTGCAAAAACACTGTTAGCAAGCTTCTGAATGAAAACACTCATCTAACTCTGCGAGCTGAATTCACCCACAACAAAGAAGTTTCTGAGAAGGCTTCTCTGCAGATTTCTCTGAAGATATTTCATTATTCACTATGGGATTCAACGATATCCAAGACATCACTTCTGAGCTTCCACAATGTCAGTGCTAGCGGACTCCTCCACGAAAGAGTGGTGTAACACTTTCAAATGAATCCACACATCACAAAGCAGTTTCTCAGAAAGCTTCATTCCAGTTTTTTTCGGAGGATATTTCCTTTTTCACCATAGCCCTCAATGAGCTCCCAAATATCACTTGAAAGAATCCACGACAGCAGTGTTAGGAAATGGCTGCAAGAAGGGAAAAGTGAATCTCTGTGTTATGAATTCACACATAAGAAAGCAACTTATGAGTAAGCTTCTTTCTAGTTATTATCTGAGGATCTTTCCGTTTTCACCCTAGGTCTCAATGCACTCCCAAATATCACTTTGCAGATTCCACGAAAACACTATTAGCAAACTACTTCATGAAGACTAAGTTGTTACTCTGTGAGATGAATTCACATATCACAAAGAAATTTGCCACAAAGCTTCTTTCACGTTTTTAATTGAGGATATTTCCTGTAACAGCCTAGGTCTCAAGGCGATCCAACGTAGCCCTTCTCTGGTTCCTCAAAGACGGTGTTAATCAACTGCTCCATGAAATGCAAGTGTAACTCTGTGAGATGAATTCACACATTATAAAGAAGTTTCTAAGAAAGCTTCTTTCTAGTTTTTGTCTGAGGATATTTCCTTTGTCGCTGTAAGCCTCATTGCTCTCAGAAGTATCCAGTTGCAGATTTCAAGAAAACTGTGTTAGCAAACTGATCTCTGAAGAGAAAAGTGTAACTCTGTGAGTTGCATTCACACATCATAATGCAGTTTCTCAGAATGCTTCTTTCCAGTTTTTATCTGAGGATATTTCCGTTTTCAGCTTAGCCCTTTATGAGCTCTCAAATATCACTTGGCAGATTCCATGACAACAGTGTTAGCAAACTGCTTCGTGAAGACAAAGTTGTAACTTGGTGAGAGGAATTCACATGTCACAAAGAAGTTTCTCTGAAAGCTATTTTCTAGTTTTTATTTGAGGATATTTCCTTTGTCTCTGTCAGCTTGCTTGTGCTAAGAAATATCCCAGTGCAGATTGCAAGAAAAGAGTGTTAACAAATGGTTCAATGAAAAGGAAAGTGTAACTCTGTGAGTTGTATTCACAGGTCACAATGCAGTTTCTCAGAACACTTCCTTACAGTTTTTATCTGAGGATATTTCCTTTTTCACCATAACCCTCACTGGGCTCCCAAATATCACTTTGCAAATTCCACGAGAACAGTCTTAGCGAACGGCTTCATGTGGAGAAAGGTGTAACTCTGTGAGATGAATTCACAGATCACATTGAAGTTTCTCAGAATGCTTCTTTCTCATTTTTAACGGAGGATATTTCCTTTGGCCCTATAGTCTTCAAAGGGATCTGAAATATCAGTTCTCAGATTACACAAAAACAGGGCTAGCCAACGGCTCCAGCAAATATAGGTGTAACTCAGTGAGTTGAATTCACACATCACAGAGCAGTTTCTCAGAAGGCTTCCTTCTTGGTTGAGCTGAGGTATTTGTGGTCTCAGAGCACCACCGTATGTCTTATTGCAGTTTCTGTGAAAACACAGTTAGCAAGCTTCTGAATGAAAACAATCATCTAACAGTGTGAGCTGAATTCACCCCCAAGAAAGAAGTTTCTGAGAAGGCTTCTTTGCAGATTTCTCTGAAGAAATTTGATTATTCACTATGGGATCCAACGATATCCAAGACATCACTTCTGAGCTTTCACAAAGTCAGTGCTAGCACACTCCTTCATGAAAGTGTGGTGTAACACTTTGAAATGAATCCACACATCACAAAGCAGTTTCTCAGAAAGCTTCATTCCGGTTTTTCTCGGAGGATATTTCCTTTTTCATCATAGCCCTCAATGAGCTCCCAAATATCAGTTGGCAGAATCCACGACAACAGTGTTAGCAAATTCCTGCAAAAAGGGAAAATTGAATCTCTGTGTTATGAATTCACACATCAGAAAGCAACTTCTGAGGAAACTTCTTTCTAGTTATTATCTGAGGATATTTCTGTTTTCACCATAAGCCTCAATGTGCTCCCAAATATTGTTGTGCCCTGAGTTCTGAGACCCCCCTCAAAGACGACCACCAGAATCGAAAGTCAAAGCCAAGCGGCCAGGATCACTTTATTGCAGGTTCGAACCCAGACCTCTCTCCGTACAGGTGTAGTCAGGAGGGCAAGAGAGAGGTCCCGAGCACAGCTCAAGCCTACTTTTTATAGTAAAGCACAAACAGGTTACAGAAGATTAGGGGATATTTACAGATATAAGCTTGTGATAAGTTGACATTTGAAGTTGAATATTTGGCAATTTTTGATTGGCTCCCGCCCTTGTACTAAACCACAAACGTCTAGGGGTTTTTTTTTTTTTTTAGACAAACAGCTTGCTTAACTATGGGTGGGAGGTGGGTGGTTTCGATTGAGCAAGCAGGGGGTACGTGACTGGGGGCTGCCAGCACC
>NW_012119711.1:67424-73965 GCF_000951035.1 Colobus angolensis palliatus | reverse complement strand
CTTCCCAGCGGCTTTGTTTACCTACTTAAGCCTCAGCAATGGCGGGTGCCCCTCCCCCAGCCTCGCTGCTGCCCTACGGTTAGATTGCCACAGACTGCTGTGGTAGCAAGGAGGGAGGCTCCGGGGGCATGGGACCCTCCTGGCCAGGCATGGGGTATATTCTCCTGGCATGCCCATTAGCCTACAGTGCAGTATTTGTGTGGGAGTTACCCGATTTTCCAGGTGTTGTGTGTCTCAGTTCCCCTGGTTAGGAAAAGGGATTCCCTTCCCCTTGCGCTTCCCAGGTGAGGCGATGCCTCACCCTGCTTCAGCTCTTGCTGGTCGGGCGGCAACAGCTGAGCAGCACCAATTTTCCGGCACTCACTAGTGAGATGATCCCAGTACCTCAGTTCAAAATGCAGAAATCACCAGTCTTCTGTGTCCTTCGCGCTGGAAGTTGGAGACTGGAGCTGTTCCTATTCGGCCATCTTGCTCCCCAGGCTATGTTTTTTTTCTGCTGGCATCCTGGCGAGGTCCGAGGTTGGGTTCACCGATTTGGCATGTGTGTAATGGATCCAGGTGGCGATTCCCTCCACCTTGAGTGTGGTTGGTGCTGTCAAGATAACCTGGAACGGTCCTTTCCACCTCGGTTCTAGGGTTTCTTGTTAATGGCATTTGATGAGAACCCAATCTCCTAGCTGGAACTGATGTGGTTCGGGTGGAGGTCCTGTTTTGTACAGTTCTCTTAGGTTGGGCCAGACCTCCTCATGAATTTTCTGTAGGGCTTGTAGGGGGAATAAGAGTTTAAGACTATTATCGGCTTCAGCTTGGATGAGATTGTCTTTCAGGTCAGGGATGATAGGGGGAGGCAGACCATACATAATTTCATAAGGGGTAAGTCCTAATTTGTAAGGGGAGTTACACACTCTGAACAGAGAGTAGGGGAGAAGGAATACCCAGTTAGCGCCAGTCTCCATGGTCAATTTAGTTAGGGTCTCTTTTAATGTTCTATTCATTCTTTCTACCTGCCCTGAGCTCTGGGGGCGGTATGCACAATGTAATTTTCAATCAGCCCCGAGAATGGAAGCCAGTCCCTGACTTACCTTAGCGACGAAGGCAGGCCCATTGTCTGATCCTATCATAACTGGAAATCCATCCTTGGGCAAGATTTCTTCTAGGATTTTTTTGCCACAACCTGAGCAGTCTCTCTCTTTGTGGGGAAATCTTCCGCCAATCCTGAAAAGGTATCTACAATGATTAGCAGGTATTTATATCCATATTTTCCTGGTTTTATTTCTGTGAAGTCAACTTCCCAATAGGCCCCAGGTCTGTCTCCTCTCTGCCTTTTTCCATTGATTTGGGGTTGGTTACCTGCATTATTGAGTTGGCAAACTGCACAGTTTTTGACTACTTGATCAGCCTTTCTGGAGGCGTCTTTAATTTTTAGTTTAGAGCGTCTTATTAAGTCCAGTATTCACCATGAGCCTAAATGGGTGCTCCGATGGATTTGCTCTAACACTCGTTGTCCTAATTTTTCTGGGAGTATGATGTTATTTTCAGAGTCTTTCCACCGATTATTAAGGATTTGGGCCATGGGAAGTTTGTCTATCCACTGAAGGTCACTCTCTGAGTATTCTAGATTTGGGGGTAACTCTTTAGGCCCCAGGTCAGGTAGTTGTAGGGCTAGTAGTTGTGTGAGAGTTTTAGCCACATTTTTAGCAGTCTGATCGGCCATGTTATTTCCTTGGGAGACTGAGTCAGTAGCCTTTTGGTGTCCTGGGCAGTGGACTATTGCTAGCTTTCTGGGTCACCAAAGGGCTGCTAGTAAGGCTAGGATTTCTTCCTTATTTTTGATATTTTTTGGTTCTGCCGTGAGGAGCCCCCTTTCTCTGTGTATTGCCCCATATATGTGGGTGGTAGCAAAAGCATACCGACTGTCATTATATATTGTCAGTTTGTGGTCTCTTCCCATTTTTAGGGCTTGGGTTAAAGTCATTAATTCAGCTTTTTGAGCTGATGTCCCCGGGGGCAAAGGCTCTGCCCAAACTATTTCGGTTTCTGAAGTTACCGCCGCCCCTGCATACCTTTTTCCTTGGTAGACGAAACTGCTCCCATCGGTGAACCAGATGAGGTTGGCCTCGGGCAGTGGGTGGTCTTGCATGTCTTCCCTGACTCCGTGCACCTGGGCCAATATCTTGGAGCAGTCATGGAATGGGCTTTCTAAGTCCGGATTTGGCAGTAGTGATGCAGGGTTCAGGGTCGTTGGGGGAAGGAAGGTTATCATGAGGGGGTTTAGCAGTAGCCCCTGGTAGTGGGTGAGCCAGGCATTGCCAATCCATCGATCAGGTGGCTGTCTGAGAACACCTTCGATGGCATGTGGAGTAGTGACCCGTAATTCCTGGCCCATGATCAGTTTATCAGCATCTTGCACCATCAAAGCGGTTGCTGCGATTATTCGGAGGCAGGGAGGCCATCCTGCGGCTACTGGGTCCAATTTTTTTGACAGATATGCAACCGGCCTCCGCCACGGGCCTAAATACTGAGTTAATACCACTTCGGCAACTCCTTTGCTTTCGTCCACGTATAAGTGGAAGGACTTGGAGACATCAGGGAGTCCCAATGCAGGGGCCGACTACAGAGCGGTTTTGATCTGTTAGAAGGGCAACTCAGCCTCTTCCATCCAATTGAAGGGCTGCTGTTCTTTTGTTGCCTGGTACAGGGGCTTGGCTAACTCTGCAAACCCGGGTATCCATAACCTACAGAACCCCGCTGACCCCAGGAATTCTCTTACTTGTCTTGTTGATTGGGGTCTAGGAATACGTAGGACTGTCTCTTTTCTGGCACTGGTCAACGAGCGTTGCCCCCCTTTTAATAGGTATCCCAGATAGGTCACCTCTGATTTGCAGATTTGAGCCTTTTTTGCTGAGGCCCGGTAGCCTAGTCTCCCCAAAGAGTTTAGGAGGTTTTCCGTTCCTTGAATGCAGGCTTCCGGAGATGTAGCTCCTATTAAAAGATCATCACCATACTGCAAAAGGATTATTTCAGGGTGTTGCCGCCGGTACTCACCCAGTTCCTCGTGGAGGGCTTCGTCGAACAGGGTTGCCGAGTTCTTGAATCCCTGTGGCAATCTGGTCCATGTTAGCTGGCCATTTATACCACTCTCGGGGTCTGTCCATTTAAATGCAAAAAGCTCTTGACTTTTGGGAGCCAAAGGTAGGCAGAAAAAAGCATCTTTCAAATCCAAGACAGTATACCATTGTTTTTCAGGGTCCAAGGTACTTAAAAGTGTATATGGGTTGGGTACAGTGGGATGTATGTCCATGACTCTTTTGTTGACTTCTCTCAGAACTTGCACCGGCCTATAGTCTCTACTATTAGGTTTATGGACAGGTAACAACGGAGTGTTCCACGGCGAATGACAGGCACGCAGAACTCCTTGAACTAAGAGCTGGTGGATGTGGGGCGTAATTCCCTCTAAATCTTCTAATTTTTGGAGTTTTTTCTTAATGTCTGGGGCTGTCTGGTTTACAAAAGACATAACAACAGCCGCTTGCTTCTTGGGGGCCTCTGGGTCCATTGGGGTAAACTGCCTAAAGCCTTCCATTAACTTTTCTAAATAAACAGCTGGGCTTTCTGTCTTTCCCTGCAGTACAGAGTATACTTTGGCCAAATTAGTGGGCTTACCAGCAGCAGCCCAGAGACCCGCCATTAGAGTCTAGCAATAAACAAGTAGCCTTCCCATACCTTCTGCTGTGTTGTAATCCCATCTGGGTCTGGTCAGAGGGAAGGCTGCATTGGTGAGGTCAGTGTTGGCTGTCGGCTGGCCGTCGTCTCCAGGAACCAGTTTGCGGGCTTCAACCTGTATTCTTGCCCACTCCTCCGTTGTGAACAGTATCCGGAGGAGCTGCTCACAATCATCCCAAGTGGGCTGGTGGGAGAACATGACATTGTCTAGAAGGGCCGTTAAGTCTTTGGGGTTATCTGAGAACCGGGCATTCTGGGTTTTCCAATTGTATAAATCGCTGGTGGAAAATGGCCAATACTGGAGTCTAGGGTTACCCGTATCATCAGGGGGTCCTATTTCTCTTAAGGGGAGTGCTATAGTGGAATCGGGGGGCCACGGGACTCTCTCGCGTTGGACGCGTCCATGCGTTCATCCCGCTGGTCCCCCGGAACTATTTTCATTTTCGATTGCCACTGGCGGGGCCACTGCCTCCCATTCCTTGTGTCCCCCGGGGAGGGCCGCTTGTGGGGCCTGAGGTTGAGGACTGGGATGAGGGAGATAGGGTGGGGGTTCTAAGGTTAGAGGGTCCTGACTGTCAGACAACACAGGGTGGAGGGTTGTGGATGGCGTTCTTGGCTTGTGAGAGTTTTCCACTGCTTGTGCGACCAGTGCTTTACATGGCTCTGGGGCCAGTACGAAAGGAGTTAGCCAGGGTGGTGGGTTTTCCACAAGGTCTTGCCATATCAAGATGTAGGGGCTCTGATCAGGATGCCCCGAACGTCCTGGTAGGAAAATTTTAGTTTTTACCTTAGTGATAATAGGGAGGCAAAATGTTCCCTTGGGAGGCCACCCTAGGTCAAAAGTGGGCCCCTGTGAGAGGCAGAAGGTTATCAATTTTCCTTTCTTTAGCTCTACACTAAGGTCATAGCCCCTAGCTTTGACATCTTTAAAGTTATTTACAAGGAGAGAGAGTGGTGTACTCTGGGTGCCGCCCATTTCAGGAACCCCTGGAGGTAGAGAAAGGGATACAGAGAAATATCAGTAACAGGATTTGAAGTAACTTTTGTCTCGTCCAGCGGCTCCTGAAAAGTGAAAGTGAGTTCTTAACAAGTAATAGTCTACAACAGCAACAACAGACAACAGTTCTGCAAGCGCGTTTCGGGTTTAGTTCCCGATCGGAGTCAGACGGGCCAACAGAATACAGAGGCCCCATATGGGCACCGGAGGACGTCTCCTACCGGTCCCTGGTGGCTGTCTTAGAGTGCGTCCGCCAAGACTATGCCAACCTCAGTACAGATCCCTTGGGATTCCTCAGAGACACAAAGACGAACAGAGACAAAGCCGGCTTACTTACTGATTAGTGATGACCCGTTGACCTGGAGTATGGTGGGCTCGGGGGGAATCCTGGGAGAGCCCCCAAATGTTGTGCCCTGAGTTCTGAGACCCCCCCTCAAAGAAGACCACCAGAAACCGAAGTCAAAGCCAAGCGGCCGGGATCACTTTATTGCAGGTTCGAACCCGGACCTCTCTCCATACAGGCGTAGTCAGGAGGGCAAGAGAGAGGTCCCAAGCACACCTCAAGCCTATTTTTATAGTAAGGCACAAACAGGTTACAGAAGATAAGGGGATTTTTACAGGTATAAGCTTGTGATAGATTGACATTTGAAGTTTAATATTTGGCAATTTCTGATTGGCTCCCGCCCTTGTACTAAACCAAAAACGTCTAGGGGTTTCTTGTTTTTTGTTTTTTTTAGACAAACTGCTTGCTTAACCATGGGTGGGAGGGGGGTGGTTTCGATTGAGCAAGCAGGGGGTACGTGACTGGGGGCTGCAAGCACCGGTAATCAGAACAGAACAGAACAGGACAGGGACTTTCACAACGCTTGTCCATACAACATCTGGAATCTATAGATAACATAACTGGTACGGTCAGGGGTCGATCTTTAACCAGGCCCAGGGCACCACCTGGGCTGTCTGCCTGTGGATTTCATTTCTGCCTTTTAGTTTTTATTTCTTCTTTCTTTCTTTTTTCTTTGGTCTTTTAGCCCTTACAACATCACATTTGCAGATTCCACGACAACACTGTTAGCAAACTGCTTCATGAAGAGTTAGTTGTTACTCGGTGAAATGAATTCACATATCACAAAGAAGTTTGCCACAAAGCTTCTTTCACGTTTTTAATTGAGGTCATGTCATGTAACAGTCTAGGCCTCAATGTGATCCAAGGTAGCCCTTCTCAGGTTCCTCAAAGACAGTGTTAATCAACTGCTCCATGAAACGCAACTGTAACTCTGTGAGATGAATTCACACATCACAAAGAAGTTCCTAAGAAAGCTTCTTTCTAGTTTTTGTTTGAGGATATTTCCTTTGTCATCGTAAGCCTCATTGTGCTCAGAAGCATCCAATTGCAGATTTCAAGAAAACTGTGTTAGCAAACTGATCTCTGTAGAGAAAAGTGTAACTCTGTCAGTTGCATTCACACATCATAATGCAGTTTCTCAGAACGCTTCTTTCCAGTTTTTATCTGAAAATGTTTCCTTTTTCACCATAGCCCTCAATGAGCTCCCAAATATCACTTGACAGATTCCACAACAACAATGTTAGCAAACTGCTTCCTGAAGACAAAGTTGTAACTCGGTGAGATGAATTAACATGTCATAAAGAAGTTTCTCAGAAAGCTACTTTCTAGTTTTAATTTGAGGATATTTCCTTTGTCACCATCAGCTTCATTGTGCTAAGAAATATCCCAATGCAGATTTCAAGAAAAGAGTCTTAGCAACGGATCAATGAAAAGGAAAGTGTAACTCTGTGAGTTGCATCCACATGTCACAATGCAGT
>NW_012119711.1:56831-66659 GCF_000951035.1 Colobus angolensis palliatus | reverse complement strand
AGAGTCTTAGCAACGGATCAATGAAAAGGAAAGTGTAACTCTGTGAGTTGCATCCACATGTCACAATGCAGTTTCTCAGAACGCTTCTTTCCAGTATTTTTCTGAGGATATTTCCTTTTTCACCATAGCCCTCAATGAGCTCCCAAATATCACATGGCAGATTCCACGACAACAGTGTTAGCAAACTGCTTCATGAAGACAAAGTTGTAACTCAGTGGGATGAATTCACAAGTCACAAAGAGGTTTCTCAGAAAGCTACTTTCTAGTTTTTATTTGAGGATGTTTCCTTTGTCACCTTCAGCTTCATTGCGCTAAGAAACATCCCAATGCAGATTTCAAGAAAAGAGTCTTAGCAACGGATCAATGAAAAGGAAAGTGTAACTCTGTGAGTTGCATCCACATGTCACAATGCAGTTTCTCAGAACGCTTCTTTCCAGTTTTTATCTGAGAATATTTTCTTTTTCACCATAGCCCTCAATGAGCTCCGAAATATCACTTGGCAGAATCCACAACAACAGTGTTAGGAAACTGCTGAAAGAAGGGAAAAGTGAATCTCTGCGTTATTAATTCACACATCAGAAAGCAACTTCTGAGAAAGCTTCTTTCTAGTTATTATCTGAGGATATTTCCGTTTTCACCATAGCCCTCAATGAGCTTCCTCTATGAGATGAATACACACATTGCAATGCAGTTTCTCTGAACGTTTCTCTGCAGGTTTCATCGGAAGGCGTTTCCTTACTCACCACTAGCTTCTGGGAGTCACTAAATATCCCTTCACATATTCTTCAAAGACAGAGTTTTGAAACTGGACAGCATAGAATAAGCATTAACACTGTGAAGTGAATGCACGTATCAGAGAGCAAATTTTTCGAACGCTACTTCCTCGATTTTATTTCAGTATATTTAACTATTCACCGTAGTCCTCAATGTGCCCAGAAATATCACTTTTTCGGTTTCACAGGAACAGTGTTCAAACACTGCCTTGTGAGAAAAGAGGTAAAACTCCCTGAGTGGAATGCATACATCACAAAATTGTTTCTACTCATTTTTTTCTGAAGATATGTCCTCTTTCACTGTAGGTCTGAATGTGCTCTCGAATGTCCCTTCTCGGATCCGTGCATGACAGAGTTTGCAAACTGCATAATATAAGAAAACTTTTATATATGCAAGATGAGTAAATATATCTAACACAAAGCAGTTTCACAGAAATCTTCTACCCAGTTTTTGTCTGAGGATATTTCCTTTTTCACCATAGTCCTCCCAAAACCCCGAATGTCTCTTGATAGCTCTTCCTCCAACAGGGATTCCGGAATCCTCTAGGAAAAGAAAGGTATATTTCTGTGAGTGCAATGCACACAACAGAAAGCAGCTCCTCAGAAAGCTTCTCTCCACTTTCTATCTGAAGACGTTTGCTTTCTCACTCTAAGCCTCAAAGCGCTCCTGAATATCCCTTCACAGACTAAACAAAAACAGTGTTACGATACTGCTCAATGAAAAGAGAAGCTTAACTGTGTGAGCGGAATTCAACTGACACACAGAAGTTTCACAGAAAGCTTCCTTCTGGTTTCACTCTGAGATTATTTCTTCTTCAGGATATTCTAAATAGCGTTTCCAAATGTCCTTTCTCAGATTCCACAGAAACAGAGATTTCAAACTGCTCAATCTAAAGAATGATTTAACTCTATGAGATGAATACAAGCATCACAAAAGGATTGCGCAGAATGCTTCTCTCCAATTTTCGATGGAAGACATTTCCGTGCTCGACACAGGCCTCTGGTTGTCACTTACTATACCTTCGCAGAACCGTTAAAGACCGAATTTCAAACTGGGAAATGTAGAGTAAGCTTTAACCCTGTTAAAGGAATGGACATGTCGAGAGTAGTTTCTTCAAGTGCTTCTTTCTGTTTTTTATTGGACGACATTCACTTTTTGCCATAGTCTTCAATGTGCTCCGAATATCACTCCTTTGGTTTTACAGGAACAGTGTTCAAACTGTGTCTTATGAGAAGAAAGTTATAATTCCCTGAATGGAATGCACACATCACCAAGCAGTTTCTCAGAAAGCTTCTCTCCAGTTTTTATCTGACTATATTTCCTGTTTCACCATAGCCCCGAATGTGATCTCAAGCATCCCTTCGCGAATTCTTCCACGAGGGAGTTTCCAAGCTGTGTAATGTAAAGAAAGCTTCGTCTATGTGGGATGAATAAACATAGCAAAAAGCAGATTCACAGAAAGCTTCTTTCCAGTTTTTATCAGAAGAAATTTCCTTTTCCACCATAGTCCTGCATGTGATCCTGAAGGTCCCTTCGTGGATCCTTCCACGACAGTTTCCAAGCTGTGTAATGTAAAGAAAGCTTTATCTATGTGAGATAGTTTCCTAGAAAGCTTCTTTCCAGTTTTCTCTGAGGGTATTTTCCTTTTCTCAATCGGCATCAACATGCTCACGAATATCACTCGGTACATGTTTCACCAAAAGGTTTTCCCCGATGCTGTATGAGAAGAGAAGTATAACACTGTGAGTGGAATACACACATCACAAAGCAGTTCCTTGGAAGGTTTCTCTCCTGTTTTGGTCTGAATATATTTCCTTTTTCACCATAAACCTCAAAGTGCTCCCGAATATCCCATCACATGCTAAACATACACAGAATGAGAAAATTGCTCAATGAAAAGAGAGGCTTAACTGAGTGAGAGGAATTAAGATGACACAGAGAAGTTTCTCAGAATGCTTCCTTCTGGATTTTTCCTGAGGAGATTTCTTTCTCCATATTCTAAGGATCATTCCCAAATATTCTTCCTCAGATGCCACAAAATCAGTGATTTCAAGCTGCTCAATCAAAAGCATGGTTTAACTCTATGAGACCAATGCACACATTGCAAAGCAGTTGCTCAGAAAGTTTCCGTGCAGGTTTCATTGGAAGACGTTTCCTTACTAACTACAAGCCTCCGAGCATCACTAAATATCTTTTCACAGATTCTTCAAAGACAGTTTCGAAATTGGGCAACATAGAGTCATTAACTCCATGAAGTGAATTCACGTATCAGAGAACAGATTTCTGGAAAGCTTTTTCCTCGATTTTATTTCATTATATTTTGCTATTCGCCATAGTCCTCAATGGCAACCGAAATATCACAATTTCGGTCTCACAGGAACAGTGTTCAAATGCTGCCTTGTGAGAAAAGAGGTATAACTCCCTGAGTGGATTACATACATCACAAAGTAGTTTCCCAGAAGGCTTCTATCCAGTTTTATCTGAAGATATCTCCTCTTTCACTGTAGGCCTGAATGTGCTCCTGAATGTCCCTTCACAGATCCGGGCATGTCGGAGTTTCCAAACTGTGTATTATAAGAAAAGTTTTAACTATGCGAGATGAATAAATATATCTAACACAAAGCAGTTTCACAGAAATCTTCTTTCCAGTTTTTGTCTGAGGATATTTCCTTTTTCACCATAGCCCTCCCTATACTCCCAAATGTCTCTTGCTAGCTTGTACTCCAAAAGAGATTCTTGAATCCTCTAGGAGAAGAAAGGTATATTTCTGTGAGAGGAATGCACACGTCTAAAGCAGGTCCTCAGAAAGCTTCTCTCCATTTTCTATCTGAAGACGTTTGCTTTCTCCCTGTAAGTCTCAAAGCGCTCCTCAATATCCCTTCACAGAATAAACAAAACCAACGCTATAATACTCTCAATAAAAAGAGAAGCTTAACTGTGTGAGCAGAATTCACGTGACACAGAGCAGTTTCACAGAAAGCTTCCTTCTGGTTTCTCTCTGAGGTTATTTCTTTTTCACGATATTCTAAAGAGCGTTTCCAAATGTCCTTTCTCAGATTCCACAGAAACAATGATTTCAAACGGCTCAATGCGAAGAATGATTTCACTCTATGAGATGAATACAATCATCACAAAGGAGTTGCGCAGAAAGCTTCTCTCCAATTTTCAATGGATGACATTTCCTTGCTCGACATAGGCATCCGGTTGCCACTTATTATTCCTTTGCAGAACCCTCAAAGAACGACTTTCAAACTGGGAATTGTAGAGTAAGCTTTAACCCTGTGAGAAGAATGGACATGTCACAGTTTTTTCGAGTGCTTCTTTCTATTTTTTATTGGACGACATTTCACTTTTTGTCATAGTCTTCAATGTGCTCCGAATATCACTCTTTTGGGTTTATAGGAGCACTGTTCAAACTGTGCCTTCTGAGAAGACAGTTATAACTCCCTGAGTGGAATGCACACATCACCAAGCAGTTTCTCAGAAAGCTTCTCTCCCATTTTTATCTGACTAGATTTCCTATTTCACCTTAGGCCCGAATGTGATCCCAAATATCCCTTCACGGATCCATCCATGAGGGAGTTTCCAAGCAGCATAATGTAAAGAAAGCTTCATCTCTGTAAGATGAGTAAACATAGCAAAGCAGATTCACAGAAAGTTTCTTTCCAGTTTTTATCTGAAGATATTTCCTTTTTCACCATAGTCGTGAATGTGCTATCTAAAGTCCCTTCCTGGATCCGTCCTTGACAGTTTCCAAGCTGCGTTATGTAAAGAAAGCTTTAACTATATGGGATGATTACACATATCACAGAGCAGTTTCCTAGAAAGCTTCTTTCCACATTTTGTCTGAGGCTATTTCCCTTTTCATTATCGGTATCAACATGCTCCCGAATATCACTTGGTACCTGTTTGTCCAAAAGCGGTTCCCTGATGCTGTATGAGAAGAGAGGTATAACAACGTGAGTGGAATGCACACGTCACAAAGCAGTTCCTCGGAAAGCTTCTCTCCAGTTTCGGTCTGAACATATAACCATTTCCTCCGTAAGCCTCAAAGGGCTCCCGAATATCCCATCATACGCTAAACATACACAGGGTTAGTAAACTGCTCAATGAAAACAGAGGCTTAGCTGAGTAATAGGAATTAAGGTGACACAGAGAAGTTTCACAGAAAGCCTCCTTCTGGATTTTACCTGAGGATATTTCTTTCTCCATATTCTAAGGATCGTTCCCAAATGTCCTTCCTCAGAATCCACAAAAACAGTGATTTCACGTTGCTCAATCGAAAGTATGGTTTAAATCTATGAGACGAATACACACATCACAAAGCAGTTGCTCAGAAAGTTTCCCTTCAGGTTTCATTGGAAGACGTTTTTCCTTGCTCACCACAAGCCTCCAGGCATCACGAAATATCCCTTCACAGATTCTTATAAGATAGAGTTTCGAAACTGGGAAACATAGAGTAAGCATTAATTCTGTGAAGTGAATGCACATATCAGAGAGCAGATTCTTGGAACGCTTCTTCCTCGATTTTATTTGTATATATTTCACAATTTGGCATAGTCCACAATGCGCTCTGAAATATCACTCTTTTGGTTTCACAGGAAGAGTGTTCAAACACTGCCTTGTGAGAAAAGGGGTATAACTCCCCGAGTGGAATGAATACATCACAATGCATTTTCTCAGAAAGCTTCTATGTAGTTTTTATCTGAAGATACCTCCTATGTCACCGTAGGGCTGAATGTGCTCCTGAATGTCCCTTCAGAGATCCAGAAATGACGGAGTTACCAAACTGCGTAATATAAGAAAAATTTTAACTATGAGAGATGAATCAATATATCTAACACAAAGCAGTTTCACAGAAATCTTCTTTCCAGTTTTTGTCTGAGGATATTTCCTTTTTCACCAGAGCCATCCCTATACTCCTGAATGTCTCTTGGCAGCTTTTTCTCCAAACGGGATTCTTGAATCCTCTATGAGAAGAAAGGTATGTTTCTGTGAGTGGAATGCACACTTCACAAAGCAGTTCCTCAGAAAGCTTCCCTCCAGTTTCTATCTGAAGACGTTTCCTTTCTCACCATAAGCCTCAAAGCACACCTGAATATCCCTTTCACAGATTAAACAAGAACAGTGTTATTATACTGCTCAATAAAAAGAGAAGCTTAACTGTGTGAACGGAATTCACGTGACACAGAGCAATTTCACAGAAAGCTTCCTTCTGGACTTTACCTGAGGATATTTCTTTCTCCATGTTCTAAGGTTTGATCCCAAATGTCCTTCCTCATATTCCACAAAAGCAGTGATTTCAAACTGCTCAATCCACAGAATTGTTTAACTCTATGAGATGAATACACACATCACAAAGCAGTTGCTCAGAAAGTTTCTCTGCAGGTTTCATTGGAAGACGTTTCCTTGCTCACCACAAACTTCCGGGCATCACTAAATATCCCTTCACAGATTCTTCAAAGACAGAATGCCGAAACTGGACAACATAGAGTAAGCATTAACTCAGTGAAGTGAATGCACATATCGGAGAACAGATTCTAGGAACAATTCTTCCTCGATTTTATTTCAGTATATTTCCATATTCACCATAGTCCTCAAGGCATTCAGAAATATCAGTTTTTCAGTTTCATAGGAGCAGTATTCAAACACTGCCTTGTGAGAAAAGAGGTATAACTCCCTGTGTGGAATGCATACATCACAAAGTAGTTTCTAAGAAATTTTCTATCCAGTTGTTAGGTGAAGATATCTCCTCTTTCACCGTAGGCCTGAGTGTGCTCCCTATTGTGCTTTCATGTATCCATGCACGACGGAGTTTCCAAGCTGCATAATATAAGAAAAGTTTCAACTATGTGAGATGAATCAATATATCTAATACAAAGCAGTTTCACAGAAATCTTATTTCCAGTTTTTGTCTGAGCATATGTCCTTTTTCACCATCGCCGTCCCTATACTCCCGAATGTCTCTTGGTAGCTTTTTCTCCCAAAGGGATTCCGGAATCCTCTATAAGAAGAAAGGTATATTTATGAGAGTAGAATGCACAAGTTACAAAGCAGCGCCTCAGAAAGCTCCTCTCCAGTTTCTATTATAAGGCATTTCCTTTCTTACCGTCAGCCTCAAAGCGCTGCTGAATATACCTTTGGCAGACTAAACAAAAACATTGTTATGATACTGCTCAATGAAAAGAGAAGCTAACTATGTAAGCGGAATTCACATGAGACAGAGTAGTTTCACAGAAAGCTTCCTTCTGGTTTCTTTCTGAGGTTATTTCTTTTTCAGGATATTTTAAAGATGGTTTACAAGTGTCCTTCCTCAGATTCCACAGAAACAGTGATTTCAAAGGGATCAATGTGAAGAATGATTTCACTCTCTGAGATGAATACAAACATCACGGCAGAGTTGCGCAGAAAGCTTCTCTCCATTTTTCAATGGAAAACATTTCCTTGCTTGACACAGGCCTCCGGTTGCCACTTACCATCCCTTCGCAAAACCCCCAAAGACCGACTTTCAAACTGGGAACTGTAGAGTAAGGTTTAACCCTGTGACAAGAATGGACATGACAGAGAGCAGTTTCTTCGAGGGCCTCTTTCTGTTTTTTATTGGACGACATTTCACTTTTTGCCATAGTCTTCAATGTGCTCCGAATATCACTCTTTTGGTTTTACAGGAACAGTGTTCAAAGTGTGCCTTAAGAGAAGAAAGTTATAAATCCCTGAGTGGAATGCTCACATCACGAAGTCGTTTCTGGGAAAGCTTATCTCCAGTTTTTATCTGACTATATTTCCTATTTCACCATATTCCCGAAGGTGTTACCAAATATCCTTTCGCGGATCCATCCAAAAAGTAGTTTCCAAGCTGCCTAATGTAAAGAAAGCTTCATCTCTGTGAGATGAATGAACATAGCAAAAAGCAGAGTCACTGAAAGCTTCTTTCCAGTTTTTTCCTGAAGATATTTCCTTTTTCACCATAGTCCTGAATGTGCTCCCGAAGGTTCCATCGTGGATCCTTCCAGGGCAGTTTCCAAGCTGCGTAATGTAAAGAAAGCTTTATCTATGTGAGATGATTACACATATCACACAGTATTTTCTTGAAAACTTCTTTCCAGTTTTTGTCTAAGTCTAATTCCCTTTTCACTATCGGCATTAACATGCTCCCGAGTATCACTTGGTACCTGTTTCTCCCAAAGGTTTCCCTGACACTGTTTGAGAAGAGAGCTATAACACTGTGAGTGGAATGCACACGTCACAAAGCAGTTCCTGGGAAAACTTCTCTCAGTTTCAGTCTGAATATATTTCCTTTACCAACGTAAACCTCAAAGTGATCCCGAATATCCCATCACACGCTAAACATACACAGGGTTAGAAAACTTCTCAATGAAAAGAGAGGCTTAAATGAGCGAGAGGAATTAAGAGGACACAGAGTAGTTTCACAGAAAGCTTCCTTCTGGATTTTAAATGAGGATATATCTTTCTCCATGTTCTGAGGATCGTTCCCAAATGTCCTTCCTCAGATTCCACAAAAACAGTGATTTCAAGCCGCTCAATCCAAAGTATGGTTTAACTCTATGAGATGAATACACACATCACAAAGCAGTTGCTCAGAAAGTTTCTCTGCTGGTTTCATCAGAAGACGTTTCCTTGCTCACAACAAGCCTCTGGGCATCACTAAATATCCCTCACAGATCCTTCAAGACAGAGTTTTGACTCTGAGCAACATAGAGTAAGAATTAACTCTGTGAAGTGAATGCACATATGAGAGAGCAGACTCTTGGAACACTCCTTCCTCGATTTTATGTCAGTATTTTTCACTATTCAC
Source organism: Colobus angolensis palliatus (assembly GCF_000951035.1). NCBI lineage: Eukaryota > Metazoa > Chordata > Mammalia > Primates > Cercopithecidae > Colobus > Colobus angolensis. The sequence goes on along the minus strand of NW_012119711.1, from coordinate 58,069 downwards.
CATAGTCCACAATGCATTCCAAAATATCACTTTTTCAGTTTCACAGGAACAGTGTTCAAACACTGCCTTGTGAGAAAAGAGGTAAAACTCCCTGAGTGGAATGCATACATCACAAAGTGGTTTCTCAAAAAGCTTCTATCCAGTTTTATTTGAAGATATCTCCTCTTTCACCATAGGCCTGATTGTGCTCCAGAATGTACCTTCGCATATCCGTGCATGACGGAATTTCCAAACTGCATAATATAAGAAAAGTTTTAAGTATGCAAGATGAATAAATACATCTAAAACAAAGCAGTTTCACAGCAATCTTCTTTCCAGTTTTTGTCTGAGGATATTTCGTTTTATACTGTAGCCATCCCTATACTCCAGAATGTGTCTTGGTAACTTTTCCTCCAAACGACATTCCGGAATCATCTATGAGAATAAAAGTATATTTCTGTGAGTGGAATGCACACGTCACAAAGCAGCTTCTTAGAAAGCTTCTCTTCAGTTTCTATCTGAAGATGTTTTCTTTCTCTCCGTAAGCCTCAAAGTGCTCCTGAATATCCCCTGGCAGACGAAACGAAAAGAGTGTTATGATACTGCTCAATGGAAAGAGAAGCTTAACTGTGTGAGCGTAATTCACGTGACACAGAGAAGTTTCACAGAAAGCTTCCTTCTGGTTTCTCTCTGAGGTTATTTCTTGTTCAGGATATTCCAAAGATCGTCTCCAAATGTCCTTTCTCAGATTCCACAGAAACAGTGATTTCAAATTGCTCAATTTAAAGAATGATTTAACACTATGAGATGAATACAAACATCACAACAGAGTTGCGCAGAAAGCTTCTCTCCAATTTTCGATGGAAGACATTTCCTTGTTCGCCACAGGCCTCCGGTTTCCACTTACTATCCCTTCGCAGAATCCTCAAAGACCGACTTTCAAACTGGGAATTGTAGAGTAAGCTTTAACCCTGTGAAAAGAATGCACATGTCAGAGAGTAGTTTCTTCGAGTGATTCTTTCTCTTTTTTATTGGAAGACATTTTCCTTTTTGCCACAGTCTTCAAAGTGCTCCGAATATCACTCTTTTGGTTTCACAGGAACAGTGTTCAAACTGTGCCTTATGAGAAGAAAGTGAAAACTCCTCAAGTGGAATGCACACATCACCAAGCAGTTTCTCAGAAAGCTTCTCTCCAGTTTTTATCTGACTATATTTCCTATTTCACCATAGGCCCGAATGTGATCCCAAATATCCCTTCA
>NW_012119711.1:51976-56781 GCF_000951035.1 Colobus angolensis palliatus | reverse complement strand
TCTCCAGTTTTTATCTGACTATATTTCCTATTTCACCATAGGCCCGAATGTGATCCCAAATATCCCTTCACAGATCCATCCATGAGGGAGTTTCCAAGCTGCGTAATGGAAAGAAAGCTTCATCCATGTGAGATGAGTAAACTTAGCAAAAAGTAGGTTCACAGAAATCTTCTTTCCACTTTTTATCTGGAGATAGTTCCTTTTTCATCGTAGTCCTGAATGTGCTCCCAAGGGTCCCTTCGTGGATCCGTCCATGACAGTTTCCAAGCAGCATAATGTATAGAAAGCTTTGTCTATGTGAGATGATTACACATATCACAGAGTAGTTTCCTAGAAAGCTTCTTTCCAGTTTTTGTCTCAGGCTATTTCCCTTTTCACCATCGGCATCAACATGCACCCGAATATCACTTGGTACCTGTTTCTCCAAATGGGCTTCCCTGACGCTGTATAAGAAGAGAGGTATAACACTGTGAGTGGAATGCACACGTCACAAAGCATTTCCTCGGAAAGCTTCTCTCCAGTTTCGGTCTGAATATATTTAATTTTTCACCTTAAGCCTCAAAGTCCTCTGAATATCCCATTACATGCTAAACATACACAGGGTTAGAAAACTGCTCAATGAAAGAAAGTCTTAACTGAGCGAGAGGAATTAAGATGACACAGAGCAGTTTCACAGAAAGTTTCCTTCTCGATTTTGCCTGAGGATGTTTCTTTCTCCTTATTCAAAGAATCGTTCCCAAATGTCCTTCCTCAGATTCCACAAAAACAGTGATGTCAAACTGCTCAATCCAAAGAATGGTTTAACTCTATGAGACGAATACACACATCGTGAAACAGTTGCTGCAAAAGTTATTCTGTAGGTTTCATTGGAAGATTTTTCCTTGCTCACTGCAAGCCTCTGGGAGTTACTAAATATCCCTTCACAGATTCTTCAAAGAAAGATATTCTAAACTGGGCAACATAGAGTAAGGATTAACTCTGTGAAGTGAACGCACATATCAGAGAGCAGATTCTTGGAACGTTTCTTCCTCGATTTTATTTCAGGATATTTCACTATTCGCCATAGTCCTCAATGCGCTCAGAAATATCACTTTTTCGGTTTCGCAGGAACACTGTTCAAACACTGCCTTGTGAGAAAAGAGGTATAACTCCCTGAGTGGAATGCATGCATCAAAAAATAGTTTCCAGAAAGCCTTTATCCAGTTTTTATCTGAAGATATGTCCTCTTTCATCGTAGACCTGAATGTGCTCCTGAGTGTCCTTTCGTGGATAAGTGAATGATGGAGTTTCCAAACTGCATAATATTAGACAAGTTTTAACTATGAGATGAATCAATATATCTAACACAAAGCAGTTTCACAGAAATCTTCTTTCCAGTTTTTTCTGGGGATATTTCCTTTTTCACCATAGCTGACCCTATATTCTCGAATGTCTCTTGGTTGCTTTTTCCCTAAAAGGGATTCCAGAATAATCTATGAGAGGAAAGGTATATTTCTGTGAGTTGAATGCACACGTCACACAGCAGCTTCTCAGAAAGCTTCTCCCCAGTTTCAATCTGAAGACATTTCCTTTCTCACCGTGAGTACAAAAGTGCTCCTAAATATCCCTTTCGTAGGCTAAACAAAAACAGTGTTATGACACTGCTAATTGCAAAGAGAAGCTTAACTGCGTGAACCGAATTCATCTGACACAGAGCAGTTTCACAGAAAGCTTCCTTCTCGTTTCTCTCTGAGGTTATTTCTTTTTCAGGATATTCTAAAGAGCGTTTCCAAATGTACTTTGTCAGATTCCACAGAGACAGTGATTTCAAACTGCTCAATCCAAAGAATGATTTGTCTCTACCAGATGAATACAAACATCACAAAAGAGTTGGGCAGAAAGCTTCTCTCCAATTTTCGATGGAAGACATTTCCTTGCTCGACACAGGCCTCCGGTTGCCACTTACTATCCTTTCGCAGAACCCTTAAAGACCGACTTACAAACTGGGAAATGTAGAGTAAGCCTTAACCCTGTGAAAACAATGGACATGTCAGAGAGCAGTTTCTTTGAGTACTTCTCTCTGTTTGTTATTGGACAAGATTTCACTTTTTGCCATAGTCTTCAATGTGCTTCGAATATCACTCTTTTGGTTTTACAGGAACAGTGTTCAAACTGTGCCTCATGAGAAGAAATTGATAACTCCCTGAGTGTAATGCACACACACCAAGCAGTTTCTCTGAATGATTCTCTTCAGTTTTTCTCTGACTATATTTCCTATTTCACCACAGGCCCAGATGTGATGCCAAATATCCCTTCGTGGATCCATCCACGAGGGAGTTTCCAAGCTGCGTAATGGAAAGAAAGCTTCATCTATGTGAGATGAATAAACATAGCAAAATGCGTATTCACAGAAAGCTTCTTTCCAGTTTTTATCTGAAGATATTTCCTTTTTCATCATAGTCTTGAATGTGCTCCCGAAGGTCCCTTCATGGATTCGTCCATCACAGTTTCCAAGCTGTGTAATGTAAAGAAAGCTTTATCTATGTGAGATTATTACACATATCACAGAGTAGTTTCATTGAAAACTTCTTTCCAGTTTTTGTCTGAGGCTATTTCCCTTTTCACCATCGGTATTAACATTCTCTGAAATATCCCTTGGTACCTGTTTCTCCAAAAGGGTTTCCCCGATGCTGCATGAGAAGAGAGGTACAACACTGTGAGTGGAATGCAAACGTCACAAAGCAGTTCCTCGGAAACCTCTCCGGTTTCGGTCTGAACATATTTCCTTTTTCACCACGAACTTCAAAGGGCTCCTGAATATCCCATCACATGCTAAACATAGACAGGGTTAGAAAACTGCTCAATGAAAGGAGAGGCTTAACTGAGTGAGAGGAATTAAGACGACACAGAGCAGTTTCACAGAAAGCTTCCTTCTGGATTTTTTCTGTGGATATTTCTTTCTCCATATCCTAAGGATCGTTCCCAAATGTACTTCCTCTGAGGCCACAAAAGCAGGATTGCCTCTACGAGAGGAATACACACATCATAAAGCAGTTGCTCAGAAAGTTTCTCTGCAGGTTTAATCGGAAGATGTTTCCTTGCTCACCACAAGTTTCCGGGCGTCAGTAAATATCCCTTCAGAGATTCTTCAAAGACAGAGTTTTGAAACTGGGCAACATGGAGTAAACATTAACTCTGTGAACTGAATACACATATCAGAGAGCTGATTCTTGGAACGCTTCTTGGTCGATTTTATTTCAGTATATTTCACTATTCGCCATAGTCCTCAAAGCGCTGTGAAATATCACTTTTCCAGTTTCACAGGAACGGTGATCAAACACTGCCTTGTTATAAAAGAGGTATAACTCCCTGAGTGGAATGCATACATCACAAAGGAGTTTCTCAGAAAGCTTCTATCCAGTTTTTATCTGAAGATATCTCCTCTTTCACTGTAGGCCTGAATGTGCTCCGGAATGTCCCTTCGCAGATCCGTGCATGATGGGGTTTCCAAACTGCATAATATAGGCAAAGTTTTCTATGTGAGAAGAATAAATATATCTAACACAAAGCAGTTTGACAGAAATCTTTTTTCCAGTTTTTGTCCGAGGATATTTCCTTTTTCACCATAGCCGTTCCTATACTGCTGAATGCCTCTTGGTAGCTTTTTCTCCAAAAGTGATTCCTGAATCTTCTATGATTAGAAAGGTATATTTCTGTGAGTGGAATGTGAACGTCACAAAGCAGCCCCTGAGAAAGCTTCTGTCCTGTTTCTATCTGAAGACGTTTCCTTTCTCACTGTCAGCCTCAAAGCATTCTTGAATATCCCTTTGCAGACTAAATAAAAACAGTGTTCTGATACTGCTCAATTAAAAGAGAAGCTTAACTGTGTGGGCGCAATTCACATGACACAGAGTAGATTCACAGAATCTTTCTTGTGGTTTCTCTCTAAGGTTATTTCTTTTTCAGGATATTGAAAAGAGTATTTCCAAATGTCCTTTGTCAGATTCCACAGAAACAGTGATTTCAAACTGCTCAATCCAAAGGATGATTTAACTCTATGAGATGAATATAAACATCAAAAAAGAGTTGTGCAGAAAGCTTCTCTCCAATTTCAATGGAAGACATTTCCTTGCTCGACACAGGCCTCGGGTTTCCACTTAATATTCCTTCGTAGAACCTTCAAAGACTGACTTTCGAACTGGGAAATGTAGAGTAAGCTTTAACCCTGTGAAAGGAATGGATATGCCAGAGAGCAATTTCTTTGAGTGCTTCTTTCCGTTTTTTATTGGACGACATTTCACTTTTTGCCATAGTCTTCAATGGGCTCCAAATATCACTCTTTTGGTTTTACAGTAACAGTGTTCAAACCGTGCCTCATGAGAAGAAAGTGATAACTCCCTGAGTGGAATGCACACATCACTAAACAGTTTCTCAGAAAGCTCCTCTCCAGTTTTTATGTGACTATATTTCCTAATTCACCATAGGCCCGAATGTGATCCCAAATATCCCTTTGCGGATCCATGCACGAGGGAGATTCCAAGCTGCGTAATGGAAAGAAAGCGTCATCTATGTGAGATGAATAAACATAGCAAAAAGCAGATCACAGAAAGCTTCTTTCCACTTTTTATCTGAAGATAATTCCTTTTCCACCATAGTCCTGAATGTGCTCCCAAAAGTCCCTTCCTGGATCCGTCCAGTACAGTTTCCAAGCCGCATAATGTAAAGAAAGCTTTAGAATGGCCATCATTAAAAAATCAGGAAACAACAAGTGTTGGAGAGGATGTGGAGAAATAGGAACACTTTTACACTGTTGGTGGGATTGTAAA
>NW_012119711.1:43646-51386 GCF_000951035.1 Colobus angolensis palliatus | reverse complement strand
AAAAAAAAAAAAGCTTTATCGATGTGAGCTGATTACAAATATCACAGGGTAGTTTCCTAAAAAGCTTCTTTCCAGTTTTTGTCTGAGGCTATTTCCCTTTTCACCATCGTCATCAACATTCTCTCGAATATAACTTGGTATCTCTTTCTCCAACAGAGTTTAGCCAACGCTGTATGAGAAGAGAGCTATACCACAGTGAGTTCAATGCACGCATTGCAAAGCAGTTCCTCAGAGAGCTTCTCTCCAGTTCCGTCCTGAACATATTTCCTTTTTCACCGTAAGCCTCAAAGTGCTCCCAAATATCCCATCATGCGCTAAACATCCACAGGGTTAGAAAACTGCTCAATGAAAGGAGAGGCTTAACTGAGAGAGAAGTATTAAGTGACACAGAGCAGTTTCACAGAAATCTTCCTTCTGGATTTTACCTGAGGATATTTCTTTCTCCATGTTCTAAGTATCATTCCCACACATCCTTCCTCACATTCCACAAAACAGTGATTTCAAGCTGCTCAATCCAAAGAATTGTGTAACTCTATGAGACGAATACACACATCGCAAAGCAGTTGCTCAAAAATGTTCTCTGCATGTTTTATCGGAAGACGTTTCCTTGCTCACCACAAGCCTCTGGGCATCACCAAACATCCCTTCACAGATTCTTCAAAGACAGAGTTTCGAAACTGGGCAACACAGAGTAAACATTAACTCTGCGAAGTGAATGCACATATCAGAGAGCAGATTCTTGGAAAGTTTCTTTCCGATTTTATTTCAGTATATTTCACTATTCGCCATAGTCCTCAATGCGCTCTGAAGTATCACCTTTTCGGTTTCACAGGAACGGTGTTCAAACACTGCCTTGTGAGAAAAGAGGTATAACTCCCTGAATGGAATGAATGCATCACAAAGTAGTTCCTCACAAAGCTTCTACCCAGTTTTTTCTGAAGATATCTCCACTTTCACCGTAGGCTTGAACATGATCCCGAATGTCCCTTCGTGGATCCTGGATGACGGAGATTCCAAAGTGCGTAATATAAGAAAAGTTTTAACAATTCGAGATGAATCAATACATCTAACATGAAGCAGTATCACAGAAATCTTCTTTACAGTTTTTGTCTGAGGATATTTCCTTTTTCATCATAGCCGTCCCTATACTCCCGAATGTCTCTTGGTAGCTTTTTCTCCAAAAGGGATTCCGGAATCCTGTATGTGAAGAAAAGTATATATCTGTGAGTGGAATGCACAAGTCATAAAGTAGCTCCTGAGAATGCTTCTCTCCAGTTTCTATCTGAAGACGTTTCTGTTCTCACCGTAGGCCTCAAAGTGCTCCTGAATATCCCTTTCACAGTCTACACAAAAGCAGTGTTATGATACTGCTCAATGAAAAGAGAAGGTTAACTGTGTGAGCGGAATTCACGTGACACAGAGCAGTTTCACAGAAAGCTTCCTTGTGGTTTCTCTCTGAGGTTATTTCCTTTTCAGGATATTCTAAAGAGCGTTTCCAAATGTCCTTTTTCAGATTCCACAGAAGGAGCGATTTCAAACTGCTAAGTCCAAAGAATTATTTAACTCTATGAGATGAATACAAACATCACAAAAGAGTTGTGCAGAAAGCTTCTCTACAATTTTCAATGGAAGACATTTCCTTGCTTGACACAAGCCTCCGGCTATCACTTACTATCCCTTCGTCGAACACTCAAAGACTGACTTTCAAACTGGGAACTGTAGAGTAAGCTTTAACCCTGTGAATAGAATGGACATGTCAGAGAGCAGTTTCTTAGAGTGCTTTTTTCTGTTTTTATTGGACGACAATTCACTTTTTGCCATAGCCTTCAATGTGCTCCGAATATCACTCTTTTGGTTTTACAGGAACAGTGTTCAAAGTATGCCTTATGAGAAGAAAGTTATAAATCCCTGAGTGGAATGCTCACGTCAGCAAGAAGTTTCTCAGAAACCTTCTCTCCAGTTTTTATCTGGCTATATTTCCTATTTCACCATGCACCCAAAGGCGATCCCAAATATCCCTTTGCAGATTCATCCACGAGGGAGTTTCCAAGCTGCATAATGTAAGGAAAGCTTCATCTATGTGAGACGAACAAACATAGCAAAAAGCAGTTTCACAGAACGCTTCTTTCCAGTTCTTATCTGAAGATATTTCCTTTTTCACCATAGTCCTGAATGTGCTCCCGAAAGTCTCTTCATGGATCCGTCCATGACAGTTTCCAAGCTGCGTAATGTAAAGAATGCTTTATCTATGTGAGATGATTACACATATCACAGAGTCGTTTCCTAGAGAGCTTCTTTCTAGTTATTTTCTGGGGCTATTTCCCTTTCACCATCAGCATCAACATGCTCCTGAATATCACTTGGTACTTGTTTCTCCAAAAGGGTTTCCCCGACGCTGTATGGGAAGAGAGGTATCACACTGTGAGTGGAATGCACACTTCACAAAGCAGTTCCTCGGAAAGCTTCTCTCCAGTTTCATTCTGAACATATTTCCCTTTACTCCGTAAGCCTCTAAGTGCTCCCGAATATCCCATCACATGCTAAACATACACAGGGTTAGAAAACTGCTCAGTGAAAGAGAGGCTTAACTCAGCAAGAGGAATTAAGATGACACAGAGCAGTTTCACAAAGCTTTCTTCTGGATTTTACCTGAGGATATTTCTTTCTCCATATTCTAAGGATTGTTCCCAAATGTCCTTCCTCAGATTCCAAAAAAATAGTGATTTCCAACTGCTCAACACAAAGAATGGTTTAACTCTATTAGACGAATGCACACATCACAAGTCAGTTGCGCAGGAAGTTTCTCTTCAGGTTTCTCGGAAGATGTTTCCTTGCTCACCACAAGCCTCTGGGCATCCCTAAATATCCATTCACAGATTCTTCAAAGACAGAGTTTTGAAACTGCGCAACATAGCGTAAGCCTTAACTCTGTCAAGTGAATGCACATATTAGAGAGCAGATTCTTGGAATGCTTTTTCCTCGATTTTATTTTAGTACATTTCTCTATTCGCCACAGTCCTCAGTGCGCTCAGAAACATCACCTTTTCGGTTTAACAGGAACAGTGTTCAAACACTGCCTTGTGAAAAAGAGGTAAAACTCCCTGAGTGGAATGCATACAATACAAAGTAGTTTCTCAGAAAGCTTCTATCCAGTTTTTATCTGAAGATATTTCCTCTTTCTCCATAGGCCTGAATGTGCTCCCGAATGTCCCTTCGCTGATAAGTGATTGACAGAGTTTCCTTACTGCGTAATATAAGAAAAGTTTTAACTATGAGAGATGAATAAATATTGCTAACACAAAGCAGTTTGAAAGAAATCTTCTTTCCAGTTTTTGTCTAAGAATAATTCCTTTTTAACCATAGCCTTCCCTGTACTCCCGAATGTCTCTTGGTAGATTTTTCTCTAAAAGGGTTTCTGGAATTCTCTAGGAGAAGAAATGTATATTTCTGTGAGTGTATTGCACGTGTCACAAAGCACCTCCTCGGAAGACTTCTCTCCAGTTTCTATCTGAAGATCTATCCTTTCTCATCGTGAGTCTGAAAGCGCTCCTGAATATCCCCTCTCAGACTAAACAAAAATAGCGTTATGATACTGCTCAATGAAAAGAGAAGCTTAACGGTGTAAGAGAAATTCACGTGACACAGATCAGTATCACAGAAAGCTCCCTTCTGGTTTCTATCTGAGGTTATATCTTTTTCAGGATATTCTAAAGAGCATTTCCAAATATCCTTTCTCAGACTCCACAGAAAGAGTGCTTTCAAACTGCTCAATCCAAAGAATGATTTAACTCTATGATATGAATACAAACATCAAAAAATAGTTGCGCATAAATGTTCTCTCCAATTTTCGTTGGAAGACGTTTCCTTGCTCGACAGAGGCCTCCAGTTGCCACTTACTATCCCTTCGCAGAACCTGTAAAGACTGACTTTCAAACTGGGAAATGTAGAGAAAGCTTTAACCCGGTGAAAAGAATGGACATGTCAGAGAGCACTTTCTTCGAGTGCTTCTTCCTGTTTTTTATTGGACGCCATTTCACTTTTTGCCATAGTCTTCAATGTACTCCAAATATCACTCTTTTGGTTTTACAGCAACAGTGTTCAAACTATGTCTTGTGAGAAGGAAATTATATCTCCCTGAGTGGAATGCACATCACCAAGCAGTTTCTCACAAAGCATGTCTTCAGTTTTTATCTGACTATATTTCCTATTTCACCACAGGGCTGAATGTGATCTCAAATATTCCTTCGCAGATCCATCCACGGGGGAGTTTCCAAGCTGCGTAATGTAAAGAAAGCTTCATCTATGTGAGATGAAGAAACATAGCAAACAGCAGATTCACATAAAGCTTCTTTCCAGTTTTTATCTGAAGATATTTCCTTTTTTACCATAGTCGCTCAATGTGCTCCTGAAGGTCCTTTTGTGGATCCATCCATGACAGTTTCCAAACTGCATAATGTAAAGAAAGCTTTATCTATGTTAAATGATTACACATATCACAGAGTAGTTTCCTAGAAAACTTCTTTCCAGTTTTTCTCGAGGCTATTTCCCGTTTCACCATCGGCATCATCATGCTCTCGAATATCACTTGGTATCAGTTTCTCCAAAAGGGTTTCCCCGACGCTATATGAGAAAGGATGTATAACACCGTGAGTGGAATGCACACGTCACAAAGCAGTTCCTCGGAAAGGTTCTCTCCAATTTTGTCTGAACATTTTTGCTTTCCCCCGTAAGCCTCAAAGTGCTCCCGAATATCCCATCACACGCTAAACATACAGAGGATTAGAAAACTGTTCAATGAAATGAGAGGCTTAACTGAGCGAGAGGAATTAAGGTGACCGAGAGCAGTTTCACAGAAAGCTTCCCTGTGGATTTTACCTGAGGATATTTCTTTTTCCATAATCTAAGGATCATTTACAAATATCCTTCCTCAGATTCCACAAAAACCGTGATTTCAAGCTGCTGAATCCAAGGAATGGTTTAACCCTATGATACGAATACACACATCGCATAGCAGTTGCTCAGAAAGTTTCTCTGCAAATTTCATCGGAAGATGTTTCCTTGCTCACCACAAGCCTCCTGGTGTCACAAAATATCCCTTCACAGATTCTTCAAAGACAGAGTTTCGAAACTGGGCAACATAGAGTAATCTTTAACTCCGTGAAGTGAATGCACATATTGGAGAACAGATCCTTGGAGTGCTTCTTCCTCGATTATTTCAGTATATTTCACTATTCGCCATAGTCTTAAATGCACTCCAAAATATTCCTTTTTCGGTTTCACAGGAACAGTGTTCAAACACTGCATTGTGAGAAAGGAGGTATAAATCCCTGAGTGGAAAGCAAACATCAAAAAGTAGTTTCTCAGAAAGCTTCTATCCAGTTTTATCGGAAGATATCTTCTGTCTCCCCATAGGCCTGAATGTGCTCCCGAATGTACATTTGCGGATCCGTGCATGATGGAGTTTGCTAACTGCGTAATATAAGAAAAGTTTTAACTATGCGAGAAAAATAAATATATGTAACACAAAGCAGTTTCATAGAAATCTTTCTAATTTTTGTCTGAAGATATTTCCTTTTTCTCCATATCCCTCCCTATACTCCCGAATCTCTCTTGGTAGTTCTTTCTCCAAACGGGATTCAGGAATCCTCTAGGAGAAGAAAGGTATATTTCTGTGAGTGGAATGCACACGTCACAAAGCATCTCCTCAGAAACCTTTTCTACAGTTTCTATCTGAAGATGTTTCCTTTCTCACCAAAAGCCTGAAAGTGCTCCTGAATAACCCTTCGCAGATTAAACAACAACAGTATTATGATACTGCTCAATGAAAAGAGAAGCTTAACTGTGTGAGCAGATTTCACATGACACAGAGCAGTTTCACAGAATGCTTCCTTCACGTTTCTTTCTGAGGTTATTCGTTTTTCAGGATATTCTAAACATCGCTTCCAAATGTCCTTTATCAGATTCCACAGAAACAGTGATTTCAAACTGCTCAATCCAAAGAATGATTTAAATCTATGAGATGAATAGAAACATCAGAAAAGAGTTGTGCAGAAAGCTTCTCTCCAATTTTCGATAGAAGACATTTCCTTGCTCACACAGGCCTCTGGGTGCCACTTACTATCCCTTTGCAGAACCCTCAAAGACAGACTTTCAAACTGGGAAATGTAGAGAAAGCTTAAACCTGTGAAAAAATGGACATGTTAGAGACCAATTTCTTCGAGTGCTTCTTCCTGTTTTTTAATGGACGACATTTCGCTTTTTGCCATAGTCTTCAATGTGCTCCGAATTTCACTCTTGTGGTTTTACAGGAACAGTGTTCAAACTGTCCTTTATGAGAAGAAAGTTATAAGTCCCTGAGTGAAATGCACACATCACCAAGCAGTTTCTCAGGAAGCTTCTCTCCATTTTTTATCTGACTATATTTCCTATTTTGTGGGGAAAAGAGATCAGCCTGTTACTGTGTTATTATAGAAAGAAGTAAGTTTAAGAGACTCCATCTGGCTCTGTATTTGAGATGCTGTTAATCTGTGACCCTACCCCCAACCTTGTCCTTGCAAGAGACCTGTGCTGTGGTGACTTAAGGTTAAAAGGATTTTGGGCTGTAAGGAATGTTGGTTAAACAAATGCCTAAAGGCTGCTTGTGGTTAAAGGCCATCACCATTGTCTTAAATCTCAGTAAAAGAAAAACATCTGTCTCCTGCCCGTCCCTAGGAAATGGAACATCTCCGTGTATCTGTATGTCTCACTGCTGATTTACTCCCTTATCTTTTGAGCAATAAATACTGAGGGAACTCAGAGACCAGTGCCAGTGTGGGTCCTCTGTAAGCACAGAACTGGTCCCCTGGGCCCCGCTTTCCTCTCTCTGTACTTTGTCTCTGTGTCTTATTTCTTTTCTCAAGTCTCTCATTCCACCTAGTAAGAAGCACCCACGGGTGTGGAGGGGCAGGCCACCCCTTCATCTGGTGCCCAACGTGGAAGCTTTTCTCTAAGGTGAAGGTATGTTAGAGCATGGTCATTATGGACAAGTTGATGAGAGACTCCTGAGTACGTCTACAGTCAGCCTTGCGGTAAGCTTGTGTGCTCAGAAGAACCTAGGGTAACAATTGGGCAAACTAAAAGTAAATATGCCTCTTATCACAGCTTTATAAAAATTCTCTTAAAAAGAGGGGGAGTTAAAGTGTCTACCAAAAATCTAAATACACTCTTTCAAACAATAGAACACTTTTGTCAATGGTTTCCAGAACAGGGAACTTCAGATCTAAAAGATTGGGAGAAAATTGGCAAAGAATTAAAACAAGCAAGTAGGGAAGGTAAAATCATCCCACTTACAGTATGGAATGATTGGGTCATTGTTAAAGTAGCTTTAGAACCGTTGCAAACAGAAGAAGATAACATTTCAATTTCTGATGTCCCTAAAAGCTCTGCAGTAGATTGTGAAAAAGAGGAAGGGATAGAATCCCGGAAAGGAAAAGAAAGTTCACACTGTAAATGTGTAGCAGAGCTGGTAATGGCTCGGTCAATGCAAACTGTTGACAATAATCAATTACAGGAGGTAATATATCCTGAAACTTTAAAATTAGAGGAAAAATATCCAGAATTAGCAGAGCCATCAGAGTCTAAATCACGATGGCCAACTTCTCTTACAACTGCTCAGATGCCTGCAACCTTAGAACCTCAAATGCAGGTTAAACAAGTACAAACTCCAAAAGAAGATCAAATAGAAAAAGATAGAGTCTCTGT
>NW_012119711.1:34400-43596 GCF_000951035.1 Colobus angolensis palliatus | reverse complement strand
CAGATGCCTGCAACCTTAGAACCTCAAATGCAGGTTAAACAAGTACAAACTCCAAAAGAAGATCAAATAGAAAAAGATAGAGTCTCTGTCATGGCAATGCCAATCAAATACAGTGTCCACAATATCAGCAGGTAGAAAGTAAGATCCAGTAGCCAGTAGCCTATCATTACTGGCTGGCAGCTGAACTGCAGTATCTGCAGCCCCCAGAAAATCTGTATGGACAGCCAGGAACATTTCCAGTGCCACAGGGCAGGGCCCCATATCCTCAGCCGCCCACCATGAGACTTAATCCTACAGCACCACCTAGTACACAGGGTAGTGCAATACATAAAATTATTGATGAGGCAAGAAAACAGGGAGATATTGAGGCGTGGCAATTCCCAGTAATATTAGAAGCAAGACCATCTGGAGAAGGGGCCCAAGAGGGAGAGCCTCCCATAGCTGAAGCCAGATATCAGTCCTTTTCTATAAAAATGCTAAAAGAAATTAAAGAAGGAGTAAAAGAGTATGGACCCAACTCTCCTTACATGAGAATATTATTAGATTCCATTGCTCATGGACATAGACTCATTCCTTATGATTGGGAGATTCTGGCAAAATCCTCACTTTCACCCTCTCAATTTTTACAATTTAAGACTTGGTGGATTGATGGGGCACAAGGGGAGGTCCGAAGAAATGGGACTGCCAATCCTCCATTTAACATAGATGCAGATCAACTCTTAGGAATAGGTCAAAATTGGAGCACTGTTGACCAACAAGCAATAATGCCAAATGAGGCCATTGAGCAAATCAGGGCTATCTGCCTTAGGGCCTGGGAGAAAATCCAAGACCCAGGAACTGCCTGCCCTTCCTTTCATACAGTAAGACAAGGCTCTAAAGAGCCCTACCCTGATTTTGTAGCAAGACTTCAAGATGCCGCTCAAAAGTCAATTACCAATGAGAATGCCCATAAGTCATAGTGGAGTTGATGGCATATGAAAACGCCAATCCGGATTGTCAATCAGCCATTAAGCCATTAAAAGGAAGGGTTCCTGCAGGATCAGATGTTATCTCAGAGTCTGTTAAAGCCTGCGATGGAATTGGAGGAGCTATGCATAAAGCTATGCTTATGGCTCAGGCAATCACAGGAGTTGCTTTAGGAAGACAAGTGAAAACATTTGGGGAAAAATGTTATAATTGTGGTCAAATTGGTCATCTAAAAATGAATTGTCTAGTCACAAATAAACAAAATGTAACTACTCAAGTTACTACAACAACAGATAAAGGGCCAACTGGCTTATGTCCAAGATGTAAAAAGAGAAAACACTGGGGTAATCAATGTCATTCTAAATATGATAAAAATGGGCAACTGCTGTTGGGAAATGAGAGGAGGGGCTAGCCTCAGGCCCCGCAACAAACTGGGGCATTCAAAATTCAACCCTTTTCTTCTCAGGGTTTTCAGGAACAACAACCCCCACTGTCACAAGTGTCTCAGGGAATAAGCCAGTTATCACAATACAGCAATTATCCCCCGCCACAAGTGGCAGTGCAGCAGTAGATTTATGTACTTTACAAGCAGTCTCTCTGCTTCCAGGGGAGCCACCACAAAAAATCCCCACAGGTGTATACGGCCCATTGCCTGAGGGGACTGTAGGACTAATCTTAGGAAGATCAAGTGTAAATCTAAAAGGAGTTCAAATTCATACTGGTGTGGTTGATTCAGACTATAAAGGAGAAATTCAATTGGTTATTAGTTCCTCAATTCCTTGGAATGCCAGTCCACGAGACAGGAACGATCAATTATTACTCCTACCTTATATTAAAGTTGGAAACAGTGAAATAAAAAGAACAGGAGGGTTCAGAAGCACTGATCTGGCAGGAAAGGCTGCATATTGGGCAAGTTTGGTCTCTGAGAGCAGACCTGTGTGAGGCCATTATTCAAGGAAAACAGTTTGAAGGGTTGGTAGACACAGGAGCAGATACCTCTGTCGTTGCTTTAAATCAGTGGCCAAAAAATTGGCCTAAACAAAAGGCTGTTACAAGACTTGTCAGCATAGGCACAGCTTCAGAAGTGTATAAAAGTACAATGATTTTACATTGTTTAGGGCCAGATAATCAAGAAAGTACTGTTCAGCCAATGATTACTTTAATTCCTGTTAATCTATGGGGTCGAGATTTGTTACAACAATGGGGTGCAGAAATCATTATGCCTGCTCCATTATACAGCCCCATGAGTCAAAAAATCGTGACTAAAGTGGGATATATACCAGGAAAGGAATTAGGAAAAAATGAAAATGGCATTAAAGTCCCAACTGAGACTAAGAAAAATCAAAAAAGAAAAGGAATAGAGTATCCTTTTTAGGGACGGCCACTGTAGAGCCTCCTAAACCCATTCCATTAACTTGGAAAACAGAAAAACCGGTATGGGTAAATCAGTGGCCGCTACCAAAGCAAAAACTGGAGGCTTTACACTTATTCGCAAAGGAACAATTAGAAAAGGGACACATTGAGCCTTCATTCCCACCCTGGAATTCTCCTGTATTTGTAATTCAGAAAAAATCAGGCAAATGGCGTATGTTAATGGACTTAAGAGCCATAAATGCCGTAATTCAACCCATGGGGTCTCTCCAACCTGGATTGCCCTCTCCAGCCATGATCCCAAAAGACTGGCTTTTAATTATAACTGATCTAAAGGATTGCTTTTTACTATTCCTCTCGCAAAGCAAGATTGTGAAAAATTTGCCTTTACTATAACTGCCATAAATAATAAAGAACCAGCCACCAGGTTTCAGTGGAAAGTTTTACCTCAGGGAATGCTTAATAGTCCAACTATTTGTCAAACGTTCGTAGGTCAAGTCCTTCAACCAGTTAGAGACAAATTTTCAGATTGTTGTATCATTCACTATATTGATGATATTTTATGTGCTGCAGAAACAAGAGACAAATTAATTGACTGTTACACATTTTTGCAAGCAGAGGTTGCCAATGCAGGACTAACAATAGCATTTGATAAGATCCAAACCTCTGCTCCTTTTCATTATTTAGGGATGCAAAGAGAAAATAGAAAAATTAAGCCACAAAAAATAGAAATAAGAAAAGATACATTAAAAACATTAAATGACTTTCAAAAATTGTTAGGTGATATTAATTGGATTCGGCCAACTCTAGGCATTCCTACTTATGCCATGTCAAATTTGTTCTCTATCCTAAGAGGAGATCCAGACTTAAATAGTAGGAGAATATTAACCCCAGAGACAACAAAAGAAATTAAATTAGTGGAAGAAAAAATTCAGTCAGTGCAAATAAGTAGAATAGATTCTTTAGCCTCACTCCAACTGTTAATTTTTGCCACTACACATTCTCTAACAGGCATCATTGTTCAAAATACTGATCTTGTGGAGTGGTCATTCCTTCCTCACAATACAATTAAAACTTTTACATTGTACTTGGATCAAATAGCTACATTAATTGATCAGACAAGATTACAAATAATAAAATTGTGTGGTAATGACCCAGACAAAAGAGTTGTTCCTTTAACCAAGGAACAAGTTAAACAAGCCTTTATCAATTCTGGTGCATGGCAGATTGGCCTTGTTGATTTTGTGGGAATTATTGATAATCATTACCCAAAAACAAAAATCTTCCAGTTTTTAAAATTGACTACTTGGATTTTACCTAAAATTACCAGACGTGAAGCTTTAGAAAATGCTCTGACAGTATTTACTGATGGTTCCAGCAATGGAAAAGTGGCTTACAGAGGGCCAAAAGAGCAAATAATCAAAATTCAATATCAATCAGCTCAAAGGGCAGAGTTGGTTGCAGTCATTACAGTGTTACAAGATTTTAATCAACCTGTTAATATTATATCAAATTCTGCATATGTAGTACAGGCTACAAGGGATGTTGAGACAGCTCTAATTAAATTTAGCATGGATGATCAGTTAAACCAGCTGTTCAATTTGTTACAACAAACTGTAAGACAAAGGAATTTCCCATTTTATATTACTCATATTCGAGCACACATTAATTTACCAGGACCTTTAACTAAAGCAAATAAACAAGCTGACTTACTGGTATCCTCTACATTCATAAAAGCACAAAAACTTCATGCTTTGACTCATGTAAATGCAACAGGGCTAAAAAATAAATTTGATGTCACATGGAAACAGGCAAAAAATATTGTACAACATTGTACCCAATGTCAAGTACTACACCTGCCCACCCAAGAGGCAGGAGTTAATCCCAGAGGTCTGTGTCTTAATGCCTTATGGCAAATGGATGTTACCCATGTACCTTCATTTGGAAAATTATCATATGTTCATGTAACAGTTGATACTTATTCACATTTCATATGGGCAACATGCCAGACAGGAGAAAATACTTCCCATGTTAAAAAACATTTATTATCTTGTTTTGCTATAATGGGAGTTCCAGAAAAAATTAAAACTGACAATGGACCAAGTTATTGTAGTAAAGCTTTCCAAAAATTCTTAAATCAGTGAAATATTACACATACAACAGGAATTCCTTATAATTCCAAAGGACAGTCCATAGTTGAAAGAACTAATAGAACACTCAAAACTCAGTTAGTTAAACAAAAAAAGGGGGAGAGAGTAAGGAGTGTACCTCTCCTCAGATGCAGCTTAATCTAGCACTCTATACTTTCAATCTTTAAACATTTATAGAAATCAGACTACTACTTCTGCAGAACAACATCTTACTGGTAAAAAGAACAGTCCACATGAAGGAAAACTGATTTGGTGGAAAGACAACAAAAGTAGGACATGGGAAATAGGGAAGGTGATAACCTGGGGAAGAGGTTTTGCTTCTGTTTCACCAGGAGAAAATCAGCTTCCTATTTGGATACCCACTAGACATTTGAAGTTCTACAATGAATCCATCGGAGATGCAAAGAAAAGCGCCTCCACGGAGATGGAAACACCACAATCGAGCACCATTGACTCGCAGGATGAATCAAGTGGTGATATCAGAAAAAGAGATGAAGTCACCACGCACCAAGAAGGTGGAGCTGCCAACCTGGGCACAGTTAAAGAAGCTGACACTGTTAGCTAGAAAAAGCCTAGCTAGCACAAAGGTGACACAAACCTCAGAAAAAATACTGCTTGCAGCTTTAATAGTTGTATCAACGGTGGTAAGTCTCCCCATGTCTGCAGGAGCAGCTGCAGCTAATTATACCTACTGGGCCTATGTGCCTTTCCCGCCCTTAATTCGGGCAGTCACATGGATGGATAAGCCTATTGAAGTATATGTTAATAATAGTGTGTGGGTACCTGGTCCCACAGATGATCGTTGCTCTGCCAAACCGGAGGACAAAGAAATGATGATAAATATTTCCATTGGGTGTCGTTATCCTCCCATGTCTAGGGAAAGCACCAGGATGTTTAATGCCTGCTATCCAAAATTAGTTGGGAGAAGTACCTACTCTCAATCCCATCAGTATATTTACTTACCACAAGGTTGTGGAATTCACAATCTGGTATCAATCAAAAATTGGCTAATCAAATTAATGATCTTAGACAAACTGTCATTTGGATGGGAGATAGGCTCATGAGCTTGGAACATCGTTTCCAGTTACAGTGTGACTGGAATACTTCAAATTTTTGTATTACACCCCAAATTTATAATGAGTCTAAACATCACTGGGACATGGTAAGACGCCATCTACAAGGAAGAGAAGATAATCTCACTTTAGACATTTCTAAATTAAAAGAACAAATTTTTGAAGCCTCTCAGAGTCACTTAAATATTGTGCCTGGAGCTGAGGCGTTAGATCAAGTGGCAAAAAAATCTTTATAGATTAAACCCCACGACTTGGATTGAGTCTATTGGGAACTCTACTGCAGTAAATTTTTGAATTATGTGTCTCTGTTTAATCGGCTTGTTTTTAGTGTGCTGGACCAGTCAAAGAATCCTGCACCAAAATCGAGAGAATGAACAAGCCTTCATCACCATGGCACATTTATATAGAGGAAAAGGGAGGGAAAATGTTGCGGGAAGTCAGGGACCTTGAACAGAGGGACTGGCTGGAGCCACAGCAAAAAAACATAAAATATGAAGATTTCATGGACATTTTATTAGTTCTCCAAAATGTATACTTTTGTAATTTCTTATGTCTGTCTTTAATCTCTTAATCCCATCATTTTCTTTGTAAAATGAGGAGGATATATGTCACCTCAGGACCCTGTGATGATTGCCTTAACTGCACAAATTGTTTGTAAAACATGTGTGTTTGAACAATATGAAAACTGGGCATCCTGAAAAAAGAACGAGATAACAGCGGTGTTCAGGAAACAAGGGAGGTAACCTTGAACTGGCCGCTGGTGAGCTGGACAGAACAGAGCCATATCTTTTCTCCTTTTGCACACAAATAGGAGAGATATCGCTGAATTCTTTTTCTTAGCAAGGAATATCCCTGAGAAAGAGAATGCGCTCTGAGGGTAGGCCTATAAACGACCCCCTTGGAGGCATGCCGCCTATTACAGTTGAAGCCAAGGGATGAAATAAGCCCCGGCTTCCTGTAGTGCTCTCAGGCTTATTAGGATGAGGAAATTCCCACCTAATAAATTTTGGTCAGTCAGGTTGTCTGCTCTCAAACCCTATTTCCTGATAAAATATTATCAATGACTATGTGTGCCCAAAATTTCATTAGCAATTTTAATTTTAATGTTAACACCATCCTGTGATCTCATCCTGCCCCCACTTACTTTGTAATATTCTATTACTTTGTAAAGTATGTAATCTCAGTGTCATGATTACAATGGTGGTTTTGTTGAAAAGAAAAGTGGGAAATGTGGGGAAAAGAGAGGTCAGCCTGTTACTGTGTTATTATAGAAAGAAGTAAGTTTAAGAGACTCCATCTGGCTCTGTATTTGAGATGCTGTTAATCTGTGATCCTACCCCCAACCTTGTCCTTGCAAGAGACATGTGCTGTGGTGACTTAAGGTTAAAAGGATTTTGGGCTGTAAGGAATGTGCTTTGTTAAACAAATGCCTAAAGGCTGCTTGTGGTTAAAGGCCATCACCATTCTCTTAAATCTCAGGGAAAGAAAAACACCTGTCTCCTGCCCATCCCTAGGAAATGGAACATCTTCGTGTATCTGTATGTCTTACTGCCGATTTACTCCTTATCTTTTGAGCAATAAATACTGAGGGAACTCAAAGACCGGTGCCAGTGTGGGTCCTCTGTAAGCACATCACTGGTCCCCTAGGCCCCACTTTTCTTTCTCTGTACTTTGTCTCTGTGTCTTATTTCTTTTCTCAAGTCTCTCGTTCCATCTAGCGAGAAGCACCCACAGGTGTGGAGGGGCAGGCCACCCCTTAACTATTTCACTACAGGTCCAAATGTGATCCCAAATATCCCTTCGCAGATCACTCCACGAGGGAGTTTCCAAGCTCCATAATGTAAAGAAAGCTTTATCTACGTGAGATGATTGCGCATATCACAGAGTAGTTTCCTAGAAAGCATCTTTCCAGTTTTTGTCTGAGGCTATTTCCCTTTTCACCATCAGCATCAAAATGCTCCCGAATATCACTCGGTAACTGTATCTCCAAAAGGGTTTCCCCGACGCTCTATGAGAAAAGAGGTATAACACTGTGAGTGGAATGCACACATCACTAAGCAGTTCCTCGGAATGCTTCTCTCCAGTTTCGGTCTGAACATTTTTCCTTTTTCACCGTAAGCCTCAAAGTGCTCCCGAATATCCCATCACATGCTAAACTTACACAGGGTTAGAAAACTGTTCATTGAAAAGAGTGGCTTAACTGAGTGAAAGGAATTAAGATGACACAGAGCAGTTTCACAGAAAGCTTCCTACTGAAATTTTTCTGAGGATATTTCTCTCTCCATAATCTAAGGATCGTTTACAAATGTCCCTCCTCTGATTCCACATAAAATGTGATCTCAAACTGCTCCATCAAAATAGTGGTTTAACTCTATGAGATGAATACACACATTGCAAAGCAGTTGCTCAGAAAGTTTCTCTGCAACTTTCATCGGAAGATGTTTCCATGCTCACCACAAGCCTCAGGGCATCACTAAATATCCCTTCACAGAGTCTTGAAAGACAGAGTTTCGAAACTGGGCAACATAGAGTAAGCATTAACTCTGTGAAGTGAATGCACATATCCGAGAACAGATTCTTGGAAAGCTTCCTCCTCGATTTTATTTCAGTATATTTCACTATTCGCCATAGTTCTCAATGCTCTCCAAAATATCACTTTTTTGGTTTCGCAGGAACAGTTTTCAAACGCTGCCTTGTGAGAAAAGATGTATAACTCCCTGAGTGGAATGCATACATCACAAAGTAGTTTCTCAGAAATCTTCTAGCCAATTTTTACCTGAAGATATCTCCTACTTGACTGTAGGCCTGAATGTGCCCCCGAATGTCCCTTCGTGGATCCGTGTATGACGGAGCTTCCAAACTGTGTAATATAAGATAAGTTTCAACTATGCTAGATGAATCAATATATCTAACACAAAGCAGTTTCACAGAAATTTTCTTTCCAGTTTTGGTCTGAGGATATTTCCTTTTTCACCATAGCTGTCCCCATATTCCCAGATGTCTCTTGGTAGCTTTTTCTCCAAAAGGATTTCTGGAATCCTCTATGAGAAGAAAGGTATATTTCTGTGAGTGGAATGCATGCGTCACAAAGCAGCTCCTCAGAAAGCTTTTCTCCAGTTTCTATCTGAAGACGTTTCCTTTCTCATTTTCAGCCTGAAAGGGCTCCAGAATATCCCTTTCACAGACTAAACAAAAACAGTGTTATGATACTACTCAATGCAAGGAGGAGCTTAACAGTGTGAGCAGAATTTACGTGACACAGGGCAGTTTTACAGAAAGCTTCCTTCTGGTTTCTCTCTGAGGTTAATTCTTTTTCAGGATATTCTAGAGAGTGTTTCCAAATGTCCTTTCTCAGATTCCAGAAACAGTGACTTCAAACTGCTCAATCCAAAGAATGATTTAACTCTGTGAGATGAATACAAACATCACAACAGAGTTGCACAGAAAGCTTCTCTCCAGTTTTCGAAGGAAGACATTTCCTTACTTGACACAGGCCTTCCGTTGCCACTTACTGTCCCTTCCCAGAACGCTTAAAGACCGAATGCACCCAATACAGGAGCACCCAGATTCATAAAGCAAGTCCTTGGAGACTTACAAAGAGACTTAGACTCCCATACAATAATAATGGGAGACTTC
>NW_012119711.1:23041-31858 GCF_000951035.1 Colobus angolensis palliatus | reverse complement strand
GCACAAGTATACATATGTAACAAACCTGCACGTTATGCACATGTACCCTAGAACTTAAAGTATATTTAAAAAAAATAAAAACAAAGAACAGTTGCTTTGAGTGCTTCTTTCTATTTTTTATTGGACGCCATTTCATTTTTTGCAGTAGTCTTTGGAACGTTTCTTGCTCGATTTTATTTCAGTATATTTCACTATTCACCACAGTCCTCAATGCACTCCAAAGTATCATTTTTTCGGTTTCACAGAAACAGTGTTGAAACAGTGCCTTGAGAGAAAAGAGGTATAACGCCCTGAGAGGAATGTATACATCACAAAGTAGGTTCTCAGAAAGCTTCTATCTAGTTTTTATCTGAAGATATCTCCTTGTCACCGTAGGCATGCATGTGCTCCCGAATATCCCTTCGTGGATCCATGCATGACAAAGTTTCCAAACTGCGTAATATAAGAAAAGTTTTAACTATCCGAGATGAATCAATATATCTAACACAAAGCAGTTTCACATAAATTTTCTTTCCAGTTTTTGTCTGAGGATATTTCCTTTTTCTTCATAGCCCTCCCTATACTCCCGAATGTCTCTTGGTAGCTCTTTCTCCGAAAAGGACTTCGGAATCCTCTTTGAGATGAAAGGTATATTTCTGTGAGTGGAATGCAGACGTCACAAAGCAGCACCTCAGAAAGCTTCTCTCCAGTTTCTATCTGAAGACGTTTCATTTCTCACTGTAAGAATCAAAGCACTCCTGAATAACCCTTAACAGACTAAGCAAAAACAGCGTTATGATACTGCTCAATGAAAAGAGAAGCTTAACTGTGAGAGCGGAATTCAAGTGAAGCAGAGCAGTTTCACAGAAAGCTTCCTTCTGGTTTCTCTCTGAGGTTATTTCTTTTTCAGGATATTCTAAAGAGTGTTTCCAAATGTCCTTTCTCAGATTCCACAGAAACAGTGATTTCAAACTGCTCAATGCGAAAAATGATTTACCTCTATGAAATGAATACAAACATCACAAAATCGTTGTGCAGAAAGCTTCTCACCAATTTTCAATGTAAGACATTTCCTTGCTCGACACATTCCTCCGGTTGCCACTTTCTATCCATTTGCAGAACCGTGAAAGACCGACTTTCAAATTGGGAAATGTACAGTAAGCTTTAAACCTGTGAAAAGAATGGACATGTCAGAGGGCAGTTTCTTCGAGTGCTTCTTTCTGTTTTTTAGTGGATGACATTTCACTTTTTCCCATAGATTTCAATGTGTTCTGAATATCACTCTTTTGGTTTTACAGGAACAGCGTTCAAACTGTGCATATGAGAAGAAAGTTATACTGCCCTGAGTGTAATGCACACATCACCAAGTTGTTTCTCCAAAAAATGCTCTCCAATTTTTATCTGACTATATTTTCTATTTCACCATAGGCCTGAATGTGGTCTGAAATATCCCTTCACGGATCCATCCATGAGGGAGTTTCCAAGCTGAGTAATGTAAGGAAAGATTTATCTATGTGAGATGAATAAACATAGCAAAAAGCAGATTCACAGAAAGCTTCTTTCCAGTTTTTATCTGAAGATATTTCCTTTTTCACAGTAGTCCAGAATGTGCTCCTGAAGGTCCCTTCGTGGATCCGTCCTTGACTGTTTAGAAGCTGCGTACTGTAAAGAAAGCTTTATCTGTGTGAGTTAATTACACATATCACAGAGCACTTTCCTAGAATGCTTCTTTCCAGTTTTTGTCTATGGCTATTTCGCCTTTCACCATCAACAACAACAAGCTCCCGAATATCACTTGATACCAGTTTCTCCAAAAAGGTTTCCCCGACGCTGTATGAGAAGAGAGGTACAACACTGTGAGTGGAATGCACACGTCACAAAGCAGTTCCTCGGAACTCTTCTCTCCAGTTTTGGTCTGAACATATTTCCCTTTTCACCATAAGCCTCAACGTGCTCCTGAATATCCCATCACACTCTAAGCATACGCAGGGTTAGAAAACTGCTCAATGAGAAGAGAGGCTTAACGGAGTGAGAGGAATTAAAATGACACAGAGCAGTTTCACAGAAAGCTTCCTTCTGCATTTTACCTGAGGATATTTCTTTCTCCATATTCTAAGGATCATTCCCAAATGTGCTTCCTCAGATGCCACAAAAACAGAGATTGCAAGCTGCTCAATCCAAAGAATGCTCTAATTCTATGAGACGAACATGCACATCACAAAGCAGTTGCTCAGAAATATTCTCTGCACGTTTCATTGGAAGACGTTTCCTTGCTCACCAGAAGCCTCCAGGCATCACTAAGTATCCCGTCACAGATTCTTCAAAGACAGAATTTCGAAACTGATCAACATAGAGTAAGCATTTTTCTGTGAAGGGAATGCACATATCAGAGAGCAGATCCTTGGAACAATTCTTCCTCAATTTTATTTCAGCCTATTTTTGTATTCGGCATAGTCTTCAATGTGCTCTGAAATATCACTTTTTCGGTTTCCCAGAAACAGTGTTCAAGCACTGCCCTGTGAGAAAAGAGGTATAACTCCGTGAGTGGAATGCACATATCACAAAGTAGTTTCTCCGAAAGCTTCTATCCAGTTTTTATCTGAAGATATCTCCCCTTTCAGCGTAGGCCTGAATGTGCTCCCGAATGTCCCTTCGCAGATCCGTGCATGATGGAGTCACCAAACTGCGTAATATAAGAAAAGTTTTAACTATGCAAGATGAATAAATATATCTTACACCAAGCCTTTTCAGAGAAATCTTCTTTCCAGTTTTTGTTGAAGGATATTTCCTTTTTCATCATAGCCCTCCCTATTCTCCCGAATGTCTCTTGGTAGCTTTTTCTCCAAAAGGGATTCCAGAATCCTGAAGGAGAAGAAAAGTATTTCTCTGTGAGTGGAATGCACACGTCACAAAGCAGCTCCTCAGAAAGCTTCTCTGCAATTTCGATCTGAAGACGTTTCCTTTCTGACCGCAAATCTCAAAGTGCTCCTGAATATCCCTTCTCAGAGTAAACAAAAACAGTGTCATGATACTGCTCAATGAAAAGAGAAGCTAAACTGTGTGAGTAGAATTCAAGTGACACGGAGCAGTTTCACAGAAAGCTTCCTTCTGTTTTCTCTCTTAGGTTATTTCTTTTTCAGGATATTCTAAAGAGCGTTTCCAAATGTACTTTCTCAGATTCCACAGAAACAGTGATTTCAAACTGCTCAATCCAAAGAATGATTTAACTCTGTGAGATGAATGCAAACATCCCAAAAGAGTTGCACAGAAAGCTTCTCTCCAATTTTCGATGGAAGACATTTCCTTGCTCGACACAGGTCTCTGGTTGCCACTTACTATCCCTTCGCAGAATCCTCAAAGACCAACTTTCAAACTGGGAAATGTAGAGTAAGCTTTAACCCTGTGTAAAGAATGGACATGTCAGAGAGCTGTCTCTTCGAGTGCTTCTTCCTGTTTTTTATTGAACAACATTTCACTTTTTGCCATAGACTACAATGTGCTCCGAATATCACTCTTTTGATTTTACGGGAACAGTGTTCACATTGTGCTTTATGAGAAGAAAGTTATAAGTCCCTGAGTGGAAAGCGCACATCACCAAGCAGTTTCTCAGAAAGCTTCTCTCCAGTTTTTATCTGACTATATTTTGTATTTCACCGTAGGCCCGAATGTGATCCCAAATATCCCTTCGCAGATCCATCCACGAAGAAGTTTCCAAGCTGCGTAATATAAAGAAAGCTTTATCTATGTGAGATTATTACACATATCACAGAGTAGTTTCCTAGAAAGCTTCTTTCCAGTTTTTATCTGAGGCTATTTCGCTTTTCACCATCTGCATCAATGTGCTCCCGAATATCACTTAGTGCCTGTTTCTTCCAAAGGGTTTCCTCGATGCTGTATAAGAAGAGAGATATAACAGTGTGAGTGGAATGTACACGTCACAAAGCAGTTCCTCAGAAAGCTTCTCTCCAGTTTCGGTCCGAACATACCTCCTTTTTCACCGTTAGCGTCAAAGTGCTCCCGTATATCCCATCACAGACAAAACACACATGGGGTTAGAAAACTGCTCAATGAAAAGAGAGGCTTAACTGAGTGAGAGAAATTAAGTCTATGCAGAGCAGTTTCACAGAAAGCTTCCTTCTGGATTTTACCTGAGGATAATTCTTTTTCCATATTCTAAGTATCGTTCCCAAATGTCCTTCCTGAGATGCCACAAATACAGTGATTTCTAGCTGCTCAATGCAAAGAATGGTTTAACTCTATGAGACGAATACACACAATGCAAAGCAGTTGCTCAGAAGGTTTCTCTGCAGGTTTCATCAGAAGATGTTTCCTTGCTCACCACAAGCCTCCGGGCATCACTATATATACATTCACAGATTCTACAAAGATAGAGTTTTGAAATTGGGCAACATAGAGGAAGCATTAACTCTGTGAATTGAATGCACATATGAGAGAGCAGATTCTTGGAATGCTTCTTCCTCGATTTTATTTCAGTATATTTCGCTATTCGCCATAGTCCTCAAGGCATTCCAAAATATTACGTTTTCGGTTTCACAGGAAGAGAGTTCAAACGTTGCCTTGTGAGAAAAGAGGTATAACTCCTTGAGGGGAATGCATACATAACAAAATACTTTCTCAGAAAGCTTCTATGCAGTTTTTATCTGAAGATATCTACTCTTTCACCGTAGGCCTGAATGTGCTCCCGAAAGTCCCTTCGCAGATCCGTGCATGATGCAGTTTCCAAACTGCGTAATATAAGAAACGTTTTAACTATTCGAGATGAATAAATACATCTAACACATAGCATTTTCACAGAAATCTTCTTTCCAGTGTTTGTCTGAGGATATTTCCTTTTCCACAATAGCCCTCCATATACTCCCGAATGTTTCTTGGTAGCTCTTTCTCCAAAAGGGATGACAGAATCTTCTAGGAGAAGAAAGGTATATTTCTGTGAGTGGAATGCACACATCACAAAGCAGCTCCTCAGAAAGCTTCTCTCCAGTTTCTATTGGAAGATGTTTCCTTTCTCACTGTAAGCCTCAAAGCGCTCCTGAATATCCCTTCGCAGACTAAACAAAAACAGTGTTATGATACTGTTCAGGGAAAATAGAAGCTTAACTGTGTGAGTGGAATTCACGTGATGTAGAGTAGTTTCACAGAAAGCTTCCTTCTGATTTCTCTCTGAGGTTATTTCTTTTTCAGAATATTCTAAAGATCGTTTCCAAATATCCTTTCTCAGAATCCACAGAAACAGTGATTTCAGACTGCTCAATCCAAAGAATGATTTCACCCTATGAGATGAATGCAAGCATTATAAAAGAGTTGCACAGAATGCTTCTCTCCAATTTTCGATGGAAGCCATTTCCTTGCCTCACACAGGCCTCCGGTTGCCACTTAGTATCCATTCGCAGAACCCTCAAAGACTGACTTTCAAACTGAGAAATGTACAGTAAACTTTAACCCTGTGAAAAGAATGGACATGTCGGACAGCAGTTTCTTCAAGTGCTTCTTTCTGTTTTTTATTGGACGACAATTCGCTTTTTGCCGTGGTCTTCTATGTGCTTCGAATATCACTCTTTCGGTTTTAGAGGAACAGTGTTCAAACTGTGCCTTATAAGAAGAAACTTATACCCCCCAGAGTGTAATGCACACATCACCAAGCAGTTTCTCGGAAAGCTTCTCTCCCGATTTTATCTGATTATATTTCCTTTCGCACCATAGGCCTGAATGTGATCTTAAATATCTCTTCACGGATCCATTGACGAGGGAGTTTCCAAGCTGCGTATTGTAAAGAAAGTTTCATCTATGAGAGATGAATAAACATAGCAAAAGCAGATTCACAGAAAGCTTCTTTCCAGTTTTTATCTGAAGATATTTCCTTTTTCACCATAGTTGTGAATCTGCTCCCGAATGTCACTTCGTGGTTCCGTCCGTGACAGTTTCCAAGCTGCGTAACATAAAGAGTGCTTTATCTATGTGATATTGTTACACATATCACAGAGTAGTTTCCTAGAAAGCTTCTTTCCAGGTGTTGTCTGAGGCTATTTCTCTTTTCACCATCGGCATCAACGTGCTCCCGAATATCACTTGGTAACTCTTTCTATGACAGGATTCCCCGATGCTGTATGAGAAGAGAGGTATAACACTGTGTGTGGATTGCACACGTCACAAAGCAGTTCCTTGGAAAGCTTCTCTACACTTTCGGTCTGAACATATTTCCTTTTTCACCGTAAGCCTCAAAGTGCTCCTGAATATCCCATCACACGCTAAACATACACAGGGTTAGAAAACAGCTCAATGAAAAGAGAGGCTTAACTGAGTGAGAGGAATTAAGACGACACAGAGCAGATTCACAGAAAGGTTCCTTCTGGATTTTACCTGAGGATATTTCATTCTATGTATTCTAAGGATCGCTCCCAAATGTCCTTCCTCACATGGCACAATAACAGTGATTTCAAGCAGCTCAATCTGAAGAATGGTTTTACTCTATGAGACGAATATGCACAATGCAAAGCTGTTGCTGGGAAAGTTTCTCTGCAGGATTCATCAGAAGACGTATCCTTGCTCACCACAAGCCTCCAGGCATCACTAAATATCCCTTCAGAGATTCTTGAAAGACAGAGTTTCGAAACTGGGCAACATAGAGTAAGCATTAACTCTGTGAAGTGAATGAACATATTAGAGATCAGATCCCTGTGACGCTTCCTCCTCGGTTTTATTTCACTATATTTCACTATTTGCCATAGTTCCTGAAAGCGCTCTGAAATATCACTTTTTCAGTTTCACAGGAACAGTGTTCAAACACTGCCTTGTGAGAAAAGAGGTATAACTCCCAGAGTAGAATGCACACATGGCAAAGTAGTTTCTCAGAATCCTTCTATCCAGTTTTTATCTGAAGATATCTCCTCTTTCACCATAGGCTGGAATGTGCTCCCGAATGTCCCTTTGCAGATCCATGCATGATGGAGTTTCCAATCTGCATAATGTAAGAAAAGTTTTAACTATGCGAGATGAATAAATATATCTAAGCAAAGCAGTTTCACAGAAATCTTCCTTTCAGTTTTTGTGTGAGGGTATTTCCTTTTTCACCAGTGCCGTCCCTTTACTCCCGAATGTCTCTTGGTAGCTGTTTCCCCAAAGGGATTCCAGAATCCTCTAGGAAAAGAATGGTATATTTCTGTGAGTGGAATGCACATGGCAGAAAGCAGCTAATCAGAAAGCTTCTCTCCATTTTCTATCTGAAGACGTTTCCTTTATCACCGTAAGCATCAATGCACTCCTGAATATCCGTTCACAGAATAAAAAAAGACCAGCATTATGATACTGCTCAGTGAAAACAGAAGCTTAACTGTGTGAGCAGAATTCATGTGACACAGAGAAGTTTCACAGAAAGCTTCCTTCTGGTTTCTCTCTGAGATTATTTCTTCTTCAGGATATTCTAAAGTGCGTTCCAAATGTCCTATCTCAGATTCCACAGAAATAGTGATTTCAAACTGCACAATCCAAAGAATGATTTAACTCTATGAGATCAATACAAAAATCACAAAAGAGTTGTGCAGAAACCTTCTCCCCAATTTTCGATGGAAGATATTTTCTTGCTCAACACAGGCCTCCGGTTGCCACTTACTATCGCTTTGCAGAACCCTCAAAGATCTGACTTTCAAACTGGGATATGTAGAGTAAGCTTTAACCCTGTGAAAAGAATGGACATGTCAGAGAACAGTTTCTCTGAGTGCTTCTTTCTGTTTTTTATTGGACACCGTTTCACTTTTTGCCATAGTCTGCAATGTACTCCGAATATCACTCTTTTGGTTTTACAGGAACAGTGTTCAAACTGTGGCTTATGAGAAGAAAGTTATACTTCCCTGAGTGTAATGCACACATCACCAAGCAGTTTCTCACGAAGCTTTTCTCCAGTTTTTATCTGACTATATTTTCTATTCCACCATAGGCCCAAATGTGATCCCATATATTCCTTCACAGATGCATGCATGAGGGAGTTTCCAAGCTGAGTAATGCAAAGAAAACCTCATCTATGTGAGATGAATAAACATAGCAAAAAGCAGATTCACAGAATGCTTCTTTCCAGTTTTTGTCTGAAGATATTTCCTTTTTCACCATAGTCCTGAATGTGCTACCGAAGGTCCCTTCGTGAATCTGTCCATAACAGTTTCTAAGCTGCATAATGTAAAGAAAGCTTTATCTATGTGAAATGATTACACATATCACATAATAGTATCCTAGAAAGCTTCTTTCCACTTTGTGTTTGAGGCTATTTAAGTTTTCACCAACGGCATCACATGCTCCTGAATTCCAGTCCCTGGGTGGAATGCACACGTCACCAAGCAGATACTCAGAAATTTTCTCTCCAGTTTTATCTGGCTATATTTGCTATTTCACCATAGGCCTGAATGTGATCCCAAATATCCCTTCGCGGATCCATCCACAAGGAAGTTTCCAAGCTGCAAAGGTGTTGCAAAACTTGGTACCTGTTTCTGCAAAGGTGTTTCCCCGACGCTGTATGAGAAGAAAGGTATAACACTCTGAGTGGAATGCACACATCACAAAGCAGTTCCTTGGAAAGCTTCTCTCCAGTTTTTGTCTGAACATATTTCCCTTTTCACCGTAAGCCTCAAAGTGCTCCTGAATATCCCATCACAAATTAAACTTACACAGGGTTAAAAAACTGCTGAATGAAAAGAGAGGCTTAACTGAGTGAGTGGAATTAAGACAACGCAGAGCATTGACCGGGCGCGGTGGCTCAAGCCTGTAATCCCAGCACTTTGGGAGGCCGAGACGGGCGGATCACGAGGTCAGGAGATCGAGACCATCCTGGCT
>NW_012119711.1:19482-22881 GCF_000951035.1 Colobus angolensis palliatus | reverse complement strand
AAAAAAAAAAAAAAAGACAACGCAGAGCAGTTTCACAGAAAGTTTCCTTCTGGATTTTACCTGAGGATATTTCTTTCTCTATATTCTAAGGATCTTTTCCAAATGTGTTTCCTCAGATTCCACAAAAACAGTGATTTCACGCTGCTCAATCCAAAGAATGGTTTAACTCTATGAGACGAGTACACACATCACAAAGCAGTTGCTCAGAAATGTTCTCTGCAGGTTCCATCAGAAGACGTTTCCTTGCTCACGCAAGCCTCTGGGTGTCACTAAATATCCCTTAACAGAATCTTCAAAAACAGTTTACAACTGAGTGACATAGAGTAAGCATTAACACTTTGAAGTGAATGCACATATTAGAGAGCAGATTCTTGGAACGCTTCTTCCTCGATTTTATTTCAGTGTATTTCACTATTCTCCATAGTCCTCAATGCACTCCAAAATATAACATTTCGGTTT
The DNA here is from genome assembly GCF_000951035.1 of Colobus angolensis palliatus. NCBI lineage: Eukaryota > Metazoa > Chordata > Mammalia > Primates > Cercopithecidae > Colobus > Colobus angolensis. The sequence continues at coordinate 22,422 of NW_012119711.1, read as the reverse complement.
CACAGGAACAGTGTTCAAATGCTGCCTTTTGTGTAAAGAGGTATAACTCTTGAGAGAAATGCATACATCAGAAAATGGTTTCTCAGAAAGCTCCTATCCAGTTTTTATCTGAAGACATCTCCTCTTTCACTGTAGGCCTGAATGTGCTCCCTAATGTCCTTTCGCGGATCCGTGCACGACGGAGTCTCCAAATTGCCTAATCAAGAAAAGTTTTAACGATGCAAGATGAATAACTATATCTAACACAAAGCAGATTCACAGAAATATTCTTTCCAGTTTTTGTCGAAGGATTTTTCCCTTTTCACGATAGCCGTCCCTATACTCCCGAATGTCTCTTGGTAGCTGTTTCCCCAAAAGGGATTCCGGAATCCTCTATGAGAAGAAAGGTATATTTCTGTGAGTGGAATGCACAGGTCACAAAGCAGCTTCTCAGAAAGATTCTCTCCAGTTCCTATCTGAAGACGTTTCCTCTCTCACTGTAAGCCTCAAAGCGCTCCTGAGTATCCCTTCGCAGATTAAACAAAAACAGCGTTATGATACTGTTCGATGCAAAGAGAAGATTAACTGTGTGAGTGAAATTCACCTGACAGATTGCAGATTCACAGAAAGCTTCCTTCTGGTTTCTCTCTGAGGTTATTTCTTTCTCAGGATATTCTAAAGAGCGTTTCCAAATGTCCTTTTTCAGATTCCACAGAAACAGTGATTTCAAACTGCTCAATCCAGAGAATGATTTAACTCTATGAGATGAATACAAACATCACGAAAGAGTTGCGCAGAAAGCTTCTCTCCAATTTTCGATGGAAGATATTTCCTTGCTCGACACAGGCCTCCGGTTGCCAATTACTATCCCTTCGCAGAACCCTCAGAGGCCGACTGTGAAACTGGGAAGTGTAGAGTAAGCTTTAACTCTGTGAAAAAAATGGGCGTGTCAGAGAGTAGTTTCTTCGAGTCCTTCTTTGTGTTTTCTATTGGATGACATTTCACTTCTTGCCATAGTCTTCAATGTGCTCTGAATATCACTCTTTTGGTTTTGCAGGAAAGTTGTTCAAACTGTGCCTTATGAGAAGAAAGATATAACTCCCTGAGTGGAATGCACACGTCACCAAGCAGATACTCAGAAATTTTCTCTCCAGTTTTATCTGGCTATATTTGCTATTTCACCATAGGCCTGAATGTGATCCCAAATATCCCTTCGTGGATCCATCCACAAGGAAGTTTCCAAGCTGCATAATTTATAGAAAGCTTCATCTATGTGAGATGAATAAACATAGCAAAAAGCAGATTCGCAGAAAGCTTATTTCCAGTTTTTATCTGAAGATATTTCCTTTTTCATCATAGCCCTGAAGGTGCTATCGAAGGTCCCTCCATGTATCCGTCCATGACATTTTTCAAGGTGCGTAATATAAAGAAAGCTTCATCGATGTGAGATGATTACACTTATCCCAGAGTAGTTTCCTAGAAAGCTTCTTTACAGTTTGTGTCTGAGGCTTTTTCCCTTTTCACCATCGGCATCAACATTCTCCCTAATGTCATTTGGTACCTGTTTCTCCAAAAGGGATTCCCCGACGCTGTATGAGAAGAGAGGTAAAACACTGTGAGTGGATGCACACGTCACAAATCAGTTCCTCAGAAAGCTTCACTCCAGTTTCGGTCTGAACATATTTCCCTTTACACCATAAGTCTCAAAGTGCTCCCGAATATCCCATCAAATGCTAAACCTACACAGGGTTAGAAAACTGCTCAGTGAAAGGAGAGGCTTAACTGAGCGAGAGGAATTAAGACGACACAGAGCAGTTTCACAGAAAGCTTCCTTCTGGATTTTACCTGAGGATATTTCTTTCTCCATATGCTAAGGATCGTTTACAAATGCCCTTCTTCAGATTCCACAACAGTGATTTCAAGCTGCTCAATCAAAAGAATTGTTTAACTCTATGAGATGAATACACACATCACAAAACAGTTGCTCAGAAAGTTTCTCTGCAAGTTTCACTGGAAGACGTTTCCTTTCTCACCACAAGCCTCCAGGCATCACTAAATATCTCTTCACAGATTCTTCAAAGACAGAGTTTTGAAACTGGGCATTAACTCTGTGAAGTCAATGAACACATCAGAGAGCAGATTCTTGGAATGCTTCTTCCTCGATTACATTTCAATATATTTCACTATTCGCCATAGTTCTCAATGTGCTCCGAAATATCACTTTTTCGGGTTCACAGGAACAGTGTTCAAATGCTGCCTTGCGAGAAAAGAGGTATAACTCCCTGAGTGGAATGCACACATAACAAGGTACTTTCTCAGAAAGCTTCTATCCAGTTTTTATCTGAATATATCTCCTCTTTTACCATAGGCCTGAATGTGCGCCCGAATGTCCCTTTGTGGATCCGTGCATTTTGGAGTTTCCAACACTGCATAATATAAGAAAAGTTTTAACTATGTGAGATGAATTAATACATCTAACACAAAGCTGTTTCACAGAAATCTTCTTTCAAGTTTTTGTCTGTCGATATTTATTTTTTCACCATATTTGTCCCTATACTTCCGAATGTCTCTTGGTAGCTTTTGCTCAAAAAGGGATTCCGGAATCCTCTAGGAGAAGAGAGGTATATTTCTGTGAGTGGAATGCACATGTAACAAAGCAGCTCCTCAGAAAGTTTCTCTCCAGTTTCTATCTGAAAACGTTTTCTTTCTCACAGTAAGCCTCAAAGCTCTTCTCTATATCCCTTCGAAGACTACACAAAAACAGTGTTATGATACTGCTCAATGAAAAGAGAAGCTTAACTGTGTTAGCGGATTTCACATGGCACAGAGCAGTTTCACAGAAGGATTCCTTCTGGTTTCTCTCTGAGGTTATTTCTTTTTCAGGATATTCTAAAGAGCGTTTTCATATGTCCTATCTCAGATTCCACAGAAACAGTGATTTCAAACTGCTCAATCCAAAGA
>NW_012119711.1:0-17857 GCF_000951035.1 Colobus angolensis palliatus | reverse complement strand
TGAACAGACATTTCTCAAAAGAAGACATTCATACAGCCAACAGACACATGAAAAAATGCTCATCATCACTCGCCATCAGAGAAATGCAAATCTTTCTGTTTTTTATTGGACGACAATTCACTTTTTTCCATAGTCTTCAATGTGTTCCGAATATCACTCTTTTGGTTTACAGGAACAGTGTTCAAACTGTGCCTTATGAGAAGAAAATTATAACTTCCTGAGTGGAGGGCACACGTCACAAAGCAGTTTCTCAGAAAGCTTCTCTCCAGTTTTTATCTGATTGTATTTCATATTTCACCATAGGCCCGAATGTGATTCCAAATATCCCCTCACGGATCCACCCAAGAGGTACTTTGCAAGCTGCGGAATGTAAAGAAACCTTCATCTATGTGAAATGAATAAACACAGCAAAAAGCAGATTCACAGAAAGCTTCTTTCCAGTTTTTACTGAAGATATTTCCTTTTTCACCATAGCCCTCAATGTGCTCCTGAAGGTCCCTTCATTGATCCATCCGTGACAGCTTGTAAGCTGCGTAATGTAAGGAAGGTTTTATCCATGTGAGATGATTACACATAACACAGAGTAGTTTCCTGGAAAGCTTCTTTCCAGTTTTTGTCTGAGGCTATTTCCCTTTTCACCATCACCATCAACATGCTCCTGAATATCACTTGGTACCTGTTTCTCCAAAAGGATTTCCCTGACGATGTATGAGAAGAGAAGCATAACATTGTGAATGGAATTCACACATCACAAAGCAGTTCCTCGGAGCGCTTCTCTCCAGTTTCGGTCTGAACATATTTCCTTTTTCACCATAAGTCTCAAAGTGCTCCCGAATATCCCGTGACACGCTATACATGCACAGGGTTAGAAGACTGCTCAATGAAAAGAGAGGCTTAACTGAGCGAGAGGAATTAAGACGACACAGAGCAGTTTCACATAATGCTTCCTTCTGGATTTACCTGAGGATATTTCTTTCTCCATATTCTAAGGATCGTTCCCAAATGTCCTTCCTCAGATTCCAAAAAACCAGTGATTTCAAGCTGCTCAATCCAGAGAATGGTTTAATTCTATGAGGTGAATATACATATCACAAAGCAGTTGCTCAAAAAGTTTCTCTGCAGGTTGCATGGGAAGATATTTCCTTGCTCACCACAAGCCTCCAGGTGTCAATAAATATCCCTTCACAGTTTTTTCAAACAGAGAGTTTCGAAACTGGGCAACATAGAGTAAGCATTAACTCTGTGAATTGAATGCACATATCAGAGAGCAAATTCTTGGAACAATTCTTCCTCAATTTTATTTCAGTATATTTCACTATTCGCCATAGTCCTCAAAGCGCTCGAAATACTGGTTTTTCAGTTTTGCAGGAACAGATTTCAAACACTGACTTGTGAGAAAAGAGGTATAACTCCCTGAGTGGAATGCATTCATCACAAAGTAGTTTCTCAGATATCTTCTATCCAGTTTTTATCTGAAGATATCTCCTCTTTCACCGTAGGCCTGAATGTGTTCCCGAATGTCCCTTCGGGGATACGTGTATGACGGAGTTTCTGAACAGCGTAATACAAGAAAACTTTTAACTATGCGAGATGAATAAATATATCTAACACAAAGCAGTTTCACCGAAAGCTTCCTTCTGGATTTCACCTGAGGATATTTCTGTGTCCATATTCTAAGGAACGTTCCCAAATGTCCTTCTTCAGAAGCCAAAAAAACAGTGATTTCAAGCTGCTCAATACAAAGAATGGTTTAACTCTATGCGACGAATACACTCATCACAAAGCAGTTTCTCAGGAAGTTTCTCTGCAGGTTTCATTGGAAGTCGTTTCCTTGCTCACCACAAGCCTCTGGAGTCACTAAATATCCCCTCACAGATTCTTCAAAGACAGAGTTTTGAAACTGGGCAACATAGAGTAAGCATTACCTCTGTGAAGTGAATGCACATATCAGAGAGCAGACTCTTGGAACACTTCTTCCTTGATTTTATTTCAGTATATTTCACTATTCTCCATAGCCCTGAATGCACTCCAAAATATCACTTTTTCCGTTTCACAGGAACAGTGTTCAAATACTGCCTTGTGAGAAAAAAGGTAAAACTCCCTGAGTGGAATGCATACATCACAAAGTAGTTTCTCAGAAAGCTTCGATCCAGTTTAATCTAAAGATATCTCCTCTTGCATCGAAGGCCTGAATGTGCTCTTGAATGTCCCTATGCGAATCCGTGCATGACAAAGTTTCCAAACTGCATAATATAAAAAAGTTTTAGATATGCGAGATGAATAAATACATATAACATAAAGCAGTTTCACAGAAATCTTCTTTCCAGTTTTTGTCTGAGGATATTTCCTTTTTCTCCACACCGTCCCTATAGTCCAGAATGTCTCTTGGTAGCTTGTTCTCCAGAAAGGATTCTGGAATCCTCTAGGAGAAGAAAGGTATATTTCTGTGAGTGGAATGCACATGTCACAAGTAGCTCCTCTGAAAGCTTTTCTCCAATTTCTATATGAAGATGTTTCCTTTCTCATGGTAAGCCTCAAAGCACTCCAGAATATCCCTTCACAGACTAAACAGAAACAGTGTTATGATACTGCTCAATGAAAAGAGAAGCTTCACTGTGCGAGTGGAATTCACGTGACAATGAGCAGATGCACAGAAGGCTTCCTTCTGGTTTCTCTCTGAGGTTATTTGTTTTTCAGGATATTCTAAAAATTGTTTCCAAATGTCCTTTCTCAGATTGCACAGAAACAGGGATTTAAAACTGCTCCATCCAAAGAATGATTTAACCCTATGAGATGAATACAAACATCACAAAAGAGTTGCGCTGGAAGCTTCTCTCCAATATCTGATGGTAGTCATTTCCTTGCTCGACACTGGCCTTCGGTTGTCACTTACTATCGCTTCACAGAAACCTGAATGACCGACTTTCAAACTGGAAAATGTAGAGTACGCTTTAACCCTGTGAAAAAAATGGACATGTCAGAGAGCAGTGTCTTTAAGTGCTTCTTTCTGTTTTTTATTGGATGATATTTTACTTTTTGCCATTGTATTCTATGTGCTCTGAATATCACTCTTTTGGTTTTACAGGAACAGTGTTCAAACTGTGCCTTATGAGAAGAAATTTAAAACTCTGTGAGTGGAATGCACTCATCACGAAGCAGTTTCTCAGAAAGCTTCTCTCCAGTTTTATCTGACTATATTTCCTATTTCAACATAGGCCAGAATGCAATCCCGAATATCCCTTTGCAGATCCATCCACGAGGGAGTTTCTCAGCCGCGTAATGTAGGGAAAGCTTCATCTATGTGAGATGAATAATCATAGCCAAAAGCAGATTCACAGAAAGATTCTTTACAGTTGGTATCTGAATATATTTCCTTTTTCACCATAGTCCACAATGTGCTCCCGAAGGTCCCCTCCTGAATCCGTCCGTGACAGTTTCCAAGCTGCGTAATGTAAAGAAAGCTTTATCTATGAGGGAAGATTATACATATCACAGAGCATTTTCCTAGAAAGCTTATTTCCAGTTTTTGTCTGAGGCTATTTCCCTTTTCACCATCAGGTGCAACATGCTCCCGAATATCTCTTGATACCTGCTTCTCCAAAAGGGTTTCACCGACACTGTATGAGAAGCAAGGTATAACACTGTGACTGGAACGCACACATCACAAAGCAGTTCTTCGGAAAGCTTCTCTTCAGTTTCTGTCTGAACATATTTCCTTTCACACCATTACCCTCAAAGTGCTCCCGAATATCCCATCACATGGTAAACATACACAGTGTTAGAAAACTGCTCAATGAAATGAGAGGCTTAAATGAGTGATAGGAATTAAGATAACACAGAGCAGCTTCACAGAAAGCTTCCTTCTGGATTTTACCTGAGGATATTTTTTTCTCCATATTCTAAGGATCATTCCCAAATGTCCTTCCTCAGATACCACCAAAACAGTGATTTAAGGCTACTCAATCCAAAGAATGATTTACCTCTATGAAACGAATACACACATCGCAAAGCAGTTGCTCAGAAAGTTTCTCTGCAGGTTTCATCAGAAGACGTTTCCTCGCTTACCACAATCCTCCGGTCGTCACTAAATATCCCTTCACAGATTCTTCAAAGACAGAGTTTCGAAACTGGGAAACATAGAGTAAACATTAACTCTGTGAAGTGAATACACATATCAGAGGGCAGATTCTTGGAACCCTTCTTCCTCGATTTCATTTCAGTATATTTCACTATTCACCATAGTCCTCAATGCGCTCCGAAATATCACTCTTTCGGTTTCACAGTAACAGTGTTCAAACGCTGCCTTGTGAGAAAAGACATATGACTTCCTGAGTGGAATGCATACATCACAAAGTAGTTACCCCTAAGACTTCTATCCAGTATTATGTGAAGATATCTCCTCTTTCACCATAGGCCTGAATGTGCTCCCGAATGTGCCTTCGTGGATCCGTGCATGACGGAGTTTCCAAACTGAGTAATATAAGAAAAGTTTTAACTATATGAGATTAATCAATATATCTAACACTAAGCTGTTTTACAGAAATATTCTTTCCAGTTTTTGTATGAGGATATTTCCTTTTTCACCATAGCCATCCCTATACTCCCGAATGTCTCTTGGTAGCTCTTTCTCCAACGGGGATTCCGGAATCCTCCATGAGAAGAGAGGTATATTTCTGTGAGTGGAAAGCACACGTCACAAAGCAGCTCCTCACAAAGCTTCTTTCCAGTTTCTATCTGAAGACGTTTCCTTTCTCATCGTAAGCCTCAAAGTGCTCTTGAATATCCCATCGCAGACTAAACAAAACTAGTATTGTGATACTGCTCACTTAAAAGAGAAGCTTAACGGTGTGAGCAGAATTCACGTGACACAGAGCAGTGTCACAGAAAGCTTCCTTCTGGTTTCTCTGTGAGGTTATTTCTTTTTCAGGATATTCTAAAGAACATTTCCAATTGTCCTTTCTCACATTCCACAGAAACAGTGATTTCAAACTGCTCTATCCAGAGAATGATTTAACTCTATGAGATGAATACAAACATCACAAAAGAGTTGCGCAGACAGGTTCTTTCCAATTTTCGATGGCATACATTTCCTTGCTTGACACAGTCCTCCAGTTACCACTTACTATCCCTTCGCAGAACCCTCAAAGACCGACTTTGAAACTGGGAAATGTAGAGGAAGCTTTAACATTGTGAATAGAATGGATATGTCAGAGAGCAGGTTTCTTTGATTGCTTCTTTCTCTTTTTTATTGGACGACATTTCACTTTTTGCCATAGTCTTCAAAGTGCTCTGAATATCACTCTTTTGGTTTTACAGGAACAGAGTTCAAACTCTGCCTTATGAGAAGAAATTTATAACTCCCTGAGTGGAAGGCACACAACACCAAACAGTTTTTCAGAAAGCTTCTCTCCAGTTTTTATCTGACTATATTTCCTATTTCACAATAGGCCCGAATGTGATCCAAAATATCCCTTCATGGATACATCCACGAGGGAGTTTCCAAGCTGCGTAATATAAGGAAAGCTTCATCTATGTGAGATGAATAAACATATCAAAAAGCAGATTCACAGAAAGCTTATTTCCTGCTTTTATCTGAAGATATTTCCTTTTTCACCATAGCCCTGAATGTGCTCCCGAAGGTCCCTTCCCGGGTCCGTCCATAACAGTTTAGAAGCTGCATAATTTAAAGAAAGCTTTATCTATGTGGGATGATTACACATATCACAGAGTAGTTTTCTTGAAAGCTTCTTTCCAGTTTTTGTTGAGGCTATTTCCCTTTACACCATCGGCATCAACATGTTCCCAAATGTCACTTCGTACCTGTTTCTCCAAAAGGGTTTCCATGACGCTGTATGAGAAGAGAGGTATAACACTGTGAGTGGAATGCACACGTCACAAAGCAGTTCCTCAGAAAGCTTCTCTCCACTTATGGTCTGAACATATTCCCTTTTTTACCGTAAGCCTTAAAGTGCTCCTGAATATCCCATCACACATTAAACATACAAAGGATTATAAAACTGCTCAAAGAAAAGAGGGGCTTTACTGAGCGAGCAAAATTAAGATGACACAGAGTAGTTTCTCAGAAAGCTTCCTTCTGGATTTTACCTGAGTATATATCTTTCTCCATATTCTAAGGATCGTTCCCAAATGTCCTTCCTCAGATTCAACAAAAACAATGATTTCAACCTGCTCAATCCAAATAATGGTTTAACTCTATGACAGAAATACACACATCACAAAGCAGTTCCTCGGAATGTTTCTCTGCAGGTTTCATCAGAAGACGTTTCCTTGCTCACCACAAGCATCTGGGCATCATTAAATATCCCTTCACAGATTCTTCAAAGACAGAGTTTCAAAACTGGGCAACAGAGAGTAAACATTAACCCTGTAAAGTGAATACACATATCAGAGAGCCGATTCTTGGAACGCTTCTTCCACCATTTTATTTCACTATATTTGACTATTCGCCATAGTCCTCAATGCTTCTTTCTGTTTTTCATTGGAAGACATTTCACTTTTTTCCATGGTCTTCAATGTGCTCCGAATATGACTCTTTTGGTTTTACAAAAACAGTTTTCAAACTGTGCCTTATGAGAAGAATGTTATAACACCCTGAGTGGAATGCACACATCGCCAAGCAGTTTCTCAGAAAGCTTCTCTCCAGTTTTTATCTGACTATATTTCCTATTTCACCATAGGCCCGAAAGTGATCCTAAATATCCCTTCGTGGATTCTTCCATGAGGGAGTTTCCAAGATGCGTAATGTAAAGAAACCTTCATCTATGTGAGATGAATAAACATAGCAAAAAGGAGATTCACAGAAAGCGTTCTTTACAGTTTTTCTCTGAAGACATTTCCTTTTTCACCATAGTCCTGGTTATGCTCCTGAAGGTGCCTTCATGGATCCGTCCATGACAATTTCCAAGCTGTGTAATGTAAAGAAAGCTTTATCTATGTGAGATGATTACACATATCACAGTGTGGATTCCTAGAAAGCTTCTTTCCAGTTATTGTCGAGGCTAATTCCCTTTTCACCATCAGCATCAACATGCCCCCGATTATCACTTGGTGCCTATTTCTCCAATAGGGTTTCCCTGATGCTGTATGAGAAGAGAGGTGTAACACTGTGAGTGGAATGCACAGGACACAAAGCAGTTCCTCGGAAAGCTTCTCTCCAGTTTCAGTCTGAACATATTTCCTTTTTTACCATAAGCCTCAAAGTGCTCCCGAATATCCCGTCACACACTAAACATACACAGAATTAGAAAACTGCCCAATGAAAAGAGAGGCTTAACTGAGCAAGTGGAAATAAGGCAACACAGAGCAGTTTCACAGAAAGCTTCCCTCTGGATTTTCCCTGAGGATATTTCTTTCACCATATTCTAAGGATCATTCCCAAATGTCCTTCCTCAGATTCCACAAAAACTGTGGTTTCAACCTGCTCAATCTAAAGAATGGTTTAACTCTATGAGACGAATGAACACATCACAAAGCAGTTGCTCAGAAAGTTTCTCTGCATGTTTCATCGTAAGACGTTTCCTTGCTCACCACAAGCCTCTAGGCATCACTAAATATCCCTTCACAGATTCTTCAAAGACAGAGTTTTGAAATGGGGCAACATAGAGTAATCATTAACTCTGTGAAGTGAATGCTCATATCAGAGAACAGACTCTTGGAACGTTTCTTCCTCGATTTTATTTCAGTATATTTCACCATTTGTCATAGTCCTCAATGCGCTCCGAAATATCACTTTTTCGGTTTCACAGGAACAGTTTTCAAACACTGCCTTGTGAGAAAAGAGGTATAGCTCCCTGAGTGGAATGCATACATCACAAAGTAGTTTCTCAGAAAGCTTCTATCCAGTTTTTATCTCAAGATATCTCCTCTTTCACCATAGGCCTGAATGTGCTCCTGAATGTCCCTTCGCGGATCCGTGCATTTCGGTGTTTCCAAACTGCGTAATATAAGAAAAGCTTTAACTACGCGAGATGAATAAGTATATCTAACAGATAGCAGTTTCACAGAAATTTTTTTCCAGTTTTTGTCCGAGGATACTTCCTTTTTCACCACAGGCATCACTATACTCCCGAATGTCTCTTGGTAGCTTTTTCTCCAAAAGGGATTCCAGAATCCTCTAAGAGAAGAACGGTATAGTTCTGTGAGTGGAATGCACACGTCACAAAGCAGTTCCTCAGAAAACTACTCTCCAGTTTCTATCTGAAGACATTTCCTTTCTCACCGTATGCCTCAAAGTCCTTCAGAATATCCCTTCGAAGACTTAACATAAACAGTGTAATGATTCTGCTCAATGAAAAGAGAAGCTTAACTGTGTGAGTGGAATTCACGTGACACAGAGCAGTTTCACAGAAAGCTCCCTTCTGATATCTCTCTGAGCTTATTTGTTTTTCAGGATATTCTAGAGAGCGGTTCCAAATGTCCTTTCTCAGATTCCACAAAACAGTGATTTCAAACTGCTCAATCCAAAGAATGATTTAACTCTATGAGATGAAAACACACATCACAAAAGAGTTGCGCAGAAATCTTCTCTCCAATTTTCGATGGAAGACAATTCCTTGCTCAACACAGGTCTTCGATTGTCACTTACTATCCCATCCTGGAACCCTCAGAGAACGACATTCAAATGGGGAAATGTAGAGTAAGTTTTAACACTGTGAAAAGAATGGACATGTCAGAGAGCAGTTTCTTCGAGTGCTTTTTTCTGTTTTTCCTTGGACGACATTTCACTTTTTGCCTTAGTCTTCAATGTGCTCTGAATATCATTGTTTTGGTTTTACAGGAATGCTCTTCAAACTGTGCCTTGCGAGAAGAAAGTTATAGCTCCCTGAGTGGAATGCACACATCACCAAGCAGCTCCAAAGGAAGCTTCTCTCCAGATTCTGTCTAAAGAAGTTACCTTTCCACAGTAAGCCTTAAAGCGTTCCAGAATATCCCTTTGCAGACTAAACAAAAACAGTGTTATGATACTGATCAATGAAGAGAGAACCCTAGCTGTCTGAGTGGAATTCACATGACACACTGAGGTTATTTCTTTTTCAGGATATTCTAAAGAGCATTTCCAAATGAGCTGTCCCTATACTCTCAAATGTCTCTTGGTAGCTTTTTCTTCAAAAGGGATTCCAGATTCAGTAAAAAATTTCTCAGAAGGCTTCTTTCCAGTTTTTACCTTAGGATATTTCCTTTTTCACCATAGCCCTCAATGAGCTCCCAAATATCACTTTGCAGAGTCCACGAAAACAGTTTTAGCACACTGCTACAAGAAGAGAAATTTGAATCTCTCTGTGATGAATTCACAAATCAGGAGGCAATTTCTCCGAAAGCTTCTTTCTGATTTTTACCTGAGGATATTTCCGTTTTCACCATGGGTCTCAATGCGCTCACAAATATCACTTTGAAGATTCCACAACAGTGTTAACAAACTGCTTCGTGAAGACAAACTTGTAAATCGGTGAGATGAATTCACAGGCCACAAAGAAGTTTCTCAGAAAGCTACTTTCTAATTTTTATTTGAGGATATTTGTTTTGTCACCGTCAGCCTCATTGCGCTAAGAAATATCCCAATGCAGATTATAAGAAAAGAGTCTTAGCAAAGGATCAATGAAAAGAAAAGTGTAACACTGTGAGCTGCATCCACTAGTCACAATGCAGTTTCTCAGAACGCTTCTTTCCAGTTTTTATCTGAGGATATTTCCTTTTTCACCATAGCCCTCAATGAGCTCCCAAATATCATTTGGCAGAATCCACGACAACAGTTTTAGCCAACTGCTGCAGGAAGGGAAAAGTGAATCTCCATGTTATGAATTCACACATCAGAAAGGAACTTCTGAGAAAGCTTCTTTCTAGTTTTTATCTGAGGATATTTCCGTTTTCACCATAGGCCTCAATGCGCTCCCAAATATCACTTTGCAGATTCCACGAAAACACTGTTAGCAAACTGCTTCATGAAGACTAAGTTGTTACTCTGTGAGATGAATTCACATATCACAAAGATATTTGCCACAAAGCTTCTTTCACGTATTTAATTGAGGATATTTCCAGTAACAGCCTAGGCTTCAATGCGATCCAAGGTAGCCCTTCTCAGGTTCCTCAAAGACGGTGTTAATCGACTGCTCCATGAATTGTAAGTGTAACTCTGTGAGATGAATTCACATATCACAAAGAAGTTTCTAAGAAAACTTCTTTCTAGTTTTTGTCTGAGGATATTTCCTTTGTCGCCATCAGCCTCATTGCCCTCAGAAGTATCCAGTTGCAGATTTCAAGAAAACTGTGCTAGCAAACTTATCTTTGAAGAAAAAAATGTAACTCTGTGAGTTGCATTCACACATCATAATGCAGTTTCTCAGAATGCTTATTTCCAGTTTTTATCTGAGGATATTTCCTTTTTCACCATAACCCTCAATGAGCTCCCAAATATCACTTTGCAGATTACACCACAACAGTGTTAGCAAACTGCTACAAGAAGGGAAAGGGGAATCTCTTTGTGATGAATTCACACGTCACAAACCAATTTCTCAGAAAGCTTCCTTCTAGTATTTATCTGAGGATATTTCTGTTTTCACCATGGGCCTCAATGTGCTCCCAAATATCACCTTGCAGATTCCATGACAACAGTTTTAGCAAACTGCTTCATGAAGACAAAGTTGTAACTCGGTGAGATGAATTCACATGTCACAAACAAGTTTCTCAGAAAGATACTTTCTAGTGTTTATTTGAGGATATTTCCTTTCTCTCCCTCAGCTTCATTGCGCTAAGAAATATCCCAATGCAGATTGCAAGAAAAGAGTGTTAGCAAACGGATCAAAGAAAAGGAAAGTGTAACTCTCTGAGTTGTATTCACAGGTCACAATGCAGTTTCTCAGAACGCTTCCTTCCAGTTTTTATCTGAGGATATTTCCTTTTTCATCATAACCCACCCTGGGCTCCCAAATATCACTTTGCGAATTCCATGAGAACAGTCCTAGCGAACGGCTTCATGAGGAGAAACGTTTAACTCTGTGAGATGAATTCACAGATCACGTTGAAGTTTCTCAGAAAGCTTATTTCTCATTTTTAATGGAGGACATTTCCTTTGGCCCTATAGTCTTCAAAGGGATCCAAAATATCAGTTCTCAGATTCCACAAAAACAGGGCTAGCCAATGGCTCCATGAAATACAGGAGTCACTCAGTGAGTTGAATTCACACATCACAGAGCAGTTTCTCAGAAAGCTTCTCTGTTGTTTGAGCTGAGGTTATTTGTGGTCTTGGAGCACCACAGTGTGTCTTATTGCAGTTTCTGCGAAAACACTGTTAGCAAGTTTCTGAAAGAAAACAATCATCTATCACTGTGAACTGAGTTCACCCAGAACAAAGAAGTTTCTGAGAAGGCTTCTCTGCAGATTTCTCAGAAGATATTTCGTGATTCACCACGGGATTCAATGTTGTCCAAGACATCACTTCTGAGCTGCCACAAAGTCAGTGCTAGCAGACTCCTCCATGAAAGAGTGATGTAACATTTTGAAATCAATTCACACATCACAAAGCAGTTTCTCAGAAAGTTTCATTCTGGTTTTTCTCGGAGGTTATTTCGTTTTTCACCATAGCCCTCAATGAGCTCCCAAATACCACTTTGCAGAATCCACGAAAACAGTTTTAGCACAGTGCTACAAGAAGGGAAAGGTGAATCTCTGTGTGATGAATTCACATATCAGAAGGCAATTTCTCAGAAAGCTTCTTTCTACTTTTTACCTGAGGATATTTCCGTTTCCACCATGGACCTCAATGCGTTCCCAAATATCACTTTGCAGATTCCACGACAACAGTGTTAGGAACCTGCTTTGTGAAGACAAAGTTGTAACTCAGTGAGATGAATTCACAGGTCGCAAAGAAGTTTCTCAGAAAGCTGTTTTCCAGTTTTTATTTGAGAATATCTCCTTTCTCACCGCCAGCTTCATTGCACTAAGAAATATCCCAATGCAGATTTCAAGACAAGAGTGTTAGCAAACGGGTCAATGAAAAGGAAAGTGTAATTCTGTGAGTTGCATCCACATGTCACAATGCAGTTACTCAGAACGCTGCTTTCCAGTTTTTATGTGAGGATATTTCCTTTTTCACCATAGCCCTCAATGACCTCCCTCTATGAGATGAATACACACATCGCAATGCAGTTGCTCTGAAAGTTTCTCTGCAGTTTTCATCAGAAGACGTTTCCTTACTCACCACTAGTTTCTGGGAGTCACTAAATATCCCTTCACAGATTCTGCAAAGACAGCGTTTTGAAACTGGGCAACATAGAATAAGCATTAACTCTGTGAAGTGAATGCACGTATCAGAGAGCAGATTTTTCGAACGCTCCTTACTCGATTTTATTTCAGTATGTTTAACTATTTACCGTAGTCCTCAATGCGCCCCAAAATGTCACCTTTTCGGTTTCACAGGAAGAGTGTTCAAACACTGCCTTGTGAGAAAAGAGGAAAAACTCACTGAGTGGAATACATACATCACAAAGTAGTCTCTCATAAAGCTTCTACCCATTTTTTATCTGAAGATATGTCCTCCTTCACCGTAGGTCTGAATGTGCTCCCGAATGTCCCTTCTCGGATCTGTGCATGACAGAGTTTGCCAACCGCGTAATATAAGAAAACATTTAACTATGCGAGATGAATAAATATATCTAACACAAAGCAGTTTCACAGAAATATTCTTTCCAGTTTTTGTCTGAGGATATTTCGTTTTTCACCATAGCACTGCCTATACCCCCGAATGTCTCTTGGTAGCTCTTTCTCCAACAGGATTCCGGAATCCTCTAGGAAAAGAGAGGTGTATTTCTGTGAGTGCAATGCACACATCAGAAAGCAGCTCCTCAGAAAGCTTCTCCCCAGTTTCTATCTGAAGGCGTTCCCTTTCTCACAGTAAGCCTCAAAGCACTCCTGAATATCCCTTCACAGACTAAACAAAAACAGTGTTAGGGTACTGCTCACTGAGAAGAGAAGCTTAACTGT
This sequence comes from Colobus angolensis palliatus, assembly GCF_000951035.1. Classification (NCBI taxonomy): domain Eukaryota; kingdom Metazoa; phylum Chordata; class Mammalia; order Primates; family Cercopithecidae; genus Colobus; species Colobus angolensis. Next base: position 4,861 of record NW_012119711.1, on the reverse strand, counting down.
GTGAGCGGAATTCAAGTGACCCAGAGCAGTTTCACAGAAAGCTTCCTTTTGGTTTCTCTCTGAGGTTATTTCTTCTTCAGGATATTCTAAAGAACATTTCCGAATGTCCTTTCTCAGAATCCACAGAAACAGAGATTTCAAACTGCTCAATCCAAAGAATGATTTAACTCTATGAGATGAATACAAGCATCACAAAAGAGTTGTGCAGAAAGCTTCCTTCCAATTTTCGATGGAAGACATTTCCTTGCTCGACACAGGCCACCGGTTTCCACTTACTATCCCTTTGCAGAACCGTTAAAGACCAACTTTCAAACTGGGAAATGTAGAGTAAGCTTTAACCCTGTTAAAGGAATGGACATGTCAGAGAGTAGATTCCTCGAGTGCTTCTTTCTGTTTTTTTTTTTGACGACATTTCACTTTTTGCCATAGTCTTCACCGTGCTCTGAATATCACGCTTTTGATTTTACAGGAACAGTGTTCACACTATGCCTTATTAGAAGAAAGTTGTAACTCCCTGAGTGGAATGCACACATCACCAAGCAGTTTCTCAGAAAGCTTATCTCCAGTTTTCATCTGAATATATTTCCTATTTCACCATATCCCCGAATGTGATCCCTAATATCCCTTCAAGGATCCATCCACAAAGGAGTTTCCAAGCTGCGTAATGTAAAGAAAGCTTCGTCTATGTGAGATGAATAAACATAGCAAATAGCTGATTCACAGAAAGCTTCTTTCCAGCTTTTATCAGAAGAAATTTCTTTTTCCACCATAGTCCTGTATGTGCTCCTGAAGGTCCCTATGTGGATCCGTCCATGACAGTTTCCAAGCTGCGTAATGTAAAGAAAGCTTTATCTATGTGAGATGATTACACATATCACAGAGTAGTTTCCTAGAAAGCTTCTTTCCAGTTTTACTCTGAGGCTATTTTCCTTTTCTCAATCGGAATCAATATGCTCCCGAATATCACACGGTACATGTTTCACCAAAAGGTTTTCCCCGACGCTGTATGAGAAGAGAGGTATAACACTGTGAGTGAAATGCACACGTCACAAAGCAGTTTCTCAGAAAGCTTCTCTCCAGTTTTGGTCTGAACATACTTCCTTTTTCACCGTTAGCCTCAAAGTGCTCCCGAATATCCCATCACACGCAAAACATACACAGGGTTAGAAAATTGCTCAGTTAAAAGAGAGGCTTAACTGAGTGAGAGAAATTAAGATGACATACAGCAGTTTCACAGAAAGCTTCCTTCTGAATTTTTCCTGAGGATATTTCTTTCTTCATATTCTAAGGATCATTCCCAAATCTCATTCCTCAGATGCCACAAAATCAGTGATTTCAAGCTGCTCAATCAAAAGCATGGTTTAACTCAATGAGACAAATACACACATTGCAAAGCTGTTGCTCAGAAAGTTTCTCTGCAGGTTTCATCGGAAGACATTTCCTTACTAACTATAAGCCTCGGGGTGTCACTAAATATCCCTTCACAGATTTTTCAATGACAGATTTTCGAAATTGGGAAACATATAGTAGTCATTAACTCCGTGAAGTGAATGCACATATCAGAGAAAAGATTCTTGGAATGCTTCTTCCTCGATTTTATTTCATTATATTTCACTATTCACCATAGTCCTCAATTTGCAATGAAATATCACGATTTCAGTCTCACAGGAACAGTGTTCAAATGCTGCCTTGTGAGAAAAGTGGTATAACCCCGTGAGAGGAATGCATACATGACAAACTAGTTTCCCAGAAAGCTTCTATCCAGTTTCATCTGAAGATATCACCTCTTTCACTGTAGGCCTGAATGTGCTCTCGAAAGTCCCTTCACGGATCTGGGTATGTCGGAATTTTGAATCTGTGTATTATAAGAAAAGTTTTAACTGTGTGAGATGAATAAATATATCTAACACAAAACAGTTTTACTGAAATCTTCTTTCCATTATTTGTCTGAGGATATTTTGTTTTTCACCATAGCCATCCCTATACTCCCGAATGTCTCTTGCTAGCTTTTACTCCAAAAGAAATTCTGGAATCCTCTAGGAGAATAAAGGTATATTGCTGTGAGAAGAATGTACACGTCACAAAGCAGGTCCTCAGAAAGTTTGTCTCCAGTTTCTATCTGAAGGCGTTTGCTTTCTCACCGTAAGCCTCAAAGCGGTCCTCAATATCCCTTCACAGAATAAACAAAAACAACGCTATTATATTCTCAATGGAAAGAGAAGCTTAACTGTGTGAGTGGAATTCACGTGACACAGAGCAGTTTCACGGAAACCTTCCTTCTGGTTTCTCTCTGAGGTTATTTCTTTTTCAGGATATTCCAAGGAGCGTTTCCAAATGTCCTATCTCAGTTTCCACAGAAACAGTGATTTCAAACTGCTCAATCCAAAGAACGATTTCACTCTATGTGATGAATACAAACATCACAAAAGAGTTGTGCAGAAAGCTTCTCTCCCATTTTCGATGGAAGACTTTTCCTTCCTCGACACAGGCCTCTGGTTGTCACTTACTATCCCTTCGCAGATCCCTCAAAAACCGACTTTCAATCTGGGAAATGTCGAGAAAGCTTTAACCTTGTGACAAGTATGGACATGTCAGAGAGCAGTTTCTTTGAGTGCTTCTTTCTGTTTTTTATTGGACGACATTTCACTTTTTGCCATAGTCTTCAATGCGCTCCGAATATCACTCTTTTGATTTTACAGGAACAGTGTTCAAACTGTGCCTTATGAGAAGAAAGTTACCACTCCCTGAGAGGAATGCACGCATCACCAAGCAGTTTCTCAGAAAGCTTCTCTCCAGTTTTTATCTGAGTATATTTCCTATTTCACCATAGGCCCAAATGTGATCCCAAATATCCCTTCACGGATCCATCCACAAGGGTGTTTCCAAGTTGTGTATTGTAAACAAACCTTCATCTATGTGAGATGAATAAACATAGCAAAAATCAGATTCACAGAAAGCTTCTTTCCAGTTTTTATCTGAAGATATTTCCTTTTTCAACATAGTTCTGAATGTGCTCCCGAAGGTCCCCTCGTGGATCCGTCCATGACAGTTTCCAAGTTGTGTAATGTAAAGAAAGCTTTATCTATGTGAGATGAATACACATATCTCAGAGTAATTTGCTAGAAAGCTTCTTTCTAGTTTTTGTCGAGGCTATATCCCTATTCACCATCGACATCAACATGCTCCTGAATAACACTCAGTACCTGTTTCTCCATAAGGGTTTCCCCGATGCTGTATGAGAAGAGAGGTATAACATTTCGAGTGGAATGCACAGGTGAAAAATCAGTTCCTCGGAAAGCTTCTCTCCAGTTTCCGTCTGAACATATTTCCTTCTTCACCGTAAGCCTCAAAATGCTCCCGAATATCCCATCACACGCTAAACATACACAGGGTTAGAAAACTGCTCAATGAAAAAAGAGGCTTAACTGAATGAGATGAATTTAGATGACACACAGCAGGTTTACAGAAAGCTTCCTTCTGGATTTTACCTGAGGATATTTCTTTCTCCATATTCTGAGGATCGTTCCCAAATGTCCTTCCTCAGATGCCACAAAAACAGTGATTTCAAGCTGCTCAATACAAAGAATGGTTTAACTGTATGAGACGAATACACATATTGCAAAGCAGTTGCTCAGAACGTTTATCTGCAGGTTTCATCGGAAGACGTTTCCTTGCTCACCACAATCCTCTGGTCGTCACTAAATATCCCTTCACAGATTCTTCAAAGACTGAGTTTCGAAAAGGGGAAACATAGAGTAAGCATTAACTCTGTGAAGTGAATGCCCATATCAGAGAGTAGATTCTTGGAACACTTCTTCCTCGATTTTACTTTAGTATATTTCACTATTCGCCATAGTCCTCAATGCACTCCGAAATATCACTTTTTCCATTTCACAGGAACAGTGTTCCAATGCTGCCTTCTGAGAAAAGTGGTATAACACCCTGAGTGGAATGCATATATAACACAGTAGTTTCTCAGAAAACTTCTATCCAGTTTTTATCTGAAGATATCTCCTTTTTCAGCGTAGGCCTGAATGTGTTCCTGAAAGGCCTTTCACAGATCTGTGCATGATGGAATTTCCCAACTGCGTCATATAAGTAAAGTTTTAACTATGCGAGATGAATAAATATATCTAACACAAAGCAGTTTCACAGAAATCTTCTTTCCAGTTTTTTGTCTGAGGATATTTCCTTTTCTAATGATAGCCCTCCCTATACTCCCAAATGTCCCTTGGTAGCTCTTTCTCCAAAAGGGATTCCGGAATCCTCTTTGAGAAGAAAGGTATTTTTCTGTGAGTGGAATGCACATGTCACAAAGCAGCTCTCAGAAAGCTTCTCTCCAGTTTCTATCTGAAGACTTTTCCTTTCTCACCATAAGCCTCAAAGCCCTCCTGAATAACCATTCACAGACTAAACATAAACATCTTTATGATACTGCTCAATGAAAAGAGAAGCTTAACTGTGTGAGTGGAATTCACATGACACAGAGCAGTTTCACAGAAAGCTTCCTGCTGGTTTCTCTCTGAGGTTGTCCGGAGCCATGAGGCCCGGAAATTGCCGTGGCTTCTGTTGCTTAAGCTCCATATCATCAGAGACAAGATGGCGTATTTCCGGGTTCTTTATTAACAACTTTTCCCGCGCGCGCCAAACTTTTTCGCGCCCAGGAAGATAATGCAGCCTACAGCGCAGGCGCAATTCCATGCCCGGGAAAAATACCAATTAATGGCGCATGCGCGATTGTAATTTGAGAAAACACAGCCCCCCGTCACTGCCCTGGCCCAACCTCTTCCCCTGCCAGCCTATATAAGTCATTGCACTGCCACCATTAAACGAGACTTGATCAGGCTATTTGTCTTGTCTC
>NW_012119710.1:9245093-9245426 GCF_000951035.1 Colobus angolensis palliatus | reverse complement strand
CGTGTGTGAGAGAGGGTGTGTGGGGGTATGTGTATGGTGTGAGTGTGGGGTGTGTATGGTGTGTATGTGGGGTGTGTGTGGTGTGTGTGTGGGGTGTATGTGTGTGTGCCTGTGTGGTGTGTGTGGGGGGTGGTGGTGTGAGGGGGAGTGTGTGTGGGGTGTGTGTGTGTGTGGTGTGTGGAGAGTGTGTGTGTGGATTTGCGTGGTGTGTGTGTGGTATGTGTGTGGGGTGTGTGTGGTATGTGTGTGGTGTGTGTGTGGTATGTGTGTGGGGTGTGTGTGTGCATGTGTGGTGGGGGGTGTGGTGTGTGGGTGTGGTGTGTGTGGTGTGTG
>NW_012119710.1:9227669-9241035 GCF_000951035.1 Colobus angolensis palliatus | reverse complement strand
GTGTGTGTGGGGTGTGTGTGGGGTGTGTGTGTGTTTGTGCATAAAGAGCTTCTTGAAGAATATGCAAGAAACAAATAAACGTGGTCATTACCTGAGGTGTTGGGGCCGACGTGGGGGTGACTGGGATAGACGGGAATAGAGATGGAAGTGAGACTCTTCACTATAGATCTTTATATATTTTTTAAAATTTTTGAGCTGGATGAATGTGTCACTGATTCAAGAAATTTTTAGAAATGTGAAAGGCTCTTCCAAGTGATTCTGAGGGGAGGTTTTCCCTGGTCGGGAACCATGGGTCCGGCTGCCCTTTTCTTCCAACGAGGACAGTCTGGGGCCAAAGCTGAGGGTCAGGGCTTGCCAAAGACACTTGGCTAGTTAGAGGCAGAACGAGCGCGTCTCAACACCTAACATTGGTGGGGCGCTTTGCAGGCTGGCTGCCCAGCGAGCTGGCTCGTTGCAGCTTCACCAGGCAAGAGATTTTCTGCCCATTTCACAGCTGGGGAAACTGGGGCTCAAGGAGGTCAAGCAGTGTGCCAAAGCTTGGAGCCAGGATGTCAGTGCAGGGTCCAGGTCGTGCTTAGGGCCTGCTAAGGCCCCTGTCACTCCCTCTGGCTGCACAGTGGCATCTCAAGACCCTTCAGCCACAATTCTCCCCAGATACAGTCAGCCCGGCATTATCCCAGTCAATGTGAAGGAGAGGTCTGTGGTGAAATGAGGGTGCAAACTGCTGGGTTAAAAAGTGTAATAATTTCTTAGCTGCAGGATTTCTCAGAGCCTTTACCAGGCCGGTGTACACTGTCAGTCTCCAGTGGGAGATGCGGTGTTGCCTGCTCTTTGTCCAACATGCTCCATGGAACCCTATTTGGGAAACAGTCTCTCTGACTAAAGTCCAGCCTCTAAGGCTGGACATTCCACACACCTCACAATCAGTCTGCAGCCTGTCTCTGCAGACTCCCCTCTAAACATCTTTGACCATGGAGTGTCTGTCAGGATTGGGTAGGAAATAGGACTTTGCAAGGTGCATTTATGAGCTGGAATGTTTTCTGTGCGTGGTGAGTGGGTCACAGTAATAATTATCATGAGATCTGGCATTTGTGGGTGATTTACGGCTGTTGAGGGCACCCACCTGCATGTGAGCATCTTAAATGTGCAGTGTCTGCATCTATGTGCCTGTGTATATGCTGGGGTTCACTCTCTCTGTAGGGTGGGGTTCACTCTGGCAGAAGCGATGGCTTCATCGAGAGGTCCCCTATGGCGTGACGAAACCACAGCCCCACTCTCCCCCTGCCCCGGGCCTTTCTCCATGTGGCTCTTCCTTACCTGGGTCATCCCAGCTGAGCCGTCCGAGGCAGGAAGCGACTGCAGAAAGGAGAGAGGAGGGTCAGGAAGTGAAGGCTCCCACCATCTCCCTTCTCCCCAGCTCACCGGCCCACAGCCTGAGCAATGGCCCTTTCTGCCTCCCCCATCCACACTCATGGGTTTTAGGGACAGGAATTTTCGTACTCCAGGTTGGAACCCCTGAGTGATATGAATTCTATTTAGTGGGTTGCAACCATCGATTTTTTTTCTTCCTAAAAACCCATTGCTTTTAAAATGAACATACATGAAGTTGATTTTTCTTTACTGCATGATTCCGTGAATGTCACATATATAGATGTGTGTGACCACCATCACAATCAAGTTCCATTACTCCCTACCTCAAATTCCCTCATGCTAACCTTTGTAATAATGTAACCATCAATTATTATGATTACTTTTTGAGGCAGAATCTCACTCTCCTCACCCAGGCTAGAGTTCAGTGGCATGACCACGGCTCACTGCAGCCTCAACCTCCCTGGCTCAAAAGGATGCTCCCACCTCAGCCTCTTGGGTAGATAGGATTACAGGCATGAGCCACCATACCTGGCTAATTTTTTTACAATTTTTTTTTTAGAGACGGGGTCTTACTATGTTGTCCAGGCTGTTTTTGAACTCCCGGGCTCAAGTGATCCTCATGCCTCAGTTTCCTGAAGTGCTGGGATTACAGGTGTGAGCCATGGCACTTGGGCCATCAATTTTTTTAAAAAAATGAAATGGAATAGAATAGAGAGGCCATGCACGGTGGCTTATGACTGTAATCCCAGCACTTAGAGGGGCCAAGGTGGGAGGACTGTTTGAGCCCAGGAGTTGGACCCTGCAGTGGGCTATGATCATGCCACAGCACTCTAGCCTGGGTAACAGAGTAAGACACTGTCTCAAAACCATAAAAATAAAATAAAAAAGAATGTCAGAACGCACTATACATTGTGAGGGTAAGGACCACTCTTTGTGTGTTGGGGGTTGCAATGTAAAAATGTCCTGTGTGTTGCTTCCTCTCGAAAAAGTTTGAGCTCCTTAGTTCTAGAGAATGGAGAAATGAGCCAGAAAAGGGCTGGGCGCCGTGGCTCATGGCTGTAATCCAAGCACTTTGGGAGGCCGAGGTGGATGGATCACTTGAGGTCAGGAGTTTGAGACTGGCCCAGTCAATATGGTGAAACCCTGTCTCTACCACAAATGACAAAAATTAGCTCGGCGTGATGGTGCATGCCTGTAATCCCAGCTCCTCGGGAGGCTGAGGCAGGAGAATTGCTTGAACCTGGAAGGTGGAGGCTGCGGTGAGCTGAGATTGCACCACTACACTCCAGCCTCGGTGAGAGAGTGAGATTCTGTCTTTAAAAGAAAAAAAAAAAAAGGAAAGAAAGAAATGAGCAAGAAAGGGAACCCAAGAGAACATTTGCTACTTTCTAGCATTCCCAAGGCAGAGTAAGAATGACAGCCACTTATCTTAACAGCTGCCCATTTCTGGAGAAGATGAAGCTCAAAGAGATGGCGGGACCTGCCCACAGTAGTGTAGCCAGCTAGTTGGCAAGGGAGCCGAGGTGACAGGCTCAGGGAACAGGGGTCTGCAGGGAACCAGCCTTCCTCCATGTGGACCACGTGGAAGCTCTGCCTCCTTGTAGCCCTGTCTCACTGTGGAGCGGGGGCAAAGTGGCCCACTGCAGGGCTCTCAAGAGCAGCAGCCGGCCAGCTCATCTGTGGCTAGGGAAGAGGTTTAATTTGGGTGGCGACAAGGTGGAATAGCAAGCTCATGTGACTTCAAAGCTTAACCTCTGTATTCACCACCTAGCATGATCAGTTAGGGTGCAGGTAGAGTATTTTGATTTCCATCTGTCTGACTTGGGTTTACTCTTGGATTTACGGCACTGGGTCAAGGAGACTGCTTTATATATTAATAGTGAAAGGCTGTGTTCAAATTGTTTGTGAGAAATTGTTGCTGGGTGTTAAAAAATAGATGTGTTGAGCTGGGCCAGGGGCTCAAGGCTGTAGTCCCAGCTACTCAGCTGGCTGAGGCAGGAGGATCACTTGAGCTGAGGAGTTCGAGTCCAGCCTGGACAACATAGCAAGACCCCATCTCTTAAAAAATAGGTGTGCTTTGAAAAAGCTGTTCTTGCTTGAGTGTTCTCAAGCTGGTGATTGAATTTTAAGGGATGATGTGCCCCACAGTTCATCCTTGCCCCAGAATCAAGACTCTTCATAATGAAGTCATCATGGCCCTGTGGTAAGTTTCCCTTGAATCTGCAAGGTCCTTTCACAGCTGTTGCTCTAGGAGTCACGGGCCTTGGAAGGGGAAGGTTATTCTCATCAACAGGGAAGTGTGCAGAGGTCTGTCTGGCCTGAGTGGAAAGGGATGGCCCAGTTGTCAATCATCTGATCAATTTTTTATTTTTATTTTTTGAGACAGAGTCTTGCTCTCTTGCCCAGGTTGGAATGCAGTGCCATGAATTTGACTCACTATGACCTCTGCCTCCCTGGTTCAAGCAATTCTCCTGCCTCAACCCCCCCAAGTAGCTGGGACTACAGACATGCACCACCATGCCCAGCTAATTTTTGTACTTTTAGTAGAGACGAGGTTTCACTATGTTGGCCAGGCTGATCTTGAACTCCTGACCTCAGGTGATCCACCTGCCTCAGCCTCCCAAAGTGCTGGAATTACAGGCATGAGCCACCACGCCCAACCAATCATCTGATTTATTGCAGTGGGCAGGGCAGCCTCGGGAGGCCATTGGGGAGATGTCCAGCTAGCGAGAGAGATCAGGAGGGAGGCCCTTTTGCTCTGCCCTCACCTCTCACACCTGACCTCTCATTCCCACCTCCCTCTCATCCCAGCTGCCCATTAGAAGCAGGGCAGTCCGCCTTGAAAGAGTCATCCCTCTGGCTAAGTCTCGAGGGCTAAGGCAGCTTGAAGTGCCGCCTGGGGAGAGTGGGAGTCCGCAGATCTGCCCTTCAGTGCTACACAGTTCAGGATGGGTTTTCAGTCACCGATAACTTTCCACTGCTCCAGTTCTGAGTATCAGCTCTGCCACTTCCTGCCTGTAGAGTCTGGGGAGCACGTCTGTCCTGTCTCTGTGCCTCCGAGCCTTCATTTCCTCACTCATAGCATGAGGATGAGCATGGGACTAGCCTTCCAGAGCTGTCGTGAAGACGAGATGAGTTAATCGGTGTAAAGGGCTTAGCCCCGTGCCTTCCTGGCCTGTGTTTGGTGCTCAGAGCTGATGCTACTGGTCTGCGGAGTAGGCTGGGCTGGGGGACGCTGTGCCCAGGGCGGCAGACCCTTGGGGAGCTTTCCCAGTGGGAAGATTCCCTGTCCAGGAGCACAGAGAGCCAGACCATGGGGCTCACCACTTCTTTCTTCTAACTTGGAAACTTTGCACAGACGGTCCAGACTTAGGGTGGTTCAACTTATGACTTTTCAAATTTGCAGTGGGTTTATTGGGGTATTAAATGATTTTTGACTTAGGATGTTTTCAGCTTACAATGGGTTTATTGAGAGGTAACCCCACTGTAGGTCAAGGAGCATCTCTATTTCCTGAGTCATCATACTCAATGTTCATTATTAACAGCAGCTTCCAACTATTGAGCACCTGCTGCATACTTAGCCCTCGGGATGTTCATCATAGATATTGTTGTTGGTCTTCCACACAGCCCCATTACGAGAGTTGAGTATGTTCCTGGTATAAATGTCAGGAGAGGGCAAATGCGCTGTCCCGGGTGATACGGCTGGCAGGTGGAGTCGAACCATGTGTCTGACTCCAAAACCCATGCTCTCTGCTCCCAGCCACCCAATTGCTCCTCCAGAGTGCCAGGTTTGGAGATGCAGAGATGGACACCCCTGGATCTGACCTGGAAGCGCTTGTGCAGTCAGACCCTGAAGGCCTGGGGACAGGGACCGGGCCTGACAATCTTGGCAAATTCCACACAGAATAGCCTAGGCCTTTCTCAGAGAATGTTCTTGGGAAAGACTGAACAAACTGGAAAACCAATTGAAATTCTTTAAAAAAATGCTCTAACAAATGCTTTAGTAAAAAAGATATTTATGCATTCTAGAGCATCATCCTGGAACCTTCCTCTGGGTGCCTATCTGGTCCCCAGATGAGCAGCACTTCCTCTTTTCTCCTTCCATCTCTATCACTGTCACCGTCACCATCACCATCATCATCACCGTCACCATCATCACTGTCACCATCACCGTTACCATCATCATCACCATCACTGTCACCATCATCATCACCATCACTGTCACCATCATCATCACCATTACTGTTACCATCACCATCACTGTCACCATCATCATCACTGTCACCATCATTATCACCATTACCATTACCATCATCATCACCATCACTGTCACCATCATCACCATCACTGTCACCATCATCATCACCATCACTGTCACCATCATCACCACCATTACCGTTACCATCATCATCACTGTCACCATCATCACCATCACCATCACCGTCACCATCATCACCATCACCATCACCATCACCATCATCATCACCATCAACATCATCATCACCATCAACATCACCATCACCGTCAACATCATCATCACCATCACTGTCACCATCATCACCACCATTACCGTTACCATCACCATCACTGTCACCATCACCATCACCATCAGTGTCACCATCATCATCACCATCACCATCACTGTCACCATCATCACCACCATTACCGTTACCATCACCATCACTGTCACCATCATCACCACCATTACCGTTACCATCACCATCACTGTCACCATCACCATCACCATCAGTGTCACCATCATCATCACCATCACCATCACTGTCACCATCATCACCACCATTACCGTTACCATCATCATCACTGTCACCATCATCATCACCATCACCGTCACCATCACCATCACCATCAATATCATCACCACCATCACTGTCACCATCACCATCACCGTCACCATCATCACCACCACCGTCACCATCATCACCATCACCGTCACCATCATCACCATCACTGTCACCATCATCACCATCACCGTCACCATCATCACCATCACTGTCACCATCACCAACATTTTAAAAGTTTTCACTCTTTCGGGTCTTTTACATGTTAACTCGCCCAGTCCTCACCCCAATGCTATGAAGTAGGTACTATTATTTTCGTCCCGATTTTACAGACCAGGAAACTAACAGGGGTTAAATGACTTGTCCAAGCAGCTAATGAGTGCTGGGGCCCAAACTCCACCCTAGCCGTCTGGCACCGAGTCTGAGCTTTTGCCAGTGAGGCCCAAACTGCCTCCCTTCACTCCAGCAGGAAGCCCATGATGGCCTGCCCCAGGTTTCATGGATTCCTGCATGGCCCTGGTGTGCAATCCTGATCAAAGGGAATGAACTTGTGATACCGTTCAGTCAGTAAAACGTGCAGTGGGAAGACTTAGCTATGAATGTGCTGTGTGACCTTGGCAAGCCACTCAACCTCTCTGGGCTCAGTTTCTTAATCTGTAAAGTAAGGAAGTTAGATTCCACAATCCCTCACCTTCCCCCTGGTTCAAACACCTACAATCTCTAATCTTTAGCTCCTGATGGATTTCAGTGGCTGTTGGAGAAGGGCAGTGAGATGGGCAGCTGACTTGGAAGCTTCCTGAGTGTGTAGTGTGTATTCTTTCTGCCCGTCCATGAATAGGTTCAGGGTCTTTTTGTTTGTTTGTTTGCTAGTTTGTTTTTCACTTATAATTTAGGGAGCAGAATGAACATTGAGGTTTTGAGGGTCCACAACCTATTTTCATTTTTTAGTTGCTTCTCACAGGGGTCAGACCAGCACCCTCCTTCCCCTGAGCCCTGCAGTGTGTGTTCAGGGTCTCCCTGACCTCTCTGGGGAGTCTACAGCTTACTCCTGCGCCATCCTTTCTAGCCTCAAGAAGCCTGAGGCTCCTGCTGTTGCCAAAGCTGTGGACAGAATCCCTGACACTCGAGACCAGGAGACCTCCTGAGGCCCGGAAGCACTATGCCGTTTCCTTATCCACCAGCCACACCTCACCCCGAGCAACTGGGGCTACGGATGAGAATTCTCTGAAGACCCCTTCCTTCTCCTGCCCATCTCCCTTTGGAGCTCTCACAATTTAGGGCCTGGACTGGGCAAACCCAGGCAAAACTCAGGGCCAAAGAAGTTAGAAGGTTTATCACAGCCCAGGAGCCCTCGTCTCTTGTCTTTGCATTGGCAGAGACAATATTTTTGGCCCCGCCTGCCCTGAGGTCTTGGTGAGGACTCTATGCATTCCCGAAAGCAACTCCAAGACATTTATATCCGCCTCCCCATCCCTCTCGTTCCTCTTGCCCCCACAGTATCCAGGGTGATTCTCACTTTGGCTCTCATTATGGCATCCCATGAGTTTTATTTGCGCTGCACGGTGTTTAAAATTTTTTGAGCCAATTTTTAAAAAAAGGTTTCTTTTAATTTTGTTTTGCTTTTTAAACAAATTTCAAGATCCAGGCGTTTTTGAAAAATAGGACATCCTGGTTCCACTGGCTGTGCCTCTGGCGGCCCCAGGCAGTGGCGGTGGCCCTTGCCTTCTGTTTTGTCAACACCTTGCTGGCACCCTACGGTCGCCATGTGTCTGGAGAGCCCGGGCTTCAAACACATGGCAGTGTCTGCCGCGAAACATATACAATTTCACACTAAATGGGATGCGTCAAGATTATAAATAGCCTCCCATTCGTTCAGGTCAGGATTTGCACCAAATGCATTTGCCAGAAACTTACAAATGTTTTTTGGGCTTTGGAATTACAGATGAATATTGTTGACTTCCATGATGGGTCCCAGTTTACAGAGGAGGAGGCCATCGTGGTGCATGGGAGGGAGGGCTTGGCACGGCCAGAATTCAGCCCAGGGCGGCTGGCTTCGTGACCTGCCCTCCTGGCCCCTGCCTCTGGCTCACTCTTAGGTCCTGCGTGGACCCTTCGGGATTTGCCTCTGACACCCCTGAACCCTGGGAAATGGAGGCAAGAGTGTGGCCTGCTTAGGGTTCCGCAGGCACCCGGATTCACGGGGAGGGGCCTGTGATAATGACCGATGATAATAAAATGACAGCATCCTTCCCCTGTGCAGACCCCAGGATGAGGATTTTTCACAGAAGACCCCATTTCCTCCTGGAGCCTCAGAGGACAGGGAGCTATCACCAGTTTGTTTCACAGATAAGAAACCTATGACTGATTTAGTGTAGTTTGCAAGTCAGGTGTTCCCTTTTTCCCGTAAACACGATTGCTTCTAACAGTCCACAGACCTCTCCATAGCTACAGCCATCGATGTCCATCAAATACAGTAGCTCTGCCTGTGCTCTGGGGAGGACTCTGGATCTTCCTTGAATCCTCTATGCTGGCTGAGTTGAAAGGCCAGAAGCCCCTGTTTTTCTGAAACGACAGTCATCTGTGGAGTTGGAGCCGTGTCAGGGGTTAGGGAAACGAAGATCGTGAAGGACCAAAATTCCCTTTCTTGGGTTGCGCACAGATGAAATGATTGGTTTATGATTAGGCGGCTTTTATGTGCAAAACACATACAGAATCACACTGGGCTGAAACCAGGAGAGGCCTGGGAATGGAGCCCGCAGGAAGGAACAGCAGATTCAGGTCTCTAATCTGGCTCACCCAGGGCCTGTCCCAGTGAGCGGACAGTGGGTCGTGGGCAGAATGACCTTTGCTGTCGGAATTGTTGTTTCTCTGGCGCGCTACTGGTCTGCTGTTGCATGAGTTTCGCACCATATGCGGTGTCTCTGCTGTCACAGTGACAAGCCTTTGGTTTTGTTTAGAGCTTTACCTACCCCAAAGCTCTCTCATGCACTAGGCTCGTTCTTTCTACCCACAGCCCTGTGAAGAAGGGACCATGCTCACCCCCATTTTCAGATCAGGAAACCGAGGTTCAGAGAGGCTGAGTGACTTGCCCAAGGTCACACAGCTAGCTGGCGGTAGAGTCAGGAGAGAAACCCTGTCTCCATCACCTGACAGGGCCTGTGGGAGTCTACCCCAGGGAGGCCCCAGAGCCTGCTTGCTCTGGAGTGCAGATGGGGGAAACTGGGGGGTTCATTCCAGATGCCTCTGTGGGAGTCTGTGGCAGTGCATGGGACCCTTGTCGTCTCTGCAGACTGCCACCACCCATTTCCTACACTATTGCTACCATATCTGTCCCCCGGAGAGGAGTATTAGGGTCCCTCTGGACACCATGAAAGTCAGGCCTTGAAAGGTACATGTTGATGATGATGATGCTGATCACGGTGATAGTGGCAGTTATAGAGGAAGTGATCCAGGCCCACAATCTCTTATCTGCAATTCAAAATCCAAAATCTAAAAGTCTTGTTCTAATGCATTTGGTGGGAGGGTGTTTGCTGTCTTTACATCCCTCTAAGTGTGCAAATTCATGTTTCACTGCAGAAATGGGAATGTGTTGAACGCAGGGTGCTGCCCCAGGCCTCACTGCTTGTGTTAAGAGCGCACAGTATGTACACAGTATTTCCTTCTACAATCTGAAACCTTCTGAATTTCCAAATGCATCTGGCCTGGGGTTCAAGATGCATTTGAGGACCTGGAGAGGTGAGAGTTACGCTCACCTCTGCTCCTGTGTGGCTCTCCAGTGCATGGGAGAAACAGCCCAAGTCCTCAGGGGGGCCTCTGTGGCCCTCGTGGCTGCCTCGTGGACCCCCTCACTGACCTGTGACTGGACACCCTCTGCCTGCAACGCTCCTCCTCAGGTCCCACACCGTGGGCTCACTCCCTTCTTTCAAACATTGACTCAAATATCTTCTCATGAGAACCGCTGAATCCTCCCTAGGTACAACACACCCCACCAAGGCTTCCGGTCCCAGCCGCCCTCTATCTGTCTGTCTTCACACCTCTCATGACCGTCTAGTATTCACGTAGTCACTAGCTTACCTTGTCTCTTGTCTGTCTCCCCATCACACCCTGACTATTATGCCAGATCCACCAGGGCAGGGATTTTCCACTGTTTTGTTCACTGCTGTGTCCTCAGCACTTAGAACAGTGTCTGGCACATAGTAGGTGTTCAGTCCATATGTAGTCTCTGAATAAACCCGATGTAATGATTGCAGTGATCTTTTGAGGTGGGCACAGCAAGGAACCCCTATTTTTATGGATGAGACCCTGAGAGATGTTCACTTGTGAGTGGCCAAGCAGAAATCAAACTAGGTCTGCATTGCTCCAAAGCTCCCCTCCACAGGGCTGTGCACATCTGTGTTCACAGGCACACACAGCACATGTGCGCATGGACACACACAGTACATGTTCAATCGATTTCACACACACACACAGACACAGTAGTTCAATTTCACACACACAGACACACACAGAGCAGATGTTCAATTTCACACACACACAGAGTAGTTCAATCAGTTTCTCACACACACACACACAGTAGATGTTCAATTTCTCTCTCTCTCACACACACACACAGACACACACACACACACAGAGCAGATGTTCAATCCGTTTTGTCAGGCTGAGCTGAATTTGCTGCCTGGTCACTGCAGGGAAAACCCCTCTGAACTGGTGGCGACAGAGTGACCAGGAAGGCCAGTGCCAGCCCCTGGGCCCCCAGGTCCCTTCATTCCCTGCTGGAGGTGGGGAGCTCTGGGTCTTCAAGGAGCTGATCCACCCAGGGCCTCACCCAGGCTGGGACCCTGCTCCAGTAGGAGCCCCACGCTCTCAGGCCTGTCCTTTCCTCTTGCCTTTGCCCTGCCATCTGCTCTGCCTGGAACCCTCTTCCCTTTTTTCTCTGCCTGGCTGGCTCCATCCCTCATTCAGGTCTCAGATTCTCAGATGAGACCTCGCGTCCTTAGAGAGGCCCTCTCTGCCTGCCCAGCCAAAGGGATGTCCTCCTAGTGCAGACTGTATTGTGCCCAAGGCACTTGCTGATCCCCGCGTTGCATTCAATATTTCAAAATGTGTAAATATTTCAGGTGCCTTTTTTTTTTTGAGATAGAGTCTTGCTTTGTTTCCCAGGCTGGAGTGCAATGGTGTGATCTCGGCTCACTGCAACCTCTGCCTCCCAGGTTCAAGCGATTCTCCTGCCTCAGCCTCCTGAGTAGCTGGGATTACAGGTGCGTGCCACCCCGCCCGGCTAATTTTTGTATTTTTAGTAGAGATGAGAGTTCACCATGTTGGCCAGGCTGGTCTTGAACTTCTGACCTCAGGTGATCCACCCACCTTGGCCTCCCGAAGTGCTGGGATTACAGGCATGAGCCACCATGCCCGGTCTTTGGTGCTTGCTTACTTGTGTTCTCTAACAGGTCTCCTGTTAGCTGGTCAGATCCTTGAGGGCAGGGACTCCTGCCTTGGTCTCTGTATCCCCAGTGTTTTGCACAGAGCCGGATGCACAGGAGATGCTCAATAATATTTGTAGGTGAATAAATGAATTTAGTGAATAAATAGCCTGTGCAAGAGGATTGAGGAGTAGAGAGATTGATAGCCGTGCAGGCCTCTGGCAAGACCCTTCTCCCCATTGGCTCCTACCTCGCATTGTTTCTTGCTGACCCTGGTAATAATAATAATAATAGTTGTTGCTGTTATTATTGTTTATTGAGTACTTACTATACTATATGCCAGGATTGTACTCACGCTCTGTGCGCATTGATGCATTGCATCCTTATGAGCCTCTATGAGGTACTGTTGTACCCAGTTTACAGATGAGGAAACTGAGGCTTACAGAAGTAGTCCAAGATCGCCCAGTTGGTAAGTGGCAGACTGGAATTCGAACTACAGAGTCCGTGATTTTCCCGTGTCCCAGTGCTGGCTTTTAGAGTCGCATCGGCAGGGCCAGTCAGGGACGTGCAGTTGTCAGAGCCGCCTCCCCACCTCACTGCCTGCAGCTGTCCAGGCAGGCTAGGGCTGAGAGGGGAGTAGCTGTGGGAAGCCCTGGCCTGTCACGAGCACCCAGACATGCTGGGGGCATCTTCATGCTTCAGGGTCCAAAGGTCCCCAAGCCCCGATGCCAGCCAGGAGGCTGCGGTGTCCCCAGGGCTCGGGCATTGTGGCATCTCTCTTTGGAATGGTTCAAAGGGTGCCTGTACTGTTTGACTCCAGCCCCAGCCCTGGCCCTTGGTGTCCCCAGCTCTGGCGGCTGTATCTCTGCTGGTGGAGGCTGTGTCCCGGGGCCATTTTCCCGCAGGGGAGTGGCCTTCCCTTTGGTGGCCTTCCCTTTTAGCTAAGGGTACAGGGAGGGGCCTCTGTGAAGGCAGGAATGCTGGGCTGGGGGTGGCTCAGCTATGCACCAGCTGCTGCACTCTGGGTTTGCGCTTGACCTTCCTGGGCCTCACTTTTCCCCACTGTAAAATGGGGCCAATGGGCCCACCTACTTCATTGGCTGCTGTGAAGCTTGCAGCAGAAAATGGCTTTAAAAGTGCTTTGTAAGCAGTGACGCACTGAAAAATGGGAATGCTTGGTACCCACCGGCTCACTCAGACGCTGGGAACTGCCTATTCCTGGGTTCCAGCTGGCCCCCATACTAGGGGTGAAGGGGCTACCTCCAAGTCTTCCTGACTCTGGCCTGTGTTGGGCCAGGGAACTTGCCTGGTCCCGTCAGGAGCCTCACCCATGATGGGATTCAGGTGGGAGGGCCCTAGAGCAGGACATGGCTCCCATACTTGGCTGGGAGCCTCCCTATCTCAATGGAGTCTGAGGCCAGAGGTGAGGAGCAGGTGTGGGGGGTTAAGGGCCTGGTCCCTCCTCAGCAGGGTCCCCGAAGCCAGCCAGGGGTCTGTCTCTAGGCTTCTTACTTTGGGACAGAAGGCATTTTGTACCTGTTGTTGTTACATGTGAGAAGAGCCATGTGAACATGTATGCACAGGTGCCATTGTCACACGTTGGGGAGATAATCCTGTATTTGGAGGCCGCGTTGTACTCATGAAAGCACATGCACACAGTTCTCACACACATGCGCACAGACTCACAGATTCACACACACACAGACTCACACATTCCCACACACACAGTTCTCACACACATGAACACAGACTCACACACACAGACTCACACACACA
>NW_012119710.1:9208465-9226893 GCF_000951035.1 Colobus angolensis palliatus | reverse complement strand
CACACAGACACACAGACACACACAGACTCACACATTCCCCCACACACAGTTCTCACTCACATGTGCACAGACTCACACACACAGACTCACACATTCCCCCACGCACAGTTCTCACACACACGAACACAGACTCACACACACAGACTCACACATTCCCCCACGCACATTTCTCACACACATGAACACAGACTCTCACACACACACATTCCCCCCACACAGTTCTCACACACATGCACACAGACTCTCACACACACACATTCCTCCCCACACACACCTGCACACCCAGCTTCCCCAGGAGGCTGCCGAGGCTCCGTGCTCAGGCAGGCAAGGCCTCCAGACCCTCTCCCTGCCAGCCTGGAAGCTGCTCGCATCCTCCTGTTACCAGCCTGGAGTCACGCACCTCTGTCACCCTGCCAGACCTTCCAAATCCTCAGGAAGTGGTCAGGTCTCATCCAGTTCACACCCCAACCCCCACATTTCATAAATGGGGAGATCAAGGCCTGGAGAGGCTTGGGGACCTATCTGAGGTCACACAGCGTCGGGCTTACAACCCAGGGCTCGAGTGAAAGCAGGCCCAGAGTGTACTCATCCCAGCCGGCCTGGCTGGGCCCCTCTGGGACTGACCCAGGACTGGGTGTGACTAGGACTTCCGCTTTGAGTCCTTGACATTTGCTCAGACATTGTCCTCAGAGGCGGCTGCACCCTCCCTTGGCCCACTCTCTGTCCAGAGCATCATCAGAGCTGCTTCGGAGACGGCGTTTCCATGTCCCTGGAGGCCGCCAAGTAAAGGCTGGGCTGTCAGTGGGGCACCCTGCAGAGGGAGGCCTGTATGCACTGCTAAAATCCAACTCAGCCTAGGAATCAAGTTGTCTGGGCCCCATCGGATGCGGGTCCCCCCTGCAGTCTCTCTTGCCCTGGAAGGGTAAAGCAGGGCTCTCAACAGCGCAGGAGAGAGGCAAGGTTGTGCTCCTGGTGGGTGGGACATGCAGGGCAGAGGGCCAAGTTGCAGCTGGGCAGTGGGGGCAGGCCGGGATCCCAGTGGCCCCAAATCTCCACAACGCTCCAGAGGGGTGACATGTGGTCCCCAGAGTCAGCCTTGGGTAAAACTGGGAGCGAGATTTTCTCCTCCTTGGCCTGGAGCGAGCCCGGGTGTTCGCAGGACACCCGGAAGGGGTACTCACCCAGCATTCCCAGCAGGTACAAGGTGGCCAGCGGTTGCGGAGACCCCATGGGCATGGTCTCTGGCCTTCTCTTGCCTCAGCCTGGGTAGCTCAGCACTGCAGGTGAGGATGTCTGGCCCGGTGTCTCGCTCTCAGGGAGGGAGAAGGCGGGGCGGCATGCTCAGGGAGGGGTGGGACGGGGAGCAGGCAGTGTGGGGCCTGCGTCACCCATGTTTGAAGTTGAACTGTCAACTTCCTCCTGGCAAAACCACCTGCCCCTGTTTGAATGGCAGCCCTGGCCTCTGCCAGCTTCCTGCCTAAGGTACCCGGGGCTGGGGCAGTGCTCTCGGCCACCCCCACACAGGACAAGGCCACGCATCCTGGAGGGACAGGGCTGCAGGGAGTGGGGACCCTGAGGGGGTTATGGAGGGTGAAGGCCTGGCTGCAGCTGAGGGCTGGGCTGAGGACAGGCGTCCCTGAGGCAGGGGTCTGGGCGGGGAGAGGCGGGAAGTGGGCAGCATGATGCCAGTTCTTGCTGCAGACTCCAGTGAAAGCTGAAACCAAAACTCCATTTCTCCTTTGTGAGGGATGAGGTTGGAAGTTTGAGGTGACTTTCCACAGGTGTTGTTTCGCTAGCAGATACAAGAGATGGCTCTGTCATGAATGATGGGCTTGTGCCAGTGTGTGTGTGTGCGCATATGTGTATGTGTGTAGAGAGAGCGATCTCCATGTTGACTTGTGTGATCTCTGTGTTTGTGATCTCTGTGCTGTGTGTGTGATCTCCATGTTGAGGTGTATATGTGAGCTCCATGTTGATGTGTGTGTAATCTTCATGTTGATGTGTGTGTGATTTCCGTGTTTCATGTGTGTGATCTTCATGTTGATGTGTGTGAATATGATCATGTTGATGTGTGTGTGTGATCTCCATGTTGATGTGTGTGAATGTGATCTCCATGTTGTGTGTGTGTGATCTCAATGTTGTGTGTGTGTGATCTCCATGTTGATGTGTGTGTGATCTCTATGTTGATGTGTGTGTGTGATCTCCATGTTGATGTGTGTGTGATCTGTGTGATCTCCATGTTGTGTGTGTGTGATTTCCGTGTTGATGTGTGTGAATGCGATCTCCATGTTGATGTGTGTGAATGTGATCTCCATGTTGAAGTGTGTGTGTGTAATCTCCATGTTGATGTGTATGTGATTTCCAGGTTGTGTGTGTGTGATCTCCACGTTGACTTGTGTGATCTCTGTGTTGTGTGTGTGATCTCCATGTTGAGGTGTATGTATGAGCTCCATGTTGATGTGTGTGTAATCCCCATTTGATATATGTGTGTGTGATCTCCATGTTGATGTGTGTGAATGTGATCTCTATGTTGATGTGTGTGTGTGATCTCCATGTTGATGTGTGTGTGATCTCCATATTGATGTGTGTGTGTAATCTCCATGTTGATGTGTTCCATATTGATGTGTGTGTGTAATCTCCATGTTGATGTGTATGTGTGATCTCCATGTTGATGTGTGTGTGATCTCCATGTTGATGTGTGTGTGATCTCCATATTGATGTGTGTGTGTAATCTCCATGTTGATGTGTGTGTGTGATCTCCATGTTGATGTGTGTGATTTTCATGTTGATGTGTGTGAATGTGATCTCCATGTTGATGTGTGTGTGTGTGATCTCCACGTTGATGTGTGTGTGTGATTTCCATGTTGATGTGTGTGTGTGATTTCCATGTTGATGTGTGTGTGTGTGATCTCCATGTTTACTTGTGTGATCTCCATGTTGTGTGAGTGATTGCTATCTTGGGGTGTATGTATGAGCTCCATGTTGATGTGTATATAATCCCCATTTGATATGTGCACGTGTGATTTCCATATTGATGTGTGTGATCTCCATGTTGATGTGTGATCTCTGTGTTGGTGTGTGGGTATGTATGTGAGCTCCGTGTCCTTGTTGCTCTTGGAAGGTCTGGAATCAACCCTCTTGAAAAAGAGGCAGGGTCTCTGCAAAGAAGATAGGGAAGCCTGGGGCAGGGGAAAGGCCATGTGTTTCCCTGGGCTGGGCTGGGTTCCATTTTTTCCTCACATCCTTGGTGCTCCCAGACGAGAAAACTCCTGGTTCCTGGGGCTTCCTGTACTCTGGGCTACCCCAGGCAGGTGGGAAGCAGTTCAAGGATGTGATCACTGGTACAGGTCCACCAGGGCCAGGGGCATCCCCCTCCCTGGGCTGGAGAAGCTGGCTTGGTGATGCATCCACTTAGATTCCACCTAGACCTGTAGCAGGACAAGCCACAGACAAAACCCCTCAGACACCAAGTTAAAGAAGGAAGGGGTTTATTCGGTCGGGAGCATCAGCAAGACTTCTGTCTCAAGAGCTGAGCTCCCTGAGTGAGCAATTCCTGTCCCTTTTAAGGGCTCACAACTCTAAGGGGATCTGCTTGAGAGGGTCGTGATCGATTGTGCAAGCAGGGGGTATGTGACTGGGGGCTGCATGCACCGGTAATTAGAACGGAACAGAATAGGACAGGGATTTTTAAGTGCTTTTCTATACAATGTCTGTAATCTATAGATAACATAACCAATTAGGTCAGGGGTCGATCTTCAACTACCAGGCCCAGGTGTGGCGCCAGGCTGTCTGCTTGTGGATTTCATTTCTGCCTTTTAGTTTTTACTTCTGTCTTTGGAGGCAGAAATGAAATAAGACAATATGAGGGGTGGTCTCCTCCCTTTTTCCCCCCTCCTTAGAGAATCTCACTTATTAGAAGGAGTTCTCACTTTCATTTTCACTACCCATGTGTTCTTGCAAGACAGATCGATAGTGATTCACATAGTACACTTGCGCTGAAGCATTTTGGTGAACTAAGGTAGCGATGAAGCTTTTTATCATTTGAAGAAGTACAGGGAGCAAACAAGGGAGCAGTAAGCAGGTTCCTATTACTATTAAAACTCCTGTTATAAGAGTTTTAAATCCTGCTAGCGCTGGGAACCATTTTCCAAACATGGCCCCATGATCAAATCCATGCCACACTTGCACGGGCACGTTTGCCAGTTTTGTCATATTTCTAACTATGTCTTCAACTACTTGCCCTTGATCATCTATTTGTAGACAGCAATTAGTAAGGCTTAATTTCCTACAGACCCCTCCTTCAGCTGCTAGCAAGTAGCTAAGAGCCAATCTATTTTGATAGATACCATTTCTCAACTGAGTTTCTTGCCGGATTAGAATAGTCAAGGCTCTGCTGGTTTTATTAGTGATTATTTCTAAGACAGCTTGTAACCATATGATTTGGTTGATCATGTAAATGGGGGTCTGGTATCCCCATGAGCCTTGTTGTGCCCAAGTAGCAGGCCCACAATATTGTCTGACTCTCTCAGGGGGCCATTCGTCATCTTTCCAATTTCCTATAGCTATGCTTCTCTTTTTGCAGGAAGCATAGACAGGGAAGCCCAGGAGTTTGCCTGTTTTTATGGGCAGTAGGAAGAAAGACAGTTTAATAGTGCCAATAGCACAACTACCTGCCCACTGGTCAGGTAATTTGGCGTAAGCTCTATGCCCACATATCCAGTCTAATCCAGTGGAGGCTGTCCAGTCCCAGTGGGACTCAGGGTGGGTCCACACAGTTTGCAACTTTGGGAATTTACTAAATGGATTCCCCTCTGTGTGATTTGAACTCCACCAAGTGACTGTTTTTGTGGTGCCATTATACAGTTGCTGACCCAGACAACTAAGTCATCCTACGGAGTGAGTGAATTCTTTTCCTTCTCTAGCTATGCAGTATTGTCCAATAATTGAGGCTTTTAGGACTCAGAAATTATCAGGGTGATTCTTTTGAACTGGGAATTCATCAGGAACTGGGTCTGTAGGTACTAATTCTCGGGCTTCCCATGGCCATTGATTTCCCATTACAGTTCCTCCACATACATAACATGAAGTGACATTGAGAGACTAGGCTACATGCTCGGCTAATTGCAAAAACAAATTTCTTGTTTTTCCTGGAATTTCTGGTACTGGCACATTTAGTTCATCATAGAAAGCTTGAAACACTGGCTCAGGAGAGCGTTTGTAAACTTCTCCTTGGACCAAGTCCTATACTGGCCAGTAGTCCTTGGTCCCTGGCTTAGGGAACAGGCAGAAGGGGGGTGTTCCATGGAGACTGGCAAGGAACTATAATTCCATAGGCTTTCAAGCACCTGAGATGAACCTGGATTCCTTCAGGAGCTTCTCTGGGAACCGGATACTGCTTTTGTCTAATTGGTTGGGCCCCAGGCTTAACTTCTATGAGTATGGGGGCTTGGTTGACTGCCAGTCCCAGAGGATTATCCTCTGTCCATACTCGGGGCCGTCACTTAGCTAGAGCTGGTTTGATCTCTTGGCCTGGCTCGGTTAGAAAAAGTCTCCATTCTTCTTCCTGGGGGACCGTAAAGGCCATGATAACTCCTGTTCCCGGTAAGTTTAGCAGTAAAGAGCCCTGCTTTGTAAAGGAGATGGTGGCTTTCAGCTTGCTAAGCAAGTCTCTTCCCAGCAAGGGCAAGGGACAGTCAGGCATGTACAAGAACTGGTGAACTATCTCATGTCCCCGCACCGAGCAGGTCTGTGGTGGACAGAAAGCCTGCTTAGTGGAAACTCCTGTTGCTCCAATTATATCAATGGTTTTCTTGGATAAGGGGTGACCAGGGTGGTCACTACTGAATGTTCAGCACCAGTATCGACAAAAAACTTAATGTCCTTGCCCCCAGTTGTAATCCTGAGCATGGGCTCCTTGGGGGCACTTGAGCCCGGTCCCCTTCAGTCCAATAGCCCTTCAGCCAGATTGAACAAAGCTCCCTCGTCTTTATCTGAGGTCTTTTGTTCCGAATCACCTTGATTTTCCTTCAGTTGGGGACACTTATCTTTCCAATGTCCCACTTCCTTACAATAGGCACATTGGTTATGTTGCAAGCGTGGGTGATTAGACTGGGTATTTGTCCCAGAACCCCCCTTTCCCTCTCCTTTCGGGGGAATTCTCGTAATGGACGTGGCCAGTAAGTTGGCATTTCACCTAGCCTGGTGTTTGCCTTCCTTACAACTTTCTCTGCGTCTTGTTGCATCTCTATTCACAAACACTTGATTGGCCATTTCAAGTAACTGTGAGGTATTCATACCTGCAAACCCAGCCTGTTTCTGCAATTTTCTCCAGATATCTTCTGCACTTTGACTAACTAAGGCCATGTTAATCATGCGCTGATTTTCAGGGCTATCTGGGTCAAAAGGAGTGTACATATGGTAAGCCTCACACAGTCTTTCATAGAATTGCACTGGACTCTCCTCTTTTCCTTGGATGACCTCAGAGACCTTATTTATATTTGTAGCCTTTTGAGCCCCTTTCTTTAGACCTTCTATTAATGCCTCACGGTACTGTCTTAGCCTCTCCATGTCTGGTCACATTGGGGGTGCCGACTTCCCTCAGCGGGTGGGAGTGAGGACCTTCCTTAACTAACTGTCCCTTTGCTACTAGTACTGCTGCTGCCTGTCCTCTTAACCCCTGTGGGGGGTTCAAAACTAGCTGTAGCCAAGAATCTATATATGGGAACTGATCTGGGTGCCCTGGCTTACAGGTTACCCTGTGCCATACCTTTGAGACAAGGGACCTGTCCAGGCTTCCTTCTGATGGCCAACCCACCTCTAATGCTGGCCAGTCTATCTCACACAAAGTTCTAAGTTTTCCTGGTATTATAGTGACTCCATAGTCTCCCTTAAATCCCTTTTTGAAAATTTTCAGCATAGTTCCTAGTGGGGTGGGCTTACTTTGTGCCTGACCCATGTTTCCTTGAGACAAAACACCACGCTCACACCACATGCACACCACAAAACAAAGAACGGGTAAAAAGGGCACACACACACTTTTACAGTTTACACCAAACCAGAATCAAAACCAAAGTCAAAGTATCAAGAAATCCAAGCCAGGTCAAAACGAAAACCAAAGTATCAAGCAATCCAATTCAAGTCGAAAACAAAAACCAAAGTGCCGGTACAGGCACACCATGGGCAATCAGGCCCTGCTTCCACTCAAATGGAGTGGGCAAGTTCCAGAGACTAGTCTTACCAAGTTTCAGTTATCCGGACTCCAAGTGCCAGTTCCTTCCTGGTGTTCGGTCACTGCATTGATCCTCCACAGGGGCCTGCCACGCGCTGCTCTGGCGAGGCGTTCCACCGGGGCAATTGCCTACCCGGGAGCGCGCTCGGGATCCGCGTTGCTCAAGCTGGCCGGAGTCCCCGACAGGGATGCTCCACAGGGCAGGCCTAAGCCGCCTAAGGGGCTACCTCGACTGTCCATTAATCACCTTGCTTCCCGGTCAGGGAACCAAGAAATGTAGCAGGACAAGTCATAGACAAAACCCCTCAGACACCGAGTTAAAGAAGGAGGCGGTTTATTCGGCCAGGAGCATCAGCAAGACTCCTGTCTCAAGAGCCGAGCTCCCTGAGTGAGCAATTCCTGTCCCTTTTAAGGGCTCACAACTCTAAGGGGGTCTGCTTGAGAGGGTCGTGATCGATTGAGCAAGCAGGGGGTATGTGACTGGGGGCTGCATGCACCGGTAATTAGAACGGAACAGAACAGGACAGGGATTTTTACAGTGCTTTTCTATATGATGTTTGTAATCTATAGATAACATAACCAATTAGGTTAGGGGTCAGTCTTTAACTGCCAGGCCCAGGTGTGGTGCCGGGCTGTCTGCTTGTGGATTTCATTTCTGTCTTTTAGTTTTTACTTCTTTCTTTGGAGGCAGAAATTGGGCACAAGACAATATGAGGGGTGGTCTCCTCCCTTAGACCCACGTAGACACTCCCTGGTTTCTGCTCACTCAGGGCTGGAAGGTACTGTGTGCTTGAACCTCTTTAGCAGAGGGAAACTTTGACCCTCACCCGAGGGTCAAGGAAAGAGGACTCCTAAGGTAGCTGTGATTGGGGCCACACCCATCCCTCATTCAGCCTTCAGAGGTGCCTCTTCCTCCCACCAGAAGTGGCCTCAGCCTGGGATGGGGAGACCTCACCCAGCCCCTCCTGGCCAGGCCTGGCCCAGTTCCCTGCCCCATCCCTCACATCCATCCTTCCCTGGTCCCTTGACTCTGGAAATCCCAACATCTTTCATGCATTTGTTCGTTTGTTCATTCCTTCATTCACTCATTCATTCATCAATATTTGCCCTGTGCTAAGCACAGGGATGTGAAGACGAAAGAGACATACATGGCTCCACCCTTCTTAGCACCAAAGGAAAAACAGGGATGTTTTTTCTCGATGAGTGCTGTTCGTGAGTCACACAACTGTGTATCGTAAGCAGCCCTTCACAGCCCCTGTTCCCACACTCAGTGTACATAATTGCAGCCCAAAAGAGTGAGGGAAGTTTTACTAAGCACCTTTCTCTAGCCAGGGCCGTCAGCTCCTTCAGTCTTCCCAATTATCATGGGAGTGGGCACAGCTTTCCATATCACAGATGAGAAAACTGAGGCTCAGAAGGTAAAGTATTTGGCCCCAGGAGGTCAACACTGAAGTATGA
This sequence comes from Colobus angolensis palliatus, assembly GCF_000951035.1. Taxonomy (NCBI): domain Eukaryota; kingdom Metazoa; phylum Chordata; class Mammalia; order Primates; family Cercopithecidae; genus Colobus; species Colobus angolensis. The sequence goes on along the minus strand of NW_012119710.1, from coordinate 9,218,207 downwards.
TCCCACATTTTCCTCACTTTGCCACCCTTGCCACCACTCCCCACCTCTTTACCCAAAGAAAAGAAAACAAACCAAACATTTGGGCTTTGCTTTGATCTCGGAGTCTTCATCACGGCATAATTTCTACTCTTTTTGTTTGTTAGTTTGGTTTTGGAAAACTGAAAGTAGCTCGGGGCCTCGGGTTGCTGTCTTTCAGGCCCCCAGGGCTTGGCACTGCCTCGACCCTAGAGAAGGGGGTTACTGCCCTCCGAGAACACTGCCCTAAAGGCTTCCTCCCTGCTGCCCACCCCCATAAGTTACCCCCCGCCCCTTTCACCCCTCCGGGCCTCTAGGTCCAGAAACCTCTGGGCCCCTGTCCCCGCTCAGACCCCAGATCCCTGGCGGGAGTTTCCTGTCCCCATCACTGCACTTTCCATGACACAAGAGGAAGTCAGCTGAGCCCAGGCTGGGTTTTCCAGGCAGCACGGCCCAGTAGAGGCTGAAGGTGGGGGAGGGGGTTGCTGAGCCCCCAGGGCCAGGTGTCAGAACCTCCTCAGCCTCTACCGGAGAGGTGCCTGCTGGTGCTGCCCTGGGCCACACCAGGTAACCTGGGGTGGGGTGTGCCTGTGTCTGTCTCCCCTCTGGACTTGGTGACTCCTCAATTCCCCCAGGTGTGCCCTCTTCACCAGGACAAAGGGGCACTAGGGTTGTGGGGAAGAGGGAAGAGCTGAGGGTAGGAGGGAGGAGGGGAAGGAGACTAAGGAATGTGACTGGTGCATAGTAGGACCTCAGGGTTTGTTGAATGAATGAAGGAAGAAATCTATGGAATGATTCCCAAAGATGATGGATGGCCTGGTGGCCAGATGAGAAGGGCAGGAGAGGCCTGCAAGTGTGTGTGGATGACTCAGTGACCTGGATCCTTGGAAACCTCTATTTGGCTGTGGGGGTGGGGGAACCCAGGGAGCTGACTTTGCAACACTCCCCTCCCTGCCAGCTCAGAAAGTGCCTCCCCTCCCCCAGCTTCGTTCCTACCCAGTTTGGCTGTTGGTGGAGGGTGAGGAAGGGGAGAAGGAGAGACCTAGGATCCAGGTCTGGACATGCATGTGGCGTGCCGTGTGGTGGGGACGCGCTGGCCTGGTGGCACCTGCATTTGAGTCCCACCTTTGTCACCTTTGTGGTCAGGTCCCTGTCATGCTCTGGGCCGAGGTTGGCTCATCTGTAAAATGTGGAGTTTGGATGATCCCGAGGCCCAGCTCTCTTGTCCTAGGAACCCCGCATGAAAGTGTCCGACTGGAGTCCAGTCGGAGGTGGGGAATTTCTCTGTGTGGGGCCTGGAGGTTTGCCTCTTTCGCTAGTGTGAGAGGGGGCTGAGTGTTGAGTGAGTGTCAGGGCTTTGGGGAAGGGCAGGAGACTGAGGATTCCAAGTGCCTGAACAGGGTCCTGCTGGCTTGGGAAGGTGTCTCAGTGTGTGTACTTTCCCCAAGTCCAGGTGCAAGTGGAGCAGCTGGGGAGGGGGCTGTCTTGCCTGGAGGGACAGATAAGGCTCCCCCACTGACCCCCTACTTTCCTAGCCCCTCACGGACAACACTAGACAGCCTCCTGTGGCTTCTGGCAGATCTGTGATCAGTGGTACCCTGGAGAGGGAGGGCTGGTTGGCTCAGGCCACGTTCACCCCCGCCTCTGCTGGGCCCCCTCAAGTTCCCCTCAATGGGGCTGTGTTCCTGGAGCCCCTTTCCATTGCTACCTGCCCCACCCCCCAAGGCCTGCTGCAGGCCTGCCCACAGCCCGGGGTGCCAGTCACACATGCCACAGCCTGAGGCCCGGAGGACTCAGCATTCATGTTCACTCTTCCGCTGCTACTGTAAGATTAGACTTGTTCCACCATATGGCATAGGCTTTGGTTGAGAAAATAAGGCCTCCTAGGAGTGTACGACAGGTGTTAATGAAAGCTGTTGTTCACGTGAAATAACAGGATCAGAGAGGTTATGTGAATTTCCCAAGGTGCACAGATAACCCACAGTGAACTTTGGACTGAACCGCCAGGCCTCCTCTTCTACGGGCACCCCTTTCCCTGGCGCAGCCTCTCTCTCATCTCAGGCTGGTGCTTCCCCTGGCCATCTGGGGGTTTTGCTGAGATCCTGGGGGCCTAGGAGGCCGGCAGACCCAGCTGTGTGTCCTCGGTGTGGCTCTTGGAGCCTCAGATCCCATCTATAAAACGTGTGGAACACAGGCTGCCTTGAAGGGATGTTGGGAGGCTGGCTGGGCACGCCTGTGGAAAAGGCTCACGGTGGCGGTCAGCACGCAGAACTTCAGCATGGCTCTCAGCTTCTTAGAGCAGTGCTTAGCGTTCCTGAAGGCCTGACACTGGTCAGGAGTGCTCCTGCCTTCTCTCCCCTGCACCTAGCACCTGGCACAAAGCTATTTCTTAAACAAATGAATGATTGACAGGGAAGCTTTCAGCAGGGACACATGAAACAGACTGACAAGCACACCCTGCCCAACCACCCCCACCTCCCTGAGCTTCCAGCCCAGTGGGGAGGTTACCCGATAGGCAACTGGGACACAGCATGGAAAGGTCAGGCCGCAGGGAGCACAGTGGGGGACGTGTGTCCAATCTAGCCTCTGGGAAAATCAGGGAAAGCTTCCTGGAGGAGGTGACATCTAGATGAAGACCCAAAGGATGAGTAATTTTCCAGTTTGGTGGTGGGATCAATTTTCTAGGCTGAGGGAAGCATAAGGACAATGGTTTCTGAGTCCTGCTAGCGTAGTGGCTTCTAGATGGGTCCAGAAGTGGGGTGCTATGGGCAGCATCCTGGCTCAGTCCCTCACTGGCACTGTGCCTAGGGTGGAGTCTCTCTCCCGGGTCTCAGTTTATCTGTGAAATAAAGGCACTGCACCAGATGGTCTGCCAGATTCCTCAATCTGTGAGTTGAAGCTTGGAATCTCATTTAAAGAATATCAGTTACCAGAAGCTGGAAAGCTGATACATCCATTTTTAAGGGACAAAATGGCAAAAGCCACATTTAAAAAAAAACCTCATATACACTATTACCTTTAGAGAGGCCTCCTATACTCAACAGGGGGCAAGGCAGTCTGCACAGGGGTGTTGAAGCCACTAAGGGATAATAAAAACATGGAAAGATAGGGCAAAGGGCAAATAAGTTCCAAAGTTCCAACTTCTACCCCATACACACCCATGTGGAGCGCTCTGGAATAGTGGGACTACAGCCGTCAAGAAGGGGCTCATAGATCCCCGTATCCTGACACAGAGAAACGGCCATGATATTTTGCTCAGTGAAAACATTAAATTTCGGAACAATTTATATATTGCAATCTTATTTTCATAAAATAAAATATGAATGAGTTGAACAGTTTCTACATTTACAGAAAAAGATTTTGCAGAATATTCATCAAAATAATAATAAATTAATTGTGGGGGTGAGAGTCGATCAAGATAGCAGCGTGAGGTTGGGTAGGGATTTTATTTTATGTACATAAAAGGGATCTGCAGAAAATATTTTAAAGAAGAAAGTTCTGGTATTTGTATAATTATATATAACATATAACATTTTTGTAACATGATTTTTTTTTTTTTTTTTTTGAGACATAGTCTCACTCTGTTGCCCAGGCTGGAGTGCAGAGGCCGATCTTGGCTCACTGCAACCTCCGCCTCCCGGGTTCAAGCAAGTCTCCTGCCTCAGCCTCCCAAGTAGCTAGGATTACAGGCACATGCCACCACACCTGGCTAATTTTTTGTGTTTTTAGTAGAGACGGAGTTTCACCACATTAGCCAGGCTGGTCTTGATCTCCTGCCCTTGTGATCTGCCCGCCTTGGCCTCCCAAAGTGCTGGGATTAAAGACGTGAGCCACCATGCCCAGCCCAACATGATTTTTTAATAATAAAAATAATGCATATTTTTGTGAAAAATTAGCAAAACTATAGAATATAAAGAAAAAAATAAAACCAGTCACAATCCTACCATTATGACCACTGTTAATATGTCATATAGGCCCGGCGCGGTGGCTCAAGCCTGTAATCCCAGCACTTTGGGAGGCCGAGACGGGCGGATCACGAGGTCAGGAGATCGAGACCATCCTGGCGAACACGGTGAAACCCCATCTCTACTAAAAAATACAAAAAAACGGCCAGGCGCGGTGGCTCAAGCCTGTAATCCTAGCACTTTGGGAGGCCGAGACGGGCGGATCACGAGGTCAGGAGATCGAGACCATCCTGGCGAACACGGTGAAACCCCATCTCTACTAAAAAATACAAAAAAACTAGCCGGGCGAGGTGGCGGGCGCCTGTAGTCCCAGCTACTCGGGAGGCTGAGGCAGGAGAATGGCGTAAACCCGGGAGGCGGAGCTTGCAGTGAGCTGAGATCCGGCCACTGCACTCCAGCCTGGGCGACAGAGCGAGACTCCGTCTAAAAAAAAAAAAAAAAAAAAGTCATATATTTTATTCTTTTCAATTTATAATTACGATAATCTACTGTTTCAAAATTAGTATCATGTATTTGTGATATACATGTTTATATGTATGAGGTATATATATTTTATATAAATTATATATCTTTTATAAATATACTTAAAAGCATATATACATACACAAAGATATCTATATGTAGATATATAGAGAGAAATATCTTTTTATTCTGCTTTTTTTCTTAAAATATATCTTGGATGTCATGCCATATCATAGACTTATATAACACGGTTTTAAAAAAATGGGTCTACAATAGCTAATAAAAGTTCTGATGTTTGCTTAACCAATCCCTATTATTGGACATTTGTGTTGTTTACTCTTTTTTTTGTTTTGATTTTTTTGAGACAGTATCTCAGTCTGTCGCCCAGGCTGGAGTGCAGTGGTGCGATCTCAAGTCACTGCTACTTTGACTTCCTGGACTCAAGTGATCCTCCCTCCTCAGCCTTAGCTGGGACTACAGGCATGAGCTACCATGCTTGGTTAATTTTTAAAAACAAATTTTTTGTAGACATAGGATCTCACTGTGTTGCCCAGGCTGGTCTCAAACTCCTAGGCTCAAGCAATCCTCCTGCCTCAGCCCTGCAAAGTGCTGGGATTACAAGCGTGAGACACTTTGCCCAGCCCCTCTCTCTCTTTTTTCTTTTTTTCCTGTTAAAAATAACTGTGATAAATATTTTTGCACAATCCTATCCTTATTTCCTTTAATTAGAATTATTTGAGTCAAGGATTGTGACCATTTTAAATACTAAAAGCACACTATAAAAATTGAATTAGAAACATCCATCCCAGCTTAGTTCTAGTAGATCTGAATACTGATTGGCTGAGTTGACTTAAAGAGGGACACATTTGAGTAGGTTTATAACGACTTTAGGGATCAGGATTTTTCTGTTCCATGATGGGCACTCCAGGTGCCCTGTGACCGTCAGTGTGGAAGAGGTGCAGGCCCACCTCAGGGGACAAATTTGATATAAGAATAAGACATGTTTGTGATCATTTACTGAGTGTCCAGGACACTCCTCGAGTGACTTCTGTTTGTCTTTGATGGCGTGTCCTTCCCTTGGCCCATTGCTGGGAGGTTTGGAGGAGCCGAGGTCACCAGCTTTGTTTCAGAGATGAGGAGACTGAAGTTCTGAGAGATGAGGGGATGGGTCCAGGTGCAGTCAGCCTTGGCCTGCGGCAAGAGGCAGGTCCACAAGGCAATCTGGGGAGAGTCAGTTCTGGTCTGGTGTGGAGGGTGGGAGGGCATAGCTCAACAACTTCTACCCCATCCACACCCATGTGGAGTGCTCACCTCGATATGCATCCCAGCAAGCCCCAACACTTCAGCACGGGTTATATGTTCCTAATTCTGTAAGCTCTTCTGAGGCCAGGGCTGTGTTGGGTTGACTCTGTGGGATGATCTGGAAACAAGTACTTATTGGTGTTATACGTGGTGATAATGATGATAGTGATGATGGTGTCAATGATGACAATGATGATAATGGCAGTCATGATGATGACGGTGATGATGAAGATGATGAAGATGATGGTGATGATGATGATGATGATAATAGCTACCATTTACTAAGGGCTTACACAGTGCTAGGGACTCTATGTAATTACATTATCTTGTTTTTTCCCCAGAGTGAGTATGCCACCTTGGCCGGGCGTAATTGCTCATGCCTGTAATCCCAGCACTTTGGGAGGCCGAGGCAGGAGGATCACTTGAGCCCAGGAGTTAAAGACCAGCCTGGGCAACATCGCAAAACCCTGTCTCTATAAAAAAATTAAAAAAAAAATTAGCCAGGCATGGTGGTGTGTGAATGTAATCCCAGCCACTTGGGAGGCAGAGATGGGAGGATTGCTGGAGCCCAGGACATTGAGGCTGCAGTGAGCTGTGATCATGCCATTGCAGTCCAGCCTGGGTGACAGAGTGAATGTATACATGCCACCTTCACTGATGTGGAGGATGACTTGAGGTGGCTCACAGATGAGCATTTTTATCTTAATAATGTGTTTGTTTTACTTTATATTAATATATATACTGAAAATTACTAGCTCACCAGATTCATGGTTTACACATTTCAGTTTTAGATTAACTAGTGAGTTGATTTAAAGCAAAAATATTAAGTGAAAAATAATACTTGGTATTTGGATAAGGTAAACGTGAACGGAAATTTAAATCATTGACATTTGGAAGCATCTGGGGCAGATATCATTTTTATTCTATTGGGCAGAGGAGTGAGTAGATACTCAGAGAGTTTAATTAGCCTGAGATTATACACCATCCAGGTGGTAAAGCTGGACTGGAACCCAGATGCTTAATTTAAAATGACAACAACAACTTTTTACTTAAATATAGGATACACACAGCACAGTGCATGCGTTGTGTTATAAATGGAACTTCACACACTGCATGTGCTTGTGTAACCAGCACCTGGGAGGCTCCCCACTGCCCCCCACTGCTCCCTGCCCAGGTATCCACTGTCCTGACTTCTGTCATCGTAGATCGGCTTTGCCTTTTCTTTGAACTTTATTTTATTTATTTATTTTTTTGAGACAATAGTCTGTCACCCAGGCTGGAGTGCAGTGGTGCCATCTTGGCTCACTGCAGCCTCTGCCTCCCAGGTTCAGATGAATCTCCTGCGTCAGCCTCCTGAGCAGCTGGGATTACAGGTGTGCACCACCACGCCAGGCGAATTTTTATATTTTTAGTAGAGACAGGATTTCGTCTTGTTGGTTAGGCTGGTCTTGAACTCCTGACCTCAAGTGCTCCATCTACCTCAGCCTCCCAAAGTGCTGGGATTACAGGTGTGAGCCACTGTGCCTCCCCTTTTCTTTGAACTTTAAATGTATCACAAAGTTTATACCTTTTGTGTTTTGATTTTTTTTCACTCATTATACTTGGATGATTCATCCATATTATTGTGTATAGGAGCTTGTTCTTTTTCATTGCTGTATAGTATTCTGTTGTCTCTATAGAGACAACCACCATTTATTTGCACATTCAACCATGACAGGCATTTGGTCATACAAAGTCTACATCTTTTAACCTTGAAGCTCTGCTGCCACCCGCAGATACCTGCATATCACAGTAAACAGGACTTTCTCTCAGAGAACTGGAGACAAGGAGGGTGTGAAACACACAAAGCCACAATTACAGAGGTGGGGTGCTTTCCCAGTTGTAGAGTGGCCTCGAGGTGGCCTGGGTGGTGTACGGTTTGGACACTCTTAATGCCTCTCTTGGAGCACTGCACTTTACAAAGCATTTGCACGGAAGCATCGCACTTCACATCCCTGACAGCCCGGTCAAACAGGGAGGTGCCCTGTCCCCGCACAATCAATGAGGAAACTGACTACGACACCCACAGTGAAACAGAAACAGAAGCAGAGCCTGCACTTGCATCTCCGGATACTAAGTCCTTGGCTGTTTATACCTTGTTCCAGTTGCCTGGTAAATCCAGGGGAGATCTGAGTCCTTGGAGATCCTTTCTGTCCCCTTGCAGGGAACTTGTAGTCTGGGATTCGAGTCTCCCTCTGTGAAGGATTTAAAGGCAAGATAAGTCTGTGATGTTTTTGGACTGGAAACCTGCCTTCCCTAGAGCCTCACTTTACTTCATCTGCAAAGCAGGGGAGGGTCCCTGCTCCCCTGCAGGGCAAGGGTTGTCGTCACCATTGTCGTTAACAACCCCTGCCTGTGTCTGCCTTGAGTCATCCTCACGAGTGTGGCACTTTCACATTCATCACTGAGATCAACCTGATCTTCATAACAACCCGGGGAGGGAGACAGCAAAGATGACATTTGCCCCATCTTTCAGAGAGGTGAAGTGCCCTGCCCGTGATCACACAGCAAGCTAAGGAACCAACAGGGACCCAGGGCTCCTGATTCTCCTGCTGAGAGGACACCCCCCGCTCCATCAGGCGTATGTCTGTTAGGACATACCCCACTCTGAGGCCATGGGGCCCAACACACAGGGGCATGGTGCTCCAGCAACATTAGCATCCCCCAGGATGCTCAGCAAGAAGGGTTGGGCTGGTGGGAACCCACAGCTCCTGCGTCCTAACCTCTCTGCAGGACAGGGTGGGATGGCAGGGAGGCTGGGGGGGGAAGAGTGTCAGCAGGAGGTCCCGGGACAGACTGGTTCTCGGGGCAGCCTCCCTGGCAGGGACAGGGGGTTAAAATGGGGTTTCTAGAGCCCCCTTTTCTTCTCTGTCAATCACCAGCTGTGCAAACTCCTCTGAAAAGTGGGAAGAATACTAGTACCTGCCTCATCGGATTGCCATGAAGATTAAATGGGGTGAGGTAGGTAGAGCAGAGGCCAGCATCTGGCAGGAGCATTCAGTACTCACCCGCTTCCCCACACGCTCTGCCAAGGAGGGCAGCTTGGGATGGGTGTGTGCCTGCAAACACAGGCCCTCCCGATATTCCTGAAGGGATGTGATTTGTAACTGTGAAAAACACAACCCAACTGTCAGAAGCAGATGGCACCTGCCGGGTAATCTGTGACCTCAGCGTGTCGTTCCTTTGATTCTGTACCAAGACCACTCTGCCGTGTTGGTACCAGGCTGGAAAGTCAAGCGAGCCCCATGGCATACAAACCACACCCTGCCTGTGCGCTTGCCCGGCAGGGAGGGGACTGCAGGGGAGTCCCTTTACTGGGTTGTGTGTTTCTGTGGGGGCTGGATCCTGCCCTCCAGGGGGTCACTCTCAGTGCCTGCTCTCTGTGCCGCCGTGAGGTTTCTCTGACCAGTGTGCAGAGCTGCCGAGGTCCCTGGATGAGACAGGCACTGGGCAGGAAGCCCTGGGGTTGATGCTGGGCAACACGCCCACGGGTGAGGTCTGGGTAGGGTGTGGAAAGGAGTGTGGGGAGTGGAAGGAAGCTGGACCTGGCCCTGCCTCCACTCTCACCCTCAGCCAGGCCCTGCCAAGGCTTCCTCCCCCAGGAAGACCTCCTCGGTTCCCCCACTGCATTGAGGTATGGCCTGCTCCTTCTTCCTCCATCTTTTCTGGAGTCTAAGCTCCCTTCTGAGTTTTCCCTCTGACAAAGGGATTGGATAGAAAGGTGAGAAGTCTCCAATTCTGTAATCCTGAGAGCCCATTCCTCTCCAGACCCCGCTAATACACAGTGTGGACAGAGCTTGTCCAGTCAGGTTCCAGGACAATTTCTGATACAGGATGTGTGGAGAAAATGGGTGATTTAAAGCACAAATGAGGATTTCTCCTGTGGGGTCCAGAGCTTAGCTGCAAGTCCTTCCAGCATCTGGATCCCAAAGAGGGAGGCTGCATGCTGGGGACAAGGG
>NW_012119710.1:9133196-9207571 GCF_000951035.1 Colobus angolensis palliatus | reverse complement strand
AAAAGAAAAGGCTCTAGAAGCTCTGGTGCAGTACAAGACAGCTCTGCCTGGAAGTGTGGTTTCATGTTTTGTTGGTTTGCCAGGTTTTGCTGCAGAGAATGCAACTTCTCCCCACTTCGGAGACCGCGACTTGGGGTGTCTTGATTGTTGAGCTGCTTGTGCAGTTGCTTGTTCTGCTAGAGATTATAGCATTTCTTTCGTCTTCCCAGCTCCTGCAGTGAGGTGAGGATGCCCGTGTTCTGAGGAGCCTCGGGTAGGGTGCTGGGGCTTGTTTGATTCAGAGTTGGAGCTGAAATGAATCCGTTATATAGAGAAGAAAGCTGAGTCCCCCGCAAGGTCAAGTGACTGACACAGGCCCACATAGCTGGTCCAGACTTAAGGTTCTGGATCCTGGGTCCTTTCATCCTGTTATTCCCAACCTTTCCTGTTGCTGTGGCAACAACAAAAGGGGCCAGAGAGGGTTAATCCTAGTACTTTCCATGCAGCCGCCGTGTAACCTACTGCACCCAGCACCCTACAAACATGGATTCTTGTCTGTGCATTACAGCTGTGGCCCAGAATGGATGGTTCTGTTGTCTGACCCCAGAGTCCCTGAGTGTCCCACAAAACTATCCTGTTCCTTTAGATTTTCCTGATCTCTTTTTGCATCATCACAGGCTTCTTTGACTCCAGGAACAGCCCATTCGTGTCAACCAAAATCCTAAATTCAGCACCTCAGAAGTATGACCAGCCGGACAGATCTGAACCTAAGTCCCACTGGCCCTTACTTTTAGTGGACAAAAGGGCCTCACAGGCTCCGTCTCTCCCAGGAATCTGAGGAGTTCAGAGATCAGGAGAGGGGATCGCGCACAGCAGAGCCTGGCCTGGCAGGGAGGGGGTGGGCGAGCCTCACCCTGAGAAGGTGTTTCTTCCTCTTTATGGCCGTGGTCCTTTTTGATGTTAGATGCTTTGGTTTCCCAGGTGTATGGGGACCTGGGACCCGTGGGTTTTGGAGTGCTTGTCATGACTAGGGTCAGCTTTGGGGACAGGGTGGGGACGACTACTCCCAGGTTCTCAAGAGGAAAAAAATTCTGTACGTTTCAGAACTGCGATAGATCTGTTATCAGCTCCACGCACTGCAAAACGCAAGTTCCTTTCCTATTTGATCTGACAGTGAAAAAATTCACAGATGTTTTATTGGAAGGTTAGAAAATAAAAAAGAATCCCTTCTCAGTCCAGGTAGTCTGCCCCCCATCACCTTGGCGTGTCTGCAGCTGTGCTGGGCCTGGGCTTATGGGTGGATGAGGAGACAAGGCTCAGAGTGGAGCAGGGGGAGGCTCGGAGGCCTTTGCTCTGCAGCCACACCCGCAGGCTCAGCAGGGTGGGCCCTTGTGCTAACACTCACCCCCACCCTGCCCCTCAGTTCTGGTTTCCATCTACCTTCGTCCCTCTCACCAGTCCCAACGCAGAGGGCCAGGTTTTCTTTACTTTTCTTAACTACCTCTCTTTTTCTGGTTAGGAAAAATAATACGTATTTACTACCTCTTGTACAGTTTGGAAATACATAAAATATATAGAAAAAAATTAAATCTGGCTAGACGTGGTGGCTTGTGCCTATAATCCCAGCACTTTGGTAGGCCGAGGCAGGCAGTTCGCCTGGCTGTTGGTCAGGAGTTCGAGACCAGTCTGGCCAACATAATGAAACCACGTCTCTACTAAAAATACAAAAGTTAGCCGGGTGTGGTGGCGTGTGCCTGTAATCCCAACTACTCAGCAGGCTGAGGCAGGAGAATTGCTTGAACCCAGGAGGTGGAAACTGCAGTGAGCCGAGATGAGCCATTGCACTTCAGCCTGGGTGACAGAGCGAGACTCCCTCTTAAGAAAGAAAAAAAAAGTAAATAAGCCCGGAATCCCACAAGGCAGAGGTCTCCCCAGTAATCCCCAGCTGCGGAGGCTGTGTGCCTCACTTGTGTGCCAACTGATGACCTCCTCAGCACAACCAGTTAAACCTTTATTTATTTCAGCTTTTTTCTTTCTTTATAAAGCTTTTCCCTCCCTTCATTGTGGAGATAGCATGCTCATTGGAGACAATTTGGAAAGCACAGAAAGGTATTTTCATGTTTCTTTAAGCAAAGAGAGGACATTTATTCCCATCTCCCCAAGGTGACTGCCATGAGCAGTTTGGAGTAGCTCCTGGTCTTTGTGGACTTTTGAAAACGCGTATGTTGTCCAGGCGCGGTGGCTCATGGCTGTAATCCTAGCACTTTGGGAGGCCGAGGCGGGCAGATCACAAGGTCAGGAGATCAAGAACAGCCCGGCCAACATGGTGAAACACCGTCTCGACTAAAGATACAAAAATTAGCCCGGCATGATGGCATGTGCCTGTAATCCCAGCTACTCTGGAGGCTGAGGTAGGAGAATCACTTGAACCTGGGAGGCAGAGGCTGCAGTGAGCCAAGATCGTACCACTGTACTCCAGCCTGGGCAACAGAGCAAGACTCTGGCTCAAAAAAAAAAAGCATTTTTTTTTCCAGTTGAGAGTATGTTCTATAGAGGATTCTGGGTGGTGGTTTGTCAAGCAGCAGCTGAGTAACATAAGCATTTCCCATGTAAATACAAAGAGCAGCGCTCACTTATGTTCTGGGCTCATGTGCACAGACTCTTCCCGGCACTGTGCAGGCACCATCTTGCTCAGTTCTCAAGAAACCTCATGAGGCGGGTGTTGTTAATTTTGCAGACAAGGAAGCTGAGCTGACCTCATCGGAGGTCTGAGAGCCAGGGAGCAACAGGGGATTGGCGTCGAAGGCTCAGCCGGCTTAGGTCCCTGCTCTCAATCACTAAGTTACCTCTCCTGTGAATTTTTAATGACCTTTCTAGTTTTGTATAAAACCAGAAAATGACCATTGTTAAAAATTCAGGAATTACTGAACAGCAAAAATAATATTCAGAATCCTATCACCCGGTGATATTTATTCTGGCGATTGGCAGTTTTTTGCGCATAGTCTTCATATTTTTATAGTTGATGTTATCCTAACCGTTCAGTTTCGAATGCGGTGTTTTTTATATATATTTTTGTAAGTATTTTCCAAGTCATTAGTTCCTCTTGGCAAAACATAATGTTTATTGGTGGTTTGTCCGTCCATTGAGTGGTCAGTCTTGATGGGTGGAATTGCTTCCCCAAGGTTTAGCTTTCAGGCTGCGGCTCTCTGAAATTATAAATAATTTAGGAATCAATATGTTTCTGCACAAAACGGTTTGTGTATTTCTGACAATTTCTTTAGGCTGCACATATTCCCAGGAACTGAATTGCTGGGCTAAGGGTTTTTACAGTTCTTAACTTATATTGCCAAATTATTTTCCAGATGGTCCGTAACTCTTCACTCTTCAATTAGCAATACCCTGTTTACTCCTAACTAGATGAATATGTGACCTTGTTTTAGTTTGCATTCCTTTTATTGCTAACGAAGCTGAATTTCTAAATGTGTTTACTGGTCACTTTTGTGTCTTCTTCTGCAAACTATCTAAAGCAGTGCTTTCCAGTCAAGCTTTCTGCAATGATAGAAATGGCCTAGATCTTCCTGTTTAATAGGGTCCATATGGCCTATATCTGCCCTGTCCAATAGCAACCAGCCAAATGTGTCCATTGAGTATTTGAAATATGGCTAGTTAACTAAGTAAATTTTAAATTTAATTTTATTTAAATTTAGACTTAATTGACCTAAGGTTTCAATTTAAATTCTAAATTAATTTAAATTTAAATAGCCACGTGTGGCTAGTGGCTACTATATTGGATAGCACACTCCTAAGCCTTTCCCCAGTTAGGCATTTGGGTCTCAGTGGGTGATTTATATTGATTTGTATGAGCTCTTTATTTATGATGGCTACTAATCTTTTTTACATTTGTTGCAAATATTTTACCCCACTTGCTATTTGACCTTTACTTTTTTGTTCATGTTGTTTACAGGGTATCAAAATGTTAGATAGCCAAATCTAGTGATCTTTTTCTTTTTGTGGTTTCTCCTATAGCTTTAGGGTTAGAAAGTCCTCCCCCACACAGAGGTTTGATAAATACTCTCATCAACTTTTTTCAAGTCTTTCTGTGATTTTTTTCCCTTTAGCTCTTTAATCCACCCAGAGTTAATTTTGCTGTGTGGTATGAGCTACAGCGTGTCTTCGTCACCTCTCTACTTGGTGTAGAATATATACCGAGTGTATTTTATCTTAGATGGGACACTGGTGCTCTGCTGGTTGGGTTTGGGTGGGCGGTAGGTAAGCAGGATGAAATTAAATAGTAAGTAAAACACTACTATTTAAAAATGTTGATGTTTAGGAAGACTTTACTGACAAAAGAAAATGACTCTGATACAGTGTTGTTTTCAAAGAAAGATGCAAAATCACACCTACAATGTAATATGAACCATGTTTATAAATGCAATGAAAATATTGGAAGAAATATTACAAAATATTAATGGTAATTGTCTCTAGGGGTTGGTATTTTTTTCCTCCTCCTTAACAATTCAATACTTCCCCAGTATTTTTGATGATCTGAAATATTATTAAATACAGCGTTTGGAGAAACAATGCATGATCACTTGCTACCTCTAACTCCCCACAGCTGTCATCCACCAAGTCTGCAATTTGCACAGCCAAGCTCTGTGCTTAGGGCAGGGGACTTGGCAGGGGAGGGTACTCCCTGGTTTTCAGTTCAGGCTGGGACTGGAATTCCTTTGTGGTCACTCACAGCATGTGAGTTTCTCAGGCAAGTGACATAACTCAGGACTGTTTCCTCATTCCTAAAATAAACATTGTAACTGCTTTGCACAGCGCCAGTGAGGATATGTTTTGTTGTTAATTATATAGGCCTGCACACACACACACAGTGTATGTATATGCAAAACTGCAGATATCATCAGAACACACTCAAAGAGCACCAATGTATATTTATTTTATTTTATTTCTTGCTTTTCTCATTATTGAAATATGTGAAGGATATTTTTAATTTTTTTCAATTTGACCCCCATACATTTTTAAAAAGCAACGTTCCACCATCCTATCACTCCCACCAGCCCCACTCCTCAGTGGTAGCCACCACTAAAAGTTTTGTCTGAATCTTTATTTGTTTTACAAAATGGAAATGGGATAATATTATACTGATTACTATATAATTATTTCCTTTTTTCCCACTTTCCAATAAATTGTGTGTGACTTTCCATGTCAATACAGGCAGATTTATGTCATTCTCTTTAATATCTGCACAGCCATCCATAACATGAATGTGCAATAATTTTCTTTTTGAGATGGGGGTCTTGCTATGTTGCCCAAGCTGGGCTCAAACTTCTGGCCTCAAGCAATCCTCCCACCTCAGCCTCCCAAGTAGCTGGGACTACCATGATTTGTTTTATCCTTCTTTATCATTCATCAACAATTTGACTGTCTGTTACAAGGAGAGCACAGCAAACATGTCTTTAGGCACCTGTGTTCAGTGTCTTGGAGGATAGATTTCCAGATATGATGCTGCTGCATGGATATGAACATTTAAAAATGTTGAAAGATAATGCCCAAGTGGTTCTTTTAAGAAAGCTGAACCATTGACATTATTACTCTCAAGGAAGAAAAACTCTGATTACCTTCTACATCCTCAATTCTGAATGTTACCAGTATTTTTTGATTTTTAGCATTTTACCAATATGGTAGGTATAAAATATCAATTGAGTTTTAAATTTTTATTACTTCAATTAGCAGAGAGATTGAACACTTTTTAAATATGTTTTGCATCCACAAAACATTTGTGTTTCTTCACTGGTTATCTGTTCATATTTGTTACCTGTTTTGGTGGGGGTTGTCAGTCCTTTCCTGATTGATTTGTAGGTGCTCTTTATATATAATGGATATTAATCCTTAGTCTGTTCCATGTGTTGAAAATATTTTCTCCCAGACTGTCATCTGTTATCTACTTTTTAAATGATATCTTCCACTTCATATATTTTATGTTTTCATGGGGTCAAAATTCTTTCTCTTCATGATTTTTTGTTTTTATACCATGCTGAGAAAGACATTTTCCACGTTCAAGTTATAAAAAAATTTCCCCCATATTTTCTTCTAGTATCTTTTTTTATTACGCAGAAATTAATCCAACTGTACTTTATTTTTTGAGTAGGTGTGAGATGTGACTTATTTTAATTATTTAAAATTACCTTTAAAATTTTTTATTTTTCAGTTTGTTTTCCCCAAAAGGAGAACAACTGCTTCAACATCACTTTTTGAAAATTCCAGGTTTTCTTCCACTGCTTAGGATTAGCACTACATTATTGAATCTTAAAATAAATGATATGAATTTCCTTTTCTGAATTCTTTCTTCTTTTCCGTTAATTAATCTGTTCCTAAAATGGTATACCCAGTTTTAAATTGTGTAAATGTTTAGATTGAACTATACTCTTATTATGGGGAAGGACATTATTCTTCTGCTTCTAACACTTCTTAGCTATCCTTCTTCATTTTCAAATAAATTTGTCAGATCTCTCCAACTCCCCCCAGTCCCATTAGATTTAAACTTCAATGAATTTCTGGATTGATTTGAAGTAGAATAAACATGTTTACAACATTGAGCCTTTCCACCGAGAATCTAGTATTAGACCAAATAAAATTTACTCTCTTGGGTTCAATTTCCCCATTGGTAAAGAGAGGAGGTTGGATTAGTTTTGAAGTTTCCTTCAGGTTCTATAATGAAAATCAATAATAACAGCCATAATGATGACAACAGTCATTATCGGGCCTAAAGCCAGGCTGGGCATGAGGGGAGAGTTATGGAAGACATAATCCCCATTCCCCAGGAGTTTTTCATCCAGAGGGAAGATGTAGCACGTACATGAAATTTTGACCCAAATGTTCAGTTAATGTGTTGCAGATTCATGGGCAGAAGTAGATTTAAAAAAAAAAAAAAGAAAAACCATTAATAAATGGCTGAAGGGAGCTGCAGCTGTCAATCTGGCCAATAAACATTGTTGAGAATGCTTTGTACATGGAAACTTTTTTCACTATTTTTAGTGAAATAAAAATATGAAAAAAGGGAAATAAATTTAATAAAAATAAAAATAACAATGGTGCCTGTATCTAAAA
The DNA here is from genome assembly GCF_000951035.1 of Colobus angolensis palliatus. Classification (NCBI taxonomy): domain Eukaryota; kingdom Metazoa; phylum Chordata; class Mammalia; order Primates; family Cercopithecidae; genus Colobus; species Colobus angolensis. The sequence continues at coordinate 9,200,476 of NW_012119710.1, read as the reverse complement.
ATTCCTAGCTCACTCCACACCTTTTTTTAGTGCCTTTCCATTTTTAATTTTAATTTTTATTTTTATTTGAGACAGAATCTTGCTCTGTCACCCAGGCTGGAGTCCATTAGCGTGATCACGGTTCACTGCAATCTCTGCTTCCTGGGTTCAAGTGATTCTCCTGCCTCAGCCTCCTGAGTGGCTGGGATTACAGGTATGCACCACTACGCCTGGCTAATTTTTGTATTTTTATTAGAGATGGGGTTTCACCATGTTGGACAGGCTGGTCTTAAACTCTTGGCCTCAAGTGAACCATCCCCCTTGGCCTCCCAAAGTGCTGGGATTACAGGCATGAGCCACCTTGCCCAGCCTGCCTTTCTATTTTTAGTAACCAGCTAGTTTAGCTGAGTGTTTGCCTCTGACACAGTAAGAATGTGTCCAGGCTTGGACTCCAAGCTTCTCAGGGTCAGATGAAACCTTGGAGACCAAACTCTATCATGCGGATCAGGAAAATGAGTCCCAGAGCAGGGAAGGGACTTCCCCAAGGTCACACAGCAAATTAGAGGCAGGAAGACTCCTGAAGGCACTGTGGGTGCCTTATGGTTTATCTTATTTCCCTCCTGGCCTCTGGAATCTGGGGCACAATTCTTCTCTGTCGGGGACAATTGCAGCCCTGGCCGCCCCAGCTGCCGGATGGGTAGCGTGAGGGTCGATGAAGGGTCTGGTGGGTGAGGAGTGGGGGCGTGCCCCGGGAAAGCAAGCTGCTACCACTTCCTGCTGATTCAGGGCTCTTGGGAAGCCCTGACTTTTATCGCTAAAACTCCCCGTGGTGCACTGCACATAGGCCCTGGCTTCTGATCCTGGATTGGATTCTGACCTGAGCTTGAGCAAGTCTCCTCTCTCTGGGCCTGCAGAAAGAGGACACCTGAGCAGATGGCCTCCATGTCTTCCTACCAGGGTTCCCGCCCACTGGAGCCAGCTGGGCTGTTTTATGGTATCTGCCAAGGGTTGGGTCTGCAGCTCTGTGTGTCCATCCTGGTGGTCTGGGTGCGACCATAGTCCAAGCGTGTGTGATGGAGGGTGATGATTTGGCAGTGGTGACTGAAGTGGGCCCCAGGGTCGTGGCAGAAGATCAGGGAGGAGGGGCACAACGGCCTCACACTCACGCTCACTGTGAAGCCGTCTTGATGCACCGAGAGGCCCGTCTCCCAGAAGCGCCCAGCCCTCTGGCATCTGGCCACATGCACAGGGGGCCAAGCTGTGCCCAGAGAGAGCTAAGTCTCCCAAGTGACTCAGTCTAACCGAAGTCCTTCACTGGTGTCCTCATCTGGGAGGTGGGGAGCCGGCGGAGATTGGGACTTGGGCCTTATGATCTGAACTCCTGTAGACTGGCCCTCACCATCTAAAGGCCGGAAACTGAGGCCCAGCAATCCTGTCATCACCTCCCTCCTGTGAGACTGCTCCAGGTGGGCCCCACTTCTTCCCAGAAGCTGGCTGCCCTTCCTCTGCACGGTCAGGAGGGGTCCTCTGGCTTGTCCAGTAACCAGGCCTCAGGCATTGCAGGCTCAGTCCTTCCTTCTTCTCTCTCTTTAAAAGTAGCTTCTTTGTTTGGAACACAGCTGCACCTCCCCCCGCTGAGAAGCCCAGCTCACAGCAAAGACATTTCTTTCCAAAGTAGTAACGTGGGTCATCTTTGTGGAGGGCCCGTTCATTCATTCATCCCTTCATTTAATAAATGAGTACTAAGCACCTGGCCTGGGCCGGGCACCCTGAGTATAAAGTGAATAGAACACAGTCCACCTCATGGATCCACATTCTACCGGCAAGCATGGCTTTCCTTTGCTGGTGGCTGTAAGGGGTTTGGTAAGGGGTTTCCTCCAGGCTGTTGGGGACCTGCCCAAAGGCTCCTTAAAGAGCAATGAGATCCTATCTGGAGGCTCTGCCATGGGTGTGGCTCTAGAGACCCGCAGGGGAATCCATGGGTTGAGGCCACCTGCTGGCTCTTGCTTTAGACTCTGTCCCCTAAAGCAGGACCGGCTCCATCCCCACAAGGCCCACTGGGCACGTCCCACCCGCAGGCCTCTTCTGCCTATGATCACCGGCCTTTGGTCAATGGCAGCGACAGTGAGGCTAAGCCCTGGCCACCCTGAGGGCCACACTGCCCTGTGAGTCAGGGCGGTGCCCTGAGTCGCATTCACGTTTGCTGAAGGAGCCTCTGGTCCTCACCTCGGGTGGGCGTCTCTCCTCCCCGAGATCTGCCACCACCACCAGCTCTGCAGGAAGTGGTTCTTTTCTGTTTCTTCTCCCTCAGTCACACACAGAGGCTTGGCTGGAGGTGTCAGGCCCTCAGCTTCGGAGGCTTAGAGGCTGCCATCAACGGGCAGGTGCGGGGTCTGGCTGGAGAGAGGGCCCTGGTGGGCCTGGCCCCTCGGGGAAGTCTTTGGAGCATTTAATGTGTTTTTGTAAAATGCATGCACCTTTACTGTTTTATTTACTAAAAACATTGATATATGCTAGTTGTAAAATTATTCATAGTGAAACAGGAATTAAAAGAAATTAAAAATTGTGTTACGAAAACTCAGTTGTGTGTAAGAAAACCCAATTCCCCTTGAGGAAGAGAAAGGGCTGGAGTCCTTTAAAATTAACTGCCTGTTTTTCTTTTTGAGGCTAGTGAGCCTTATCTCTCCCTTTCCCAGGCATTGTGAAGACTCTGTTTCTCTAGCTGTGCAGCTGCAAGGTCACTAAACAGATAACCTCAAGTTGTAAAACATGTTATTCCTTAAAAAGTAAGAAATAATGTAATGCATGTCTCAACTGAATAACTGTCTTTGTTTCTTGCCTCTGTAATATGCACAGATTCCCCCCACTGACCCACAAAATGCTTAAAAGGTAACTGGACCCTTTGTTTGGGGCTCAGTCCTTTGGATGTTAATCCAACTGGATTGGTGCACCTAAATAATTAAATAATTCCTCCTCAACCCCTCGGTCTCTCTGATTCCTTAATTATCCTGCAGCAATGGAATCCAGAAAAGAATAAAAAAGAGAGTAGGCTCCCTCTAGGCTCACTAGCAACAGCCACTGTTGTTGCGTCTGATCTACTTTTTCCTAGACACTTTTCTTTGCAAACACATACATTTTAAACAAACACACACACACAGATGGGCCCGTACAGCACATGATTTTAGGCTCAATGTCATTGCTGGCTTTCCGAGTTAGGAAATGTAGGTGCACATTCATTGTTTTCAAGGGAGTCATGGCGTATAAATCCCATTCTCCTATCTGGGGACACTGAGAAGGTTTCCATTGTCCTCCTCTCACCAGCACTGCTCTGCCAAGCACCCCGTATAGTTAACTAGGACTGTTCTGTGTGCACTCTTTCCCTGATGGCTTTGCAATAAACCTCTAGGTGTAGGGCTATGGGGTCATGGGATATGCACACAAAAGGCTCAGGGTATTGCCTCCTGTGTTTTCAGCACGATATGCTTTAGGTTGGGTGAGGGGAACCCAAACAGAATCCCCTTCTGTCTTCCCAGGCCCCCTTGAACCTCTTAATCCCTTCTGCATCCCCTCCCCAGTCCCAGTCTTCTTGTTGCTGGTGGACTCATTTTCCCCTGTTGCAAGAATCTCACTGGTTTTGTCTGTCCACTGTCCAGTGTCGTCGTTGTCATCATGATGTGCTTGCAGTGCTGACCTGGAGGAAGCAGGTGGCAGGGATAGGGTGAATCTGAGCAATGACCAAGTTTGCTGTCGGGATGGGTGTTCTCCTCCCTTCTAAGCTGTGTGTCTTTGGGCTATTGCCTGAGTCTCCCAGCCTGTGCAACAAGGATGCTGAAACCTTACAGGGCTTCAGAGCTCTTTGTAAATTGTAAAAGGCAGGGCAGATGTGAGGGAGACAGATGATAAAGGAGGCAAGAGGCATCTTGAGGCATTGGAACTGGTGGATCCCTTGTTCCCACCTCTAAGGGGACACAGGGACCTGCTGGAGATACACTGCATACCTGGAGTTCTGCCCTGAGTGGGGCACTGAGATGGGCCAGAAGAAACGGGGAGAGCTTTGCTACCAAGCCTGTGGTTCCAGAGGGAGGTCACTGTTCCTCGATTCATTCACTTATTCAATAACTTACTAGGTGCCTGCTATGCACTAGGCACCGTCCTTGGTGTTGGGAGATATGGTAAGAACAAAACAGACCCCAAACCTTCCTGCCCTCATGCTCCTTATAGTCTAATCTGGGGCAATTGCCAATGAACAAAATAAATAAGTAAAAATATATTGTGTATCAGTGGCAATAAATGCTATGGAAGGGACTAAAGCAGGAGAAAAGAAGAGGGAAGGGGGAGGGCAGGGGGGCAATTTAAATAGGGCTGTCAAGGAAGGCCCCACCCAAGGCGAGGAAGGGAGTTGAGGGCTCTCCAGAGGAAGAGCCTTCCAGCCCAGGACCAGCAAAGACCCTGAGGCCATCCAGTGTGTCTGATGGCCAGTGTGGCCCAAGTGGTGTGAGCAGGTAGAGCAGTAGGCTATGAGGCGGGAGACGTCATGGGGGCCTTTTATACGGTATCACTCCGCATCCAGCGGGGGAGAACACCCTGAAGGGAACGAGGGCAGGAAGCAGGAAGGCAGATGAGGAGGCAGAGATGATGGTGGCCAGGACCAGGGCGGTCACAGTGGAGGTGGTGGGAAGTGGCCAGAGTCTGGCTACGTGTTGAAGGCAGAACCCATAGGATTTCTGGCTGGATCGCAGCTGGGATGTGAGAGAAAGAGGAATCACAGGTGACGCCACAGTTTTTGGCCAGAGCACCTGGAAGGATGGAGAAGCCCTGTCTTGAGATAGGGATGGTCAGGAGTTTGCTTTTGGCCATATGACACTTGAGATGCTCTCGGACACCCAAGTGGAGGTGCTGAGCAGACAGGGCTGGGTATGAGTCTGGGGTCCGAGGTGAGTGGGGAGAGAGAGAGAGAGAGAGAGAGAGAGAACCAAGCTGGGAACATATTGGTGTTACCACGGTGGATGGGGAGGGATGGGGGACATTGGCAGCAGCGCATGTGAAGTCACTGTCACTGCCTGGCCTTTCTCTGCCCCTCAGTCGTGCCTCAGAGAAGACAGGCAGACATACCTGCCCCAGAGCCCACCCCACTTGGCCCGCCAGCCATTTGCCTCTCCACCTCCCCTCCTGCCTTCCTTTCTTAGTCACCTGTTGTCTAAGTGTGCGTTGGGGGAGGGCGTTGCTATTTTGGGTTCTCTCTGCCCCCCTGAACAGAGGAAAGTGCATGGGAGGCCGTCAACGCCAGTCCCATCAATCTCAAAAACTAGGTCACGCTGGAGCCTGGGGCCTCCACACTGGGCTCCAGCCACATCTGTCATTGACCTGAGACTCATGCCTCCCTGCTCCTGGCAGGCACCATCTGTCACCCACAGCTCCTCTGTCTGAGCTCAGGATGCAGGATGGCCGACTCCTTTGCTGGTTCCAAGCACAGGCCATGGAAAGGGGCCCTTGTGTTCATTGCATTTTCACAAAGAGACTTGTTCCCCAGGCTAACTGTCCACTGTGGCCACCAGGAAATTCAATGGGTTTGCTGGGGCCCCAGTCTCCTATTTCAAGCTATCCTCCTGCCTCGGCCTCCCAAAGTGTTGGGATTATGGGTGTGAGCCACAGTGCCCAGCCATAATCAGTGTTTCATACCATCAGATCTGGTATGTGGATTGAAACCTGTTTGTTAACTCGGATCTACATGGAGCCAAGCAGTACAAAAACTTGGAAACTTGGTTGAGTTTTTTTTATCTTTTATCCAGGTTTCATCCAGGTTTTAACCTGGATGCTTACTGGGTAGAATTTAAGAGCTCAGGGAAGATTTAGAACCCAGGCAAAACTGTCTCCAGCTGAAGCTTTTCATCATTTGATCAAGCGTATGTAAGTTTAGCTCTGAAAAAGAGGCGTAAACACTGTTAATGATTTTTAAAAATGTAAAACTTTGTTTTGATGTATATTGCATGCACACACGCACACGCCCACGCACCCACACACACGTACACTGTGTAACCTCCACCCAGCTCAAGATCGAGAACATTTTCATCCCCCATTAAGGTTCCCTAGGGCCTCTCCGATCAGCCGCCCCCCCTCCCGCCAAGAGCTAAGCACTATTCTGATGTCTCTCACCGTGAGTCTGTTCTCCAGCTTTCCATAAGTAGTTCTGAATTGTAGCGTATGGACTCTTTTGTGCCTGGCCTCTTCAGCTCCTCGTTATACCCATGAAATTCATCACATGTTTGAGTGTAACAGGAGCTCCTGCTTTTTAGTTGCTGTGTTGTGTTTTATTGTATGAATACCACATTTTGTTTAGTGCTAATGATTTTACTTAAGCAAACTGAAGACGCAGATGCTATGTCTTTTTCAGGACTGTAGCCACAGAGCCAGGCATGGACTTTGTCAAATGAATGAATGAATGAATCATTGCTCTTACCTTCGGTGGGCTTTAGCCGGGGCTGAGTTCTATCCTCACAGTGTGGCATGGTCACCATATTCATAGACTGCCTCTCGGTCATGCTGGGCTTCTCTAGCAAGGGCCTAGTAGCTGCTCATGAAAAGCTCTGGGGAGGGCCTGTGGTCCACAGTCCCTGCCTCACCTCTGCTCTGGCCAGGGCCTGTCCTCTCTATCTGCCCTGTGGCAGAGCACCACCTTGTTATAATCCTGGTTCTGGGGTTGCTTGAGCAACTAACTGATGTGAGCCCTGTCCTCACCTTGGGGAAAGGGTTGGAGACATTCCTACATCATGTAACCTGAAGTCATCAATGCATGCTGCAGGGGGGAAGTGCCCAAACCAGAGAGAGGGACTGCACCCAGAGCCGGGCTGTGTGACAGTGGCCACACCACTGCCCTCTCTGGGCCTTGCTTCCCTCATCAGCACAGAGAGCCTGGCTTTGTCTCACTTCAAGTTCTCTCAGGGCTTTGGTTCACCTTTGCCACAGTTGGCTGCGGGAGCCTGTAGGATGGAAGAAGTGGGTGATGTTCCAGAACGTTCTGCCTCTGTTGGCTGTTGGGATGGACCAATGGATTCCAGAGCTGCCATCCCAGAGTCGCCTCTCCCAGCAGAAACCTGTTGCTCAGCCACGCGTGTTGCTGCTTGGGCCACATCCCCCCGCCCTGCCCTGGCCTCGTCTTTGATGGTGAAATATGAAATCAGGAAGCGGCGAGCTTTTGAGTGAAGTTGTATCGAAATGAATCCATCAAGGCAAACGGGATCTCGATTTTTCTTCTGTTCCGTGGTTGCTGTTTCCTGAGTTGGAAACGTGAAAAGGTGACAGGGTGCTTTCAATAGAAAACAGAGTGAGATGGATGATGGAGTGAACGTGGAGTGGGCATGTGAGCATGAGGCCCTTGGTGGGGAAACAGGCGCCTCTGACAGGCACTGCACCTTCCAGCTGCGTGCACTGAGGCTGGTCTACACAGGCCGGACATCTGGGGGTGCCCAGGGGAAGACAGACAGGCAGGTCAAGCTTGTCCAGCCCGCGTCCCAGGACGCCTTTGAATGCGGCTCAACACAAATTTGTAAACTTTCTTAAAACATTATGAGATTTTTTTGTGTGTGAATTTTTAGCTTACCAGCTATCGTTAGTGTCAGTGTATTTCTTTTTCTTTTCTTTCTTTTTTTTTTTTGGAGACAGAATCTCACTCTTGGCACCAGACTGGAGTGCAGTGGCATGATCTCAGATCACTGCATCCTCCGCCTTCCTGGGTTCAAGGGATTCTCCTGCCTCACCCTCCCGAGTAGCTGGGATTACAGGCGCCCACCATCACACCTAGCTACTTTTTGTATTTTTAGTTGAGACGGCCAGGCTTCATGTTGGCCAGGCTGGTATTGAACTCCTGATCTCAGGTGATCCGCCCCCATCGGCCTCCCAAAGTGCTGGGATTACAAGCATGAGCCACCGTGCACGGCCGTGTCAGTGTATTTCATACATGGCCCCAGACAATTCTTCTTCCAGTGTGGCCCACGGAAGCCAAAATCTTGGACACCCCTGGCCTAGGTGTGTTGTCTACACAGTAGTAAATATGCAACATGCACATGGCTGCTCTGTGTGCTCCTGACAGCATCTCTACTCCATCACAGTATTTGTGTCTGCTGAGTTCAGACGCGGCTCAGACTTATTCTCTGCATAATCGGTGTTTCTTTTTCTTTTCTTTTCTTTTTTTTTTTTTTTGAGACAAGGTCTCACTCTGTTGCTCAGGCTGGTGTGCAGTGGCACAATCGTAGCTCACTGCAGTCTGAAACTTCCAGGCTCAAGTGATCTTCCCACCTCATCCTCCCGAGTAGTTGGGACCACAGGCACACACCACCATGTCCAGCTAATTATTATTATCATTATTTTTTGTAGAGACGGGGGTCTCACTGTGTTGCCCAGGTTGGTCTCAAACTCCTGGGCTCAAGCCATTCTCCCGCCTTGGCCTCTCAAAGTACTGGGATTACGGGCATGAGCCACAGTGCCCGGCCATAGTCCGTGTTTCGTACCATCAGATCTGGCACGTGGATCGAAACCTGTTTGCTCATTCCAGCCTACGCAGAGCCAAGCAGTATGAAAACCTGGAAACTTGGTTGGATGTTTTCGCTTTTATCCTGGTCTTTGACTCAATTTAATGTAGATGCTCATGGGGTAGAATCTGAGCGCTCAAGACACGACCACTCAGTGCCTCCTGAAATATCACCGTTAGTCACTGCTTAGGGTACTCTTTAAAAGTAAGGAATGGGGGAATCTTTTTGGATAGCACCTTAGTGTGGATTTTATAGCCTGAGAAAGGGTCCTGGGACAGCATCAGAGCTGGGAAACTTTGGGAAGGGAGAGAAGGAAAGGTGGAGGGCTTGACCCTCTCTGTGGACTTGCAGCCTGGGGGCCAGTCCTGGATTGAAAAACAGGCAAGCAGCCAGGCACGGTGGCTCACACCTGTAATCCCAGCACTTTGGGAGGCCGAGGCAGGCAGATCACCTGAGGTCAGGAGTTTGAGGCCAGCCTGGCCAACATGGCAAAACCCCATCTCTACTAAAAGTACAAAAATTAGCTGGATGCGATGGCACGTGCCTGTAGTCCCAGCTACTCAGGAGGCTGAGGCTGGAGAATTGCTTGAACCCGGGAGGTGAAAGTTGCAGTGAGCCGAGATCACACCACTGTACTCTAGCTTGGGCAACAGAACGAGACTCCGTCTCAAAAAAAAAAAAAAAAAAGGTAAAACAGGCAAGCAATGATGAAAAGGACACATGGTAACAGGGCCTCTCACTTCCACAGGTCACTTCCCAGTGTACAAAGCGCTCTCATTTTAAAGATGAGGAGAAAGACACAGAGAAGCTCAGCCAGGCATCAGTGCCACACAGCAAACAGGCAGAATTGTCAAATGTGCCCCAACACCCAAGACCTTTCCACAACAGAGTGGGGTCGTCATAGATCTCCTAGTTTTCAAATTACTTTCCTGTCTTTTTTTTTTTGAGATGGAGTCTTGATCAGTCACCCAGGCTGGCGTGCATTGGCGCGATCTCGGCTCACTGCAACCTTCACCTCCCGGATTCAAGCAATTCTCCTGGCTCAGCCTCCTGAGTAGCCGGGATTACAGGCATCCGCCATCATGCCTGGCTAACTTTTTATTTTTCTAGAGACAGGGTTTCACCATGTTGGCTAGGTGGTCTTGAGCTCCTGACCTCAGATGACATGCCTGCCTTAGCCTCCCAAAGTGCTGGGATTACAGGCGTGAGCCACCGTGCCCGAACCTTTTCCTGCTTCTTACCCGACTACACCATCAGCACGTCTGTAACTGCTGCTCCTCTGCAGCACCCCAGAACTGAGCACGTGAATGGCACACGTGAAATGGGGCTTGGTCCCCATCTCCCCAACTGGAGGGAAGCTTCTCGTGTTACATGATCTCAGGCTGTCCCCTCTGCCCACCCCTAGCCTTCCTAACAGTGCTCCGTGGTTCAGTGTGGCTTCAAGTTGAAAACATGGTAGGCAGGGGAGGTTTTGGGGGCTGGGAGTAAAGTGAAGTGGTTGACCTGGCCACTGGTTTTTAAGCTGCTGTGACTGGTTTGATTTAACACTGAAGTGGAATCTGTGTATTAAATGCTGTAATGCCTTAAAATTAACTCCCCCGAGAGCATCTGCCTTATTTTTCTCCTTTGGCTCTGTGTAAGTTTCTTTGGCAGGGTCTCTGCGAATCTTAGGCTTCCTTCTGAAAAAGTGCTGCTTACTAAGTATAGCTTATATCCTGAGCCCCAGGGAGAAAATAGAGAAAAGATTTCCAGTAAAGCAACCTCCATAGAAGTTCAATAGAGGGGCTTCTTCACACTTGCCCCAGTTCTGATCCTGCATGAACAGTACTTTATCCTCTTCCCTGCTGCAGTCTTGTGCTCCCTGCTGCAGTCTTGTGCTCCACGCAGTCCCTCTTCCAGGGAGCTGCTGGACTCATCTCCATGCAGTAGGAATCTGGCCGTATCACCACTGCTCTCCCCTTACTGGAAACGCTCCAGTCCAAGTTCTGTATCTCTGTGCCCTGACTCAGTCTTGTCATACACACACCAGGCAGGTCTTGTTGGTGGACTAATGGGACTGGATGAAGGGGACATCAGGCAGTTGAAGTGGCTGTAGGGAACCAGGGTTGAAGGCTACACCCCGTCTAAAGAGAACCAACCCAACTCTGATTATTACCATGGGAGAATATGGCCACCATGTTCCCAGATCCTGATTGTTCAACATAATTTGGGGAATCTGGGTTTTTATATGAAAGAGCCTAATTTTCAAGCGCTGGTTTATATTTTTTAAAACACTATATGGGCCATCAACAAAGCATGTCTGTGGGCCACACACCCGCATGTTGGGACCACTTTTACCCTTTGCTGTGTGCCCCAAGATGTTGGCAGCTCTCCATAAATGCCATGCCCTTTCCTCTCTGTGACTTTCTCCGTCCTGGTCCCTATGCTGTCTGTGGCAGGCCAACTTGTCCTCATATAGTGCTTGTAACAGCTATGTGACTTTGGGCCAGTTACTCACCATCTTGATGCCTCAGTTCCCTCCTCTATAAAGTGGGAATAAGGGTGACCAGGAAGAATACGTGAGTTAACAAATGCAAAGTGTTAGAAAATGCTTGACGTATTGTTCATCAGTCTCATCATCGTCATCATCCTTATTATTGTCCTCCATCTAGTCTTGGCTGTCACCTCTGAGATGCCTGTCTAGACTCCTTGAAAGCAGGCTGTCCCCACCCCATCCCAATTCTTTCACACCCCATCCCTACAGCCATCTCACTGCATTGATTATCTGTTGGCTTCTCAGTACCCCCTGGGCTGTGGGCGCCTTGAGAGGAGGAATATTTTTCTCTCCATGCACAACTTCGAACAAAACACTTGGCCCAGAAGAGGCCTCCATAGAGGCTTACTGAGTGGATGCACCTTGCATGAATGGTGGTCTGGAAGCCTGATACCACTTGATATTTCCACCCAGATGTTATTGTTACCACCCAAGGATGTGCTTCTTCTGGAGGCACAAAAAGGTGGGGCTTGTCTGGCTCCACCACAGCATGACATCTATCCCTCCTCACAGTTCCCCTCTCTGATGGAAGCAAGGAAACAGGAAGTGAAACTGACAGGCACTGACCAACCTGGTTTCACATCAGGGGTGAATGAAAAGGACAAGCCCCCCACTCCCTGGGGTGGGGCAGGAGGGAGGTGGGGGTGGGGATGGGACATGAGTCATGGTGTGTCATCGAGATTTTTTTGGATGCATTTTTCAGTTTCAAAAGCATGAGGCGTTATTACTATGGGTTGAGAACCTGGAGCGCCAAATGACTGTGTCCCAAACAGGATGGCGCAATCGGTGTCTGGTAAAGTACCTGGGAGTTTTCTTTGTTCCAAGTGAGGTTTGTGGCTGAGCAGAGGGGCCTTACAGTGATGTTATGGTCCCCATACAGTAGCGATCCGGAAGATCTGAGCCCTGACTAATTCTTCTGCCCTTGAGCTGGTGTTTAAAAGAAAAAAAAAACCCTCTGTGGTCGCAACCAAGATGTAATGATAGACTTTGAGCCCCGAGAGTCTCACCCAGCCTACTCCGGCACGTTTTGGGATGCTGTGAAACTGAATTGAGGTGCCTGTCGTCATAAGAGAACTGAACGAGTGGGGGTAAGAATTGAGATCAGCAAGAGTTGTGTTTCTCGTTGGTTGTACAAACAGGCACTTGCCGGAAGCTGCCTCAGTGGGAACAAGGTGGAGCTTCGTGAGGGCCCTGTTGAGTGTTTGCTGGGAATGATGGAGGTTTTTTCCATTTTCTCATTTTCCATGACTCTAATATGGTTATGACCTGGGACTTTTTGTGTGTGGGGTCCTGGAAGGATGTTTGTGATATTCAGGAGTTCTGGTGGGAGTCGGGTAGGGTGTGGATAGGGTGAACCTGAAACTTGCCCCAAATTTGCGTTCCATTCATCAATACCAATTACCCGCAACACCTTTAAACATTTATTCAAGAGATGCATGTTGTGGCTGGAAGAATATGGGATTTGGAGTCCACTGTGCCTGTTCTTTCCTGGACAACTGGGTTGGACAAATTCCTCTACCTCTCTGAGCCCCGTTTCCTCATCTTCAACAATGCGTTTGTGACGTAGAGTTTTTGGGAAATAATTAAAGCAACGATGTGCAGACAAGTCCAGGCAGACTGACCAAAAGGCTGGAGAAGGTCAGTCTTAGGGCCGTCCCAATGCCATTTATCTTTTTTTTTTTTTTTTTGAGACTGAGTCTAGCTCTGTCACCCAGGCTGGAGTGCAGTGGTGTGGTCTCAGCTCATTGCAACCACCGCCTCCCGGGTTCAAGCAATTCTTGTGCCTCAGCCTCCTGAGTTCTGGGATTACAGGTACCTGACACCATGTCCGGCTTATTTTTGTATTTTTAGTAGAGACAGGGTTTCACCATGTTGGCCAGGCTGGTCTCAAACTCCTGACCTCAAGTGGTTCACCCACCTTGGCCTCCCAAAGTGCTGGCATTACAGGTACCCTTTATCTAATTTTATTTGTTTATTATTTTTTTTTAAAGAGGGACCCCCAAATTGTATAGGCTTCAGGCTCAACAGAACCTGGACCCAGCCTTGATCTTGTATCTAGAATAACGAAGAACTAACTCTGGGAGTCAGTGCTGGAATCCTGGCTTCATCTGTTGATAGGGTCCAGCTGTTGGCATGGTGTATTTGTTCATCTTATATGCAGTTGCTATGAAGAGCATTTACTTATTACCCCAAATGGGAATCACACCCTTGGGCCCCTGGGACCAGCCCCCCTGTGTAGATAATAACTATGGATAGCCCTTGCTAGAAAATAAAAGGTCCAAGGTGATTATATATATATATTATTTATTTATTTATTTATTTTTTGAGATGGAGTCTCACTCTGTCACCCAGTCTGAAGTGCAGTGGTGCAATCTCAGCTCCCTGCAAGCTCTGCCTCCTGGGTTCATGCCATTCTCCTGTCTCAGCCTCCCGAGTAGCTGGGACTACAGGCGCCCGCCACCACGCCTGGCTAATTTTTTTGTATTTTCAGTAGAGACGGGGTTTCACAGTGTTAACCAGGATGGTCTCAATCTCCTGACCTCATGATCCGCCCGCCTCGGCCTCCCAAAGTGCTGGGATTACAGGCATGAGCCACCGCGCCTGGCCATATATATATATATATATATATATTTTTTTTTTTAGTTCGCTTCAGTGGCAGAAACAGGAGTAGATGTGAAGGGTTTGGTCCTAGTTGAGAAATTTCTCAACTGATAATGACAGTTAACCTGTACATCAGCTACTACAGGATCTCACAGCTGGGGTTATCAGTGGATAGGATGAGGATCTGTGAGGTGGGCAGGGCGGAGGTCATCATGATCCCCTTTTAGCAGATGCCAAACAGACCCAGAAAGGTCAAGGAGGTCATTGGAGGTTGCACTGCCACGAAAGGCACAGCCAGGATTCAAATGCAAGTCATCAAAACTCCAAATGTAGTGCTCCTTCAATGAATACCACACTGCCCCTCCAAGAAGCTGAGCACAAGAAAGATGGCAGGCTGGAGCTGCTGACGAGTATTTGTTCTTTATGGAGAGTGACCCCATTTTAAGGCTGCCTACTGTGGTGGACGAGAGCAACGCGGATAGTAGGGCTCTGTTTACTGAGCATTTATGCATGCTGGGCTCTGTGCCTGGTAGAGCTCACGAAGCCCTCTCAGTGCAGCCAGGTACACATCAGTCTCTCGGGTTTATGGAGGAGGAACCTGAGGCTCACATAGGTGGCAGAGGCTCTTTGCTTCCTCCACTCTCTTTCCTTAGTTGTCAGGGTTCAAGGTTAATCTGATGAGGCTGGCAACCTCAACTTGTGGAAAACCAAAACCCCAACTGAGTGTTTTTTTTTTTTTTTTTTAGAAGAAAGGGTCTCACTATGTTGCCCAGGCTGGCCTCGAACTCCTTGGCTCAAGCAATCCTCCTGCCTCAGCCTCCCAAAATGCTAGAATTGCAGGCATGAGCCACTGCACCCAGCCGTGACGACCCTTTGACTCTGCGACTCTTTTTTTCCTGACTGACTGTTGAATTAAGGCTTTGATATTGCGCAGGAGGAGATTTTCTTGTGTTTTGATTAATGTTGAACGTTACTCATCTAAGAGGTTAATGTGGAACATTTGGTGCAACTAATCTACCTATACACCTTCCGTTGGGATGTTTATCAGTGCTAGGAGGACTCATAGGATGTCAGGATGAGAAAGGGCTTTCGAATGGGTCTATTCCAGGGGTTGCAAACCTGGGCACCTACAGGGGTCGGGCAGATGTCCATACCCTGTGCACCAGGCCAGGGACAAGCCGACAGGGTGTGGCAGGGCCGTGGTATTCTAATTCAAGAACTTCAACACTCTACAGACCAAACAAAACTTGTCATATAGGGAAAATGTGGCCCACCTGCTGTCAGTTTACAACTCGAATGCGGGCAGACCCCTCGTTACACCACCAGTTACTTTGCTGAGGTCCTGAGCGTGAAAGTAGACCATGAATGGGTTCACCTAGTCTTGTCTGTTGTTGTAAATTTAAAAACTAAACAAAACACCTACAGTTGGATGTAAGGTTTTATAGTTTAGTGTGGTCACACAAATTATTTTAGTGGGTGCTCATGATATCTTCACTTTAGATATAAGGAGATTGAGGTTCAGAGAATTTAGCTAACTTCAACTCCATGTTGGGTGACCCCACATCCTGCTTGCCTGGGACAGTCCTGACCAACACTGGTTGTTCTATCATTATTAATAGCTTAATAGTGTCTTTTACTCTTCAAAGTGTTCTGCTTGGGGGATAAATCACAGCTCACACTATGGGCCTCAGCCCTAGCCATAGACTTGGGACTCAGCCGTTTTCCTGGCCTCCTGAGGCAACACGCCTAGTACGTGGCTGTGCAGTTCCGACTCCTGATCTGAGACTCTTTCCTCCTGTGTCTTCTTGTGAGAAGGACGGCAAGGTGGGCAGAGCAGTGTGGCTGTAAAGAGGAGCATGGATTCTGGTGTCCGTCTGACTTGGGTTCGAATCCTGGCTGGGCCACTTACCCCCCTGAGTTACTTAACCTCTCTGAGCCTCATTTTCTGTGCCTGTGAAATGGAGGTAGTAATTGGAGGTAGAAATAGCTGCTTCATAGCCTTGGTTTGAGGATGCACTGAGAGAATGCATGGCTCCACTTAGCACTGATGAGTGCTTGGAATCAGCTGAGAGAATGCATGGCTCCACTTAGCACTGATGAGTGCTTGGAATCAGTTGAGAGAATGCATGGCTCCACTTAGCACTGATGAGTGCTTGGAATCAGCTGAGAGAATGGATGGCTCCACTTAGCACTGATGAGTGCTTGGAATCAGTTACCCTTGGGCCCCTGGGGGGAAAAGTCACATTCGAAAACATTGGAGGCAGTCTGCAGCCTCCACCATCGGTGACGCCTCCTTGAGGATGAACAACGGCCTGACCAGCTCCCAGGGTAGGAAGCCGGGCCTCGGCCCGCATGCTTGAGATGCTGGTGCCAGGAGCCAGGCCCGGGGAACTCCGAGGGGTGGTGCTGGGGGTGTTTGTGACTCCTGGCTTGTTTCATGGAGGGGGTGGGTTTGGAGTTGAGTTTCTAGAGTGGGAAGGTGGTTTCGAGGTGGGCTGAGGCGCACTCTGGGATCCGGGTAAGACCTGCTTCCCAGGAACTGCAGGGGCTGGTAAGGTACAGTCAGGGGGCTGGGGGCAAGGAAGGCTGAGCCGGTGAGCCTGCCAGGGCCATGGGGCAGTGGGTGTTCTCCAGGTAATCCAGGGAGAAGTACCCAGACCCTGACCAAGCTGCAGCTCCGTGGCAGAGGAGCCTGAAATCCAGCCTAGCTCCCTTTGGGGCTCTTCAGCTTTCCCTGAGGAGCTTCAAATAAGAAATCCTTTTGTGCAGGCAGCACTCCAGGCTAAGTCAGGATTCTGGGGTTGGCACAGACCTCAGCAGTTTCTGCAGCTCCACTAGGGTTGAGCGCCAGGGTTCCAGGCGGTGCGCCAGAGCTCAGCCCCCATTCTGGGTCTCATCCTCATTTGCAGACCCATTTGTTACTGTGACAACTAATTATCATTGTGAGCAAATCGGGCAATGCTGGAAAAGCACCTGGTAAACCATGAGGGGCCATGCAGGCATAAGGTCACAGCCATCAATCCATCCGGCTGGTCACTTGGGGCGGCACCTACTGACAAATGAGTGTCACTGGGCAGCCCCCGGTTTGGGATTTACTCTTTGGTCATGGCTAGGTGCAGTGGGGCATTGACTAGATGAAGAAAAGCACCTTTGGGGGCTTCAGGATGTAGCTCTGAGGTCTGCATCGACCTGAACTTGCAGACAATGGTGCAGTGACCAGCTTCATGTGGGCAGCTCTGGGCTTTCCCTTCTCCAGGCCTCAGTTTCTCTCTCTGTACATGGGGACAGGTGTGGGGGCCACCACGTTGCTGTGGGAATTCAGTGTGAGGCTTTTGCTCGTCAACACACTCTGAGGTCTCAAAATAAAAAACATCCCCATTTGTTCACTATGATAAATGCCAAAAGCCTTAGTGGCAGGCTGGGGCCTTCTCATTTTTTTGTGATTCTTTGTTTTGACAGGGTAAATTGATGATCTCTTCTGATGGATTTTTTTTCTATTTTTGCAGCTATTTTCCCACCTTATTTGGGGGATGCTTTTCTCAAATTTCTTTTTTGTTTCTTTGTTTAAATAGAGATTCACTATGTTGGCCAGGGTGGTCTCAAACTCTTGGGCTCAAGCTATCCATCTGCCTCGGCCTCCCAAAGTGCTAGGATTACAGGCACGAGCCACTGCGCCCGGCTTAAAATTGCTTAAGAATTACTGGGGGACACTTAAAAAATGCAGTTTCCTGTTTCTAGGCCAGAAGTTCCATTCAGTTGGTTCGGAGTGGGGCCCAGGAATCTGCATTTTCACAAGTGCCCTTGGAGGACGTGTTATCTAGAGTGTGTGTGTTGAGGGGAGAGATAAACCCAGTGTGTGTGTGTGTGTGTGTGTGTGTGTGGGAGGTAGAGCTGAGCCCCCATTCCCTCCCTCCCTCATTTATCCCCAGCCTCCTGCCCCACCTTAACATGCCTCTTCTGGGTACCTGCACTTGGGCTTTGGCATAAATAGACCAGGTTTGACTGTGCTTCTGACCCAGGAAAATGCATTCCGTGTCTTGGAGCCTGAGTTTTCTTGGCTGTAATGCAGGGGACGATACAGGGCTCAATGAGAGTGAGCCAGCCTTCTTATGCTTCTTTGTGCCAGGCGGCGGGGACTCTGGGACGCTCAGCCTGTGGCTTCTCTCTGACCTTGGAGCTGGACCCCTCCTGTCGCCCTGTCTTCCTGTCCCAGGGACCCCACTCTTCCTCACCTATGCCTTTGGGCTGACCTCACATGGTGGCCAGTGTTTGGGGAACAGGAAGCAGCCTCATGATGGGCGGAGCCCAGCTCTGGGCCTGTGGGGCCGTGAGGAGGTTCAGGACAGATGACCACATCTAATCCGAAGCCCAAGGAACTCTGACAAATGGCATGAACCGCAGAAGGGACGCTGTGATGAACAGAACGTGTCTCCAGCCCTGCTTTTGGTCTTGGGGGCCCCCTCTGAGCTGCTGGGATAGGAAGAGTGAGGATGAGGATGAGAGCAAGAGCTGCCGTTTACCGAGTGCGTGACCGTGTGCAAGGCTGTCCTCAGTGACTTGCTCACGTTAACTCATTTAATCTTCACATCAGCCCTGTGAGGCTGAAACTGTTACCATCTCCATGGTAGAGATGAAGAGGCAGAGGCCCAGAGTCGTTAGGGAACTTGCCCACGGTCCCAGCTAGTAAGTTCTGGAGTTCCGTGTTGATTCCAGGCCTGGTAGTGCGGTCACACCCACTCTCCGCTGTAGCCTTCTGAATCACTAGAGCCGGCCTCCCCATAGCACATGACAATTTTCAAAAAACTCTCCTATACGGTAACTGAACTGATCCTTACAATACACTATGTGCCAGGCACGTTTTAAAAACAGTTTTGTCGAAGTATTATTTATATACTGTAAAATTCACTTTTTAAAAAGAAATGCGGCCTCACTGTGTTGCCCAGGCTGGACTTAGACTTCTGATCTCAAGTGATCTTCTCGCCTTAGCCTCCCAGGTAGATGGGACTACAGGTGAATTCACTTGTTTTGGTTGAAACTAAAAATTTAATTTTGTTTAGTAACATTATGAAGCTGTGCAACCACAGTCTAATTTTATAATTTTTTTTCTTTTTCTTTTCTTTTTTTTTTTTTTGAGACAGAGTCTGGCTCTGTCACCCAGGCTGGAGTGCAGTGGCCCAATCTCAGCTCCCTGCAATCTCTGTCTCCTGGGTTCAAGTGATTCTCGTGCCTCAGCCTCCCGAGTAGCTGGAATTACAGGTGTGTGCCACCACACCTGGCTAATTTTTCTATTTTTAGTAGAGATGGGATTTCACTATGTTGGCCAGGCTGGTCTTGAACTCCTGACCTCACGTGATCTGCCTGCCTTAGCCTCCCAATGTGCTGGGATTACAGGTATGAGCCACCTCACCCTGCCCAATTTTATAATGTTTCTATCACCCCGGAAAGATCCTCTGGTACCCATCTGCAGTCACTCTTCACTTCTACCCCAGACTAAGGCGACCACCGATCTACTTCCTGTCTTTATAGTTTTGCCTTCAGATAAATGGAATCATGCAATATGTGGTCTTTCGTGCTGGGCTTTTTTTACTTCGCATACTGTCTTTGAGGTCCATCCATGCCGTAGCGGGTATGCGTATGTGTTCTTTTTCCCTGCCGGGTATTATTTCATTGCATGGATATACTGTTTTTGTTTTTCCATTCGCCAGTTGCTGGACTTTTGGGCTGTGTTTAGTTTTGCCACCAGGTCCTCTTCCTATTTTGTGCCGTTTTGCAGCTGGAGAAACTGAGTTCTGAGGATTATTACTGTCCCACTCTAAAGCTGAAATTCCTTGCTGGTTAACCTGCCACAAAGCTTCAGAGTCAGACTCGAACCCCATCAACCCAATTCCAAACTCATCCATGGTCCCTGATAACCCTTGGCTTCAGCTACAAGTCTGAGCACCTGGTTTTTTTTCCCCATTTGCTTTATTTGTTTGTTTTGTTTTGTTTTGAGAGAAGGTCTTGTTGCTCTGTTGCCCGGGCTGGAGTGCAGTGGCGTGATCTCGACTCACTGCAGCCTCGGCCTCCCAGGCTCAAGGGATCCTTCCACCTCAGCCTCCCAGGTAGCTGGGACTACAGCTGTGCACCACCACACCTGGCTAATTTTTGTATGTTTTTTAGTAGAGATGGGGTTTCATCGTGTTGCCCAGGCTGATCTTGAACTCCTGGGCTCAAGCAATTCACCTGCCTTAGCTTCCCAAAGGGCTGGGATTATAGGCACATGCCACCGCACCTGGCCCCATTTGCTTTTGAGAATCCCTATCCTTTTGCTACTCCAGCTTTCCCACAGAGGGGCAGCCACCAGCCACGAAGAACTTCCTGAGGCTGCTGAGGCCAGGAAATCAATTTAAATTGAATAGTGGCTCACTGTCTCTCAAGAGACAAGGGCTTACTTCCTGCAGTGGAAAGGAGGACAGTGATGTGTGGTTTGGGCTTGACCCGATTCCCCCAGGTAGGAGAGCCAGGAACGCACTGAACACTGCTCTTCAGCGTTAATTAAAGACAGCTCCCAGGTGCTGAGAGACTAGACCCAGAAGCAAGCCGCTCCGAAGCACACAGCCTGCGTTTTTTTCTGCTCTTTGTTCCCTCTTCCACAGTGTTGGGAAGACAACGTAGGCTGTTCTGGGGACTGATTGCTCATAGCACTGCCAGGAAATCCATCTTCTCCACCCGCTGCCCCAGGTCTCCAGCCCCCAGGGCAGGACTACTCCGGGGTGCAGAGTTCAGGCCATGGTTGGGAGATGGGGGCAGGGCGGGGGCCCCCATCTGTGGGTCCACACTTACTGAAATGCTCGCTGTTTGAGTCCTCCAGAGCTGGTTTGTGGGTGTTAGCTGGTGATTGTGAATCAAAGGCCAAGTGCACAGGGAGCCATTTCTACCGAGGCGTTAACAAAGCCGAAGGGAGTGTGGGTTGGAGATTGCTTTTTTGGAACAGGGAATCTCGATGATTCTCCTATCCTAGCTGTGATGTTATGGCACCCAAATTAGCAGTTGGTCCTGTTAAATATCAAAGACACTGTGAAATGAGGTCTGGGCAGTCCTTAAAAATGATGTAGCAACTTGTAATGATAGGAAACGCTAGTGTATAAAGTGCAGCTAGCAGGCTGCCTGTGTAGATTTACAGTGTGGTCCCTGATCCATCATGTGTTTTATTATTGTTTTCCTTTCTTTGTTTTTTGCTCAGGCTGGTCTCAAACTCCTAGCTTCAAGGGATCCTCCTGTCCTTGGCCTATATATTTTAATTTGTAATTTATAACTTTACATTTTTAATGTATAAAATTTTGAATACATCATGTTTAAATATATATCATTCTAGTTTATAAAATATCAGTCACTGATATTTCTGTACTAAAATGACAGTTTATATTTAAGTAGTTGCCACCCGGTGGGCCCTGACCACATGCCAGGTGTGTAGACAGCCCTTGCTGCGTCCTAGAGTCCTCACAGCAACCTTGTGAGGCAGATCCTCGTCTTCTCCCCATTTCACAGATGAGGAAACAAGACTGAGGAAGGTTCAGTGTTTGCCCAAGGTTGCGTGGCTCGGAGGTGAAGTAGCCAGGTTCTCTGCACCTCCAGCCCCCTGCTCTCTGTGCTGTTCAATCAACTCACACTTCCTCTGTGTCTGTGCAGAAGGGGGTGGGAGGCTAGAAGAAAAGGTGCCTGCATGGGTGCTTCATTGTCTCCAGGGTAGGTAGGTTGTTTATGAGTGATTACAGTTTTTCTTTAGACATTTGTGGATTTTCTAAAATGTCAACATATGACTATGTAGGAGAGAGAAAATAACAACAGCAACAACGACTTTTCCTCTACCCTCTGAGGTTCAGTGACTTGGGCCTGAGAATCGAACTGGTAAAAGATGATCGAACAGGAGAAAATATTTCACAGGCAAGTGAGGATTTCACAGACACGAAGTGAAAACCCAAAGAAGGGGTTATATACTATTTTAACAAAAGGCAGTGCATCTTGGAGAAGCAACTAGACAAAGAAAAAAGGAGGTTATGACTTCTAAGGGCAGTAAATTGTTGGAAGGTAAATATATGGGGGGAACTAATGGAAGGTTAGGGTTATTTAGTAAGATTTGTTATGCAAACTCGAGTTGCATAATAAAAGTGGTCACCTGTGATTCAGAGTTGTCCTTCTCTTCAGAAAACCAAACACCTCATGTTCTCACTCGTAGGTGGGAATTGAACAATGAGATCACTTGGACACAGGGTGGGGAACATCACACACCAGGGCCTGTCGTGGGGCGGGGGGAAGGGGGAGGGATAGCATTAGGAGACATACCTAATGTAAATGACGAGTTAATGGGTGCAGCACACCAACATGGCACATGTATACATATGTAACAAACCTGCACATGGTGCACATGTACCCTAGAACTTAAAAGTATAATAAAAAAAAAACAAATAAATAAACGAACAAACAAACCAAAAAGAGTTGTCCTTCTCTTCTTGGTATGAGAAAGAGATACCTTTGCAAATGGAATTTTATGTTACTTTTACAAAGAAAACTTTTCTTTTTTTTTAGACGAGATCTTGCTCCATTGCCCAGGTCGGAGGGCAGCATGTGATCTCAGCTCACTCAGCCTCTACCTCTCCACCTCCCAGGTTGAGTGTGGGAGGGCTCAAACAATCCTCCCACCTCAACCTCTTGAGTAGCTGGGACCACAGGCATGGTCCCAGGCATGCACCATCAGGCTCAGCTAATTTTTTTAACTTTTTGTATAGATGAGGTCTCCCTGTGTTGCCCGGGCTGGTCTTGAACTCCTAGGCTTAAGTGATCCTCTCGCCTCAGCCTCCCGGAGTGCTGGAATTACAGGCATGGGTCACTGTTCCCTGCTTTCAGAAAGGGGGAGGGCAGAGAGCTTGTCAATTTCAGCTCAAACTAGTCTTTATGCCAAAGTGGCATATTTGGGGATAGCATACTCCAATCTCCTTTCATTGTATATTACATTTAAACCAGGAAAAAAAATGTGATTACATTTCTTGTTTTAAATGTCCTAACTCTAAGGACACAATTTAAAGGGGAAAGAGTTGTGCGCTTAAAATGGCCACCGTGAACTTATCCGTTGGGTGGAAAACCCATACACCATTGAAATCATAACTAAGGAAAGGACTGAAGAGCCACTCAGATTAAACAGCCATTAAAAATGACAGACTTTGGGGAGCAGGGGTTGATGGAGCAGCCCAGAAAAGACTATGAGCTGTCACGAGACCACAGGGGAAATGGGAAGGGGAAGGAAACGGAGAGGGAAACAGAGTCACTTGGAGCCAGAGCAGAGGGAGCCAGGGCCAGGACACGGTGGTCTGTGGCAGACAAAGAGTGGGGTTGTAGGCTGTGGACTTCTGTGGTGAACGTGGTTTCATTCATGCCATTTTAAAACATTCATTTGAAAATAATCAGTCAATTCATTTACTTTAACAAGGAAAACAGGCCTGGCGTCGTGGCTCACACCTGTAATCCCAGCACATTGGGAGGCCGAGGCAGGCAGATTGCTTGAGCCCTCGAGTTTGAGATCATCCTGGGCAACATAACAAAACCCCATTTATATTAAAAAAAAAAAAAAAAAATACAAAAAACAGCCAAGGCGTACCTGTAGTTCCAGCTCCTCGGGAAGCTGAGGTGGGAGGATCGCTTGAACTCAGGAGGCAGAGGTTGTAGTGAGCCATGATCACGCCACTAGGCTCCAGCCTGGGAGACAGAGTGGTGCCCTGCTTCAAAATTAATTTAAATTTTAAAAAGGAAAGCAAAGAAAAGCAAACTAAACTTATGATGTGCCACCCAAATCATTGTTTCATTACAAAATAAGAAAAGTGTCCTCTTCCCACAGTGGTGAAACTGTGTAGTTGTACAAAGAACACAGAATTCAGTTGAACGTGCTATGACCATGTGTGAAAAATACATGTAAAGGGCTTTGAAATCTTAGAAGTTAGTAAGGAGCACACAGCATCAGCAGCTAGGGTTTCTCAAGTGCCTACTGAATGCCAGGCACTGTGCTAAGATTGTCACGATGATTTGATGATTGTATCACTATTAGTCCCTGGCATTTGAAGATTGCTGGCCCCGTTCTAAGCACGTTTCATGCCTTAGTTCACATAGATTCACAACAACCCAGTGAGATGAGGAAACTGAAACACACAGCAGGGAAATAAACAACTACTTAGTAATGTGAGCTGGGCGCGCCGCCATTACTTACATTCCACCGGATAAGAAATTCAGAGGAGACGAGGTAACTAACTCAAGGTCACAGGTATAGTGCAGTAGATGTTGAGACACATTATATGGAGGTGCATTTCTTTTGAACTGTTGTTTTGTGATGCTGGGCTGGGTGTGGGGGTTTATCCTAATTTGAACCATTTACAAGATGCTGCAGCATGGGGAATTTACCATCACTTCTTGCCTAAGGCCAGGTCTTAATGACAGCTTTGGCTGAACTTTAGTTAAAAAGGAAATGCTGTATGTAGCCAAGCAGGTAGCTTTCTGTGATCTCATTTGAAACCAGGCTGGTGTTTCAAGAACAGGCATCCACGTGGCTTTAGCTGAGGGCGGCAGCCAGGAGGGAGGGGTGGGGGGACAGGGCAGGATTGGAAGCAGTAACCTGCTGAACTGTGCTGAGCTAGCAATAGGTGGAAACAGAGTGGAGGCCTGAATGGATGGGTCAGGGAAGGCTTCCTGGAGGATGCAGGGTTCACAGTGGCACCAGGGTGGATGGACCAGGAGGGAGGGTGGGCCAGACAGCGAGAAAACGAGCACTGAAGCTTAATGACCGAAGGAAGGTGATGCTTGTGCAGTTCGTTGCAGACGTGCACCTGATGCAAACTTCTTGCCTGTGCTTTGCAGCAGTGTGGGGGCTTTAGGTGGTAGATGGCGTTTTGGGTTTTGGTTTTAAATTCAGGCTTTCTTTCAGTCACCTTGGAACCCGAGAGGCTACTAATTCAGAGTTCTGGATCCATAGGAGATGACCCCTCAAGGGTGATTTTGATTTACTGACTTTGTCATCTTTACCTGGTGGACAGGGAAGAGATCAGATCTGTTTTGATGGGTAAGAACAAAATGTGAGGTGGTTGAAGAAGATGTGGAAAGGGCCCATGGTGCACTTTGTTCTGAAGTTGCAATGACAGGGGGTGACTTGGATCAGCCTATCAAAGTGACTCCCCCTCCTCAGATGGCCCAATCATCAAAGGTGGGGAAAAGGCTGGGAGTTAGGGGGCCAGTCTCTTGTCCTGTCTCTGACTTGTAACATTTATTTATTTCCCTTTCCATTCACCATGGGTGTGAGGAAACAGTACACAAAACGGAACAGAATGAAAAATAACCCAGAAAACTCTGGGTAATAGGAAAACACGGGGGAAAAGATGAATTGATATGAAAGTTATCCTTATGATACATCATATCAAAAAGTTTGTTCATGTTATAGGTGGTGGGACACTGGTTTGATTCTGAGCTTCCTGGTGGCCAAAGCAAAGAGGGAAACCCAGAGGCTTGAGGACCCTCTCTACTGTCTCAAAACACATTCTCATCATCTCTATGAGCAACAAACAGCAAGTTTCATGGTGCTGTTTCCTACAAAATCCCTCAATGCCTGAAGGTCTGCCCCAAAGCACAAGTCAGTAAAAGCAGCTCTTCAGGGCCAAAGCAAGTGAATGTGAATGCTTGTGAAAGATGTAAGCTGCTAGGTGCGATGACTGTCATAGCGGGGATTTATGCATCAGAGGACTGGCTTTTCTAAACCTGGTTTCTAGAGTCAGAGACACTTTTTAAAGTTGGAATTCTCAACAAGTTAGGAATTCCCTAACTGCCTTCAGAAACTGACCAGTCTTCAAAAATGAAGTGATGTACAAAAGTGAAGTGTGTCTGGCACATAGTAGGTGCCCAGTTAAGGTTTGTTATTGCTGTGATAGGATAAAGCCAGTCTGCCTGGTTGAATCTCACTCTCATGCTTGCTATGCAACATCAAAAGCTCTTTGCTGGGAAGAGGCCCATTAGGAGCATTTGTCAGGGGTGTGATGCTGATAGCAGGTGGATTATTGAGAGATTTGCTGCAGAGCAAACACGGAGCTCAAGGTATCCTAATATGTATGTATGTTTGAGGTTCAAAGAAAAACGCAGGCAAAGAAAGTGGCAGAACTCTGAGAGCAGTCTGTAGAAAAAGAGAACTCGACCACTGGGAGAAAGGCAGATGGTTGCACAGTTGTGCTTCTTTGAATGCTGCTGGCCTGACTGAAGACAGACCTGTTCTACATCCTTCCAGAAACTTTTTATGTGGGTTCAGTCCTTTATATGCATATATGTGCATGAGCCTTGCATTATAAAACATTTTATATAACATTGTTATAAAAACATGTATAAAAGATGCTTCTGAACACATATATTTTAAAATTCATATGATTTCATATCATATTTTTACCTAGTAATAGGCATTAAATATTCTTAGAAAAAAGGTTTAAATATCTACATACTATTCCAGTGTATAAGTGTGCCTTAATTTATTAAACTATTACTCAAATGTCAAAGCTCTTGGGTGAGTCTGTGTGTGTCTGTGTATGTGTGTGTAGTAATACTGTGATAAGCATTTAACAAGGACCATTAAAAAAGAATGAGGTTGATGGACTTTTATTGCTGTGGAAGGATGTCCATGACATATTGATGAGGAAAAGAAGCAATTTGCAAAACAACGTGTACGTGTCTCTGTATGTATGTCTACATATAGGTATGTGTATGTATAGAGGTGGTTATCTCCAGGTGGTAGGATTTCAGATTATTTTTACCTTCTTCTTTAGAGATTTTGTGCAGTGTTCAGCCTTTTTTTTTTTCTTTTTTCCTTTTCATGAGTGTGGATTTGTTATCATAAAAAGTTATATTAATTTTTAAACATGTTAACTGCTCATTTAAAATAGGTTTCAAAAAAAGTTTCGAGGAAATACATGTTTATGGCACAACACTTGGAAAACTATTTTAAAAACTAGAAAGGAAAAACAGAATCTCATCCAAATCTACCATCCAGAGCATCGTGGGCAGCCGCTAGGTTTGTTTGCTGTATATCTTGCTGGGATTTATAAGAAGAATCACTTCTGAAAACTGCATGAAATTCTCTTAGATCTATACACCGGAATTTACCAGATGGGTTTCCTAGATGTTAGACATCTCATTCTGGTTTTTCCTTATATAGTAGAGGACATCTTTGTGCATATATGTTTGTCCACACTGTTTTCTTGGCAGTTTCTAGACGTGGGTCTCCTGGTCAAAGGCGCGGGCATTGGTAAAGCCCTCGGTACGCATTTTCCAGTTGCTGTTAAAAGCTGTCTCTCAATTTACATTCCAACCTGAACTGCAAGAGAGTGCCTATTTGACCCCAATCTCATGGACTTGGTGACTGTCTTTTAAAAATACTTACTAAATAATGAATCGTCTTTGAGCTCGCCTAGCAAGCTGGAGTCTGATGCAGAGCTCTGGGGTGCTATGGGCATCATATTATATTGGCTTCGTGACCTTGGCATCCCTTCCAACTGACTCCAACAAAGATCTCAGGGACATGAGGGACAGAGACCCCAAGTATCGTAACTTATAGGTTGAAGGCAGTTCTCCCCAAACCCAAATGGTATTTGTATGTGCGTGGTGGGGGGATTTAAGTAATTTTAAAGTTTACCTAAAAGATAAGCTGGAGAGAGTTACTGAGAATTTTTTGCAAAATGGGAGTGATGAAACAGAGTTTGCCCTTCCAGATAATAAGATTTAAGTATTTTATAAGAATAGAATGAGAAGATAATACAGGCCAAAGTTTATCTGATTTAAGAATGAGGGAAAGACTTACCAGACATAGAATATGAAGGAACTACAGAAGAAAAATAGAAATAGCATTTTAAATTCTATTTTAAATAAAAAAAACCATGAACAAAATTTTCAGCTATTTATTTGCTAAGAACACATATTTGCAACATATAGAAAAAATGATTACTATCCCTTGTATATGTTCCTTCATTTAACATTTCTTAAGTGCTTATAATGGTTGATGCACTGTTATAAATGCTAGAAATGCAAAACACATTAAATACTTTTCTATTTCCATAAGAAAAAGACTGAGCCTAATGAAAAATAGGTTAAAATGTGAGCAGTTTACAAAAGGAAAGATAGAAAAGGCATCAGCATAGGAGAAAAATGCTAAGCTCCCTAATAACCATGAGCATGTCAATTAGTTCAACAGTGACACATGGTTTTTCACTCTAAAAGTTAAAAAATTTTAGAACGGTTGCAGTGAATTTTGACCAGTTGAAGGGTAAATTGGTTAAAACGTTTTGGATACAATTTGATAACAGTTGTTTAAGATTATTAATATGATACATAATTTTATCTAGAAATTCTAGCTCGAGGACTCTATCCTAAGCATTGAATTAGAGATGTGGCCAAACTTTACGGACAAAAAATGCTTATCACAGTATTACTACACACACATACACAGACACACACAGACTCACCCAAGAGCTTTGACATTTGAGTAATAGTTTAATAAATTAAGGCACACTTATACACTGGAATAGTATGTAGATATTTAAACCTTTTTTCTAAGAATATTTAATGCCTATTACTAGGTAAAAATATGATATGAAATCATATGAATTTTAAAATATATGTGTTCAGAAGCATCTTTTATACATGTTTTTATAACAATGTTATATAAAATGTTTTATAATGCAAGGCTCATGCACATATATGCATATAAAGGACTGAACCCACATAAAAAGTTTCTGGAAGGATGTAGAACAGGTTGTTAACTTTGGGGAGGAGGCTGTTATTTCAATTTTTAATTTTAAACTATTAAGATTTTCTTTTTAAACTTTTGCTATGAGGGAGTACTGCTTTTGTAAATGAGATATTTTAGGAAGTTAACGTGAGATGAAAAATATTAATATTAAATACACACAAGCATCTAGCAAAACACACAGGAGAAAATAGCATTATGATGAGTAGGAACTATATTTTTATTCTTCTTTGTATTCTCTAAATTTTCTACAACAAATAAATGTAGCTTTTATAGCTGGGAAGTAAACCACAGCTATCATTATAAAATGCGTAACATATTGAGATGACCCGCCTGTTTGTTTTTCCATGCTCAGCGTGGCCCAAAATTCAGGAAACAGGATGCACTTATTTTAAAACATTATATTTATTACACCTCCAAATTCTGGGCTCAATATGTTTTTCTTTAACTGCTAGACACTTTTTCAGGCGTAGTACCTCTACATTTGAAGCAACGGGTCCAACTGTTAACCTGAACAAAGTACAATAAATTATTGTACTTTGACCCTTGTTTCCAGAATTTCTGGATACTCTGAAATGGGTTTGTTGCTCTGGAAGTTGCAGAAAAACATATTGCACATAGTATTCAAAAATGTCCTGTGCTGTTTATCTAAACATGGTCCAAACATTTTGGAAAATAGTTTGGCAATTTCTTAGGCAATTATACATACACCTACCATACAACACGATAATTGCCCTCTTACGTATTTGCCCAAGAGAAGTGAGAGCATATGTTGCTACGCAGCTTGTACACAAAAGCTCACATCAGCACTGCTCATTAACAGCTCCACACTGGAAACCATCCTGATGTCCACTAATGGGGAAAGAGGCAAATGAATGGTGATGTATATACATCTACATGTA
Organism: Colobus angolensis palliatus; assembly: GCF_000951035.1. NCBI lineage: Eukaryota > Metazoa > Chordata > Mammalia > Primates > Cercopithecidae > Colobus > Colobus angolensis. Next base: position 9,171,142 of record NW_012119710.1, on the reverse strand, counting down.
TATCCACATTGCTCTGCAATACAAAAGGAGCCAACCACTGATAGCACAGTGTGGACTGCCAGACCATGACCGGGAGGCAAGAAGGCAGAAATGAGTGCACGGCGTGCAATTTCATTTTTATCGTATTCTGGAAATGACAAGAGTAAGCTATAGGGACAGTGTCAGTGACAGTGGTTGTGTGGGGTTGGGGCAGGGAGTGTGGTTGCACAGGGTGGGAGGCACTTGATGGGTGGGGGTGAGGAGAGGTTCTGTATCTTAGTTTAGGTCGTTGATGGATATTTGTCAAAACTCATCCAACTGCCCACTTAAAATGGGTGTATTTATTGTACGTAAATTATCTCTCATCAAAGTTCTTTTTTTTTTTTTTAAGTGACTAAGTGAGCTTACTCCACGCAGGGCCAGCTACAGAATTACAAATTAAGATGGTGGCGGCAGAGTGTTAAACCAAGCTTGGGGCTCTGCACATGAAGCTGGCCCTGATGCTGTTTCCTAACTTTTCCGATACCAGATGTGTGTGTGTGTGTGTGTGTGTGTGTGTGTGTGAGAGAGAGAGAGTACTTTCCATAAATGGGATCTTACTATCAATGCCGTTTTTAAATTTATTTTTTAACTCAATAGTAATGTGCTGGGGTCACCTCCCAAGTCAATAAATTGAGCTCTGCGTCATTCTCTGCAGAGCATCCCGCTGTGGGTGTGTCTAACCGACGAACCCGTCTCCCTTTGAGAGCCTTTGAGGATGTTTTCCATTTCTCACACTCAGCATCACTCAGCCCCGTGCAGTGCAGGGCTCTCTCTGCACAGCAGCCCTTTCTGAGCCCTCTGGCAGCAGCCCGGGCCCCTCCTCCCCAGGCGCGGTCTCTGGGTGCTGCTCAGAGGTTGTTTGCCTTGAGCACTTCCCTTCCCGCCTTCTCTTCGTCTTGAGCTTTAAATAGAATGGTGAGAGCTCTAGAATGATCGACTTTCTTAGCTCAGAGGCTGCTGCCACCACACCCACTCCAGGGCCCTGCAGCTTCAGCCCTGGCACCTGAATTACGCCTTGTCACTCCAGAGGCCTGGAAGGAGTTGCAGGAGGCACAGCTGGGGCTCCTTAGGGCCCAAGAGTTCGTGCCCCCAGCATTGCCATCCAACATTCCCTGCATTCCCCTCAGCCCTGCCATGCCCTGTGAAGGGCTCTGAGTCTTGGGATTTCCAGAATCTACCACGAGACAGCTTTATATCCCCATGGGCGAGGGGCACTTCTCAGTGTCAAAAGAGACTCAACCTGTATTTTCACCATATACAGCTTCATGTTGACTTCCCATGCCCAGGACTATCTTTGGGCTGCTGGCTCTTAGGGTCTGCCCAGGCAAACTGATGGGTGCTGTCAGGAGACTTAGGGTCACCCTCTGCTGGCCACGTGTCAGGCCACGCGGTGTTTATAGCCATCAGGGCTGTTTGAAGTGGGAGAGGACAGTGGCCTCTGACTAGCTTCAGTGTCCTTGGGAAAGTCTGCTGCCTCGTCCCCTTCCACTTTTGCTATATAATGTGATCTGTGCTTTAGATGGGCCTTATGGAGAAAACTTAACAGTCCAAAATGTCAAGGTCCTGTTTCTTTTTCTTTATCGAAAAAAAATTTATTTTGTTTTATTTTTGAGCCAGAGTCTTACTCTGTCACCAAAGCTGGAGTGCAGTGGCATGATCTCGGCTTACTGCAACCTCCGCCTCCCAGGTTCAAGCGATTCTCCTGCCTCAGCCTCTTGAGTAGCTGGGACTACAGGTGCATGCCACCACGCCCAGCTAATTTTTATATTTTTGGTAGAGACAGGGTTTCACCATGTTGGCCAGGCTGGTCTCGAACTCCGGGCCTCAAGTGACCCGCCCGCCTCAGCCTCCCAAAGTGCTGGGATTACAGACATGAGCCACTGGGCCCAGTCAAGTGGCTAGTTCCTTTTCTTCCACAACAGGAGGCACTTCCCTCAATTTAGAAGGAATTTAGTCGGTCCTGCTAGGGCATCTGACCTGGGGTCCCCACAGCACCACACATAAATCCTTGGCGAAGAGTGCACTGAGGAAGGAGAGAGGCTCTGGTGGGGGGAGCTTCCATGGGAGCAGTGGCACCTTCTGCTTTATCTTGTCTGGATGGGCAGGTCTGTGACCTCTTGGTCCTGTGGCCTCTGTGATCAGTGTAGTGATCGCCACGAGCACCCTGGAGAAAGGATCCTCCAGCCCCACCTGGACTAAGGGTCCTACTGTAACTGATCATCCATCTGCCAGGGAGAGGGGATATTACATGGTCAAAGATAAACAAAATCGGCCCTCGTTAAAGGTGGTAAACACAGATTTTATTCAGTGATAGCTTCTATAGTAGGGAAGAGGCTCTAGTGTAAGCTGAGCTCAACGTTGATTTGTGCACAGGTAACTGGGTGATTTGTTTTTCCGTTTGTTTTTTGAGACAGGGTCTTGCTCTCTCATCCAGGCTGGAGTGCAGTGGTGTGATCACAGCTCACTGCAGCCTCAGCCTCCTAGGGCCAAACAGTCCTCTTGCCTCAGCCTCTCAAGTAGCTGGGACTGTAGGTGCACACCACCACACCTAGCTAATTAAAAAAAAAAATTGTAGAGACGAAAGTCTCCCTATGATGCCAGGCTGGTCTCGAACCCCTGAGCTCAAGGGATCCTCCCACCCTGGCCTCCCAAAGTGCTGGGATTATAGATGTAAGCCACTGCACCTGTCTTGGGTGCCCTCTGACTGGATTCCCTCGGTGCCCTCTGTTTTTAAGAGAGAATGAGGGAGTAGGGAGGAGTGAGCCGGGGCTCAAACAATCAGAAAAGTGAAAAATTATGCGTCAGCATAATGAGACCAGCTGTGTAGACTAACTGGCCTCTATCAAAGTCAGGCTCCTGCCCTCCCTCAGAGGTGGGGACAGGTCCTACCCTTGCTGATGATACCATTTCAAAGAAATGGTCTTGAGAAAGTCTTGAGAAAGATGCTTCTGGGCGGTAAGAGGCACACACAGGACTCAAAGGGAGAGAGAAAGGATTTACAACTGTAAGTTTTTAAATAAATGTCCATCCTCCCGTGTTGGCTGGAACACATTCTTTTGGCAGCCCCAGCTTTTCCACACAGGAGTGCAAAGCGGGGCTGGGCTGTCCCAGTGGCGTGGCCTGAGGCCGCCAGAAGCTTTGCTAGAGTTTGGTTGAGGGTCTTAGCGCAGGGTTTGGATGGAGTTGTTCTTGCAGAGAGCTTTTGCAATTTTCAACACAGAGTGTCTGTCTTTCTTCAGCTTTGTTCTAGGCTAGTGATCTTCAGATAGAAAAGGGTATGGGGAGTCTTAACGGGAGTGGATTTCCAAGTCAGCTTCCTTCTGGACTTCCTTCCTCCTCACCAATGCATCCCATCAGTTTGCCTTTCCCAGCTGCCTTTCTTAATTGCTCTTCTACTTGACTTAAAATGATGGAGACCTAACCCATCCTGGATCCTAGTGGGTGAAAAACTTCTGGGGCACCAATAAAGGGACAGTTTGAGGTGTCGGCATTGGAACTAAGACAGGTAATAAATCATTTTGCAGGTCAGATGGCTTTTAATATTTACCTCCAACATCATTTTATTATTATTATTGTTTTATTTTTACTTTTTTATTTTGAGACAGAGTCTTGGTCTGTTGCCCAGGCTGGAGTGCAGTGACGTGATCTCGGCTCACTGCAACCTCCGCCTCACGGGTTCAAGCAATTCTCCTGCCTCAGCCTCCCAAGTAGCTGGGATTACAGGCGCCTGCCACCATGCCTAGCTAATTTTTATATTTTTAGTAGAGACAGGGTTTCACCATGTTGGCCAAGTAGGTCTCAAACTCCTGACCTCGGGTAATCCACCCACCTCTGCCTTCCAAAGTGCTGAGATTACAGATGTGAGCCACCCCACCTGGCCTTCAACATCATTTTAAAAAGTAAAAAATAATTTGACTCTAGATTACCTTGTGACATTTTTGGCCTCCAACTTGGACAGAGTTGGAAAAATTCACTATAACAAATTCCTTCTAGCTCCATGGACTCAGTGGTCATATCTAGAAAAATGCAAACAGGATGCTAATTCCTGTCTTGTTCTAGCAACAAATAATATCCATCTCTGGGTATGTTAACTAAGTGAGAGGGAAAAACCTAAATACCCCATTCAGATACCTTTCCAATAACATTTAGCTTTCTGTGGCTAATCACTGTTTATACTGATATAATAAATAGCATCAAAGTTTGTAGTACCCTTATTATTTTGCTTTGTGTGTAAATAATCATAATGACAACATAATCTAGAGGAAAATTTTGTCAGAGCCTTATGATCACAGGAAATGATAAAGTTTTAGCATTTTAATTTATATACATTTTGTTTCAAAGAATCAAAGGGTGTCGGGTGCGGTGGCTCATGCCTGTAATCCCAGCACTTTGGAAGGCCGAGGCAGGTGGATCGCCTGAGGTCAGGAGTTTGAGACCAGCCTGACCAACATGGTGAAACCCCGTCTATACAAAAAAAGTAGCTGGGCGTGGTGGTGCACGTCTGTAATCCCAGCTACTCTGGAGGCTGAGGCAGGAGAATCGCTTGAACCTGGGAGGCGGAGGTTGCAGTGAGCTGAGATCGTGCCATTGCACTCCAGCCTGGTGGACAGAGCAAGACTGTCTCAAAAAGAAAAAAAAAAAAAGAAAGAAAAGAAAAAAGAAGAATCAAAGGATGATTACTGTAGGACTTCAAAGCATGAAAACATATTAAGATAAGAATATGTGAGGCAGGGCGCGATGGCTCACACCTGTAATCCCAGCACTTTGGGAGGCCAAGGTGGGCAGATCACCTCAGGTCAGGAGTTCGAGACCAGCCTGACCAACATGGAGAAACCTTGTCTCTACTAATAATACAAAATTAGCCGTGGATGGTGGTGCATGCCTGTAATGCCAGCTACTTGGGAGACTGAGGCAGGAGAATCGCTTGAACCCGGGAGATGGAGGTTGCAGTGAGCCGAGATTGAGCCATTGCACTCCAGCCTGGGCAACAAGAGAGAAACTCTGTCTCAAAAAAGAAAAAAAAAAAAAAAAAAGATTGTATGGAAAGGGTGGAACAAGAACCCCAGGAGGAAAAGGAATGGTGTAATGGCACTAGCCACTCAAGAAAGGCGCACTCATATATTTTTAACATGGATGATGGTGGGTATCAACATTGTATTCCACTAGGTTTATTGAAAAGGATGACGTAAGTTTTAAAATGTCAGTATTGAAAGTATGACATTGGATATGATATATGAATCACATCCTGCTTCGTCCAAATTAATGCCAACCATTTTAGAAAACAGCTCTGAAATGTGTGAGAGCCTGCAGTGCAGCTTTCTTGAAACCGTTCCACTAGACCAGAGGTAAGCTAACTATGGCCCTCCAGCCAAACCTGGCCCGGTGCCTGGTTTTGTCCTGCCCACAAAGCAAGTATGGCTTTCACATGTTTAAATGGTTGGAAAAAAGGAAAGAGAATCATATTTTGTGACATATACAAATTATATGAAATTCAAATCTTAGCATGCATGGGTAGTTTGATGGGAACCCAGCCGCATTCATTGCTTTCTGTGCTGTCTCTGGCTGCTTTTAACAGAGTTAATGGCAGAGTTGAGCAGTTGCGACAGAGACTGTGTGGCCGGCGAATCCTGACATATTTATTATCTGACCATTTACTGAAAGAGTTTGCCACCCGCTGTCCTAGACCACAGACTCAGGAAAGCCTCCTTGTGGCTCCTGCTCTGCTCCTGACTGTGGATAAATCAGAAAAACGAATGTGCCGTTCGGACTAAGTGGCCTCTGGGTTTTCTGAAAATTTAAGTCTGGGAAAGCGATTCATACACGGGTATTAACAGCTGACGCTTCCCAGGAGTGCCTGCCTTTCAAAATGAGCCCAGAGGAGGCAACCCCTTTAACGCAAAGGGGTGAGGTGCTAACAGCAGGATTTCGTGCACCTGCATAGGTTGTCAGTGGTGATTTCAAAGGGGCTTTTCCCAGCGTCGGTTGATGTCAGTTTGTGATGAATAGACAAAGGTTTGTACAGATCAATCTGTCCATTTACAGATATCCGCCAACGTCCCTGGAGGCCAATTCTGGCCCATTCCAAGCTCACAAACTTCCAGACCCCACAGAAGCCTCAGGGAAGGCCAGGCACAGAGGGACTGGCAGCAGCGCTGTGCTCAGCCAGCCTCACCCACTGCCAGGCTTAGGGCAGGATCGGGCCAGCACATCGGCCTTTCATGTCCTCTGTCCTTGTCTATGAAAAGCTCATCTCGGCCGGGCGCGGTGGCTCACGCCTGTAATCCCAGTACTTTGGGAGGCCAAAGCAGGCAGATCACCTGAGGTAGGGAATACGAGACCAGCCTGACCAACATGGAGAAACCCCATCTCTAGCCGGGCATGATGGCACATGCCTATAATCCCAGCTACTTGGGAGGCTGAGGCAGGAGAATCGCTTGAACCCGGGAGGCGAAGGTTGCGGTGAGCCGAGATCACGCCACTGCACTCCAGCCTGGGCAACAGAGCGGGACCTTGTGTAGGCCCTGTAGGGGTGCAGTGGGCAGTGCCAGGTGAGTTACAGGCCAACCTGGAACAGGTCACACCTGCAGGCCCTGGCACTCCAGATGCCTGGGAGGACACTGTGCAGCCCCCAACCCACTCCCACGGGCTGTGCAGTGTGGTCTTTGCCAGGGGGAGAGTTGGGCATTCAAGGTCTCCCCCAGCATAGCCGCCCAGGATACCCACCGTGCTCTGCCTCCCCATGGGCCAAGTATCCCTGAGCTGACTTTTGGGGAGGGAGAGGCCATGAGCAGTGGGGCAGGGGTGACAAACCCAAATACCAACAGGATCCCAAACCCATGTGGGAGGGCAGCCTCTCCTGGCTCCCGTTCAGCTGATTATAGCTTACTGTTAAGATTTCAGGCCCGGGGTGGCCAGAATTTCCAATCTTTCCAAAGAAACCAAGAAACTGGAATTCTATATGAAAATCTCCTGTGTTTCAAATGTTGGCAATTCATTCCAAAGGAAATTCTAAAACACTGAGCTGGCCTCAAAAAGCACATCCGTAGGTTAAATTGGGTCCCCAGGCTGCCAGTCTGAGACCTAAACTTTGAGCTCAAGAGGAGGAACTCGTGTCTCAGCTCTGACACTGGCCGTGTGGCCTGTGGGCTTATGGCTGAAGCCCTGTGAGCCTCAGTTTCCTCCTCTCTGAAGTCGAGGAACGGTCCTGGACTTTGCAGGCATTTGCTGAGGCTCTGCCTCCAGTGAGAGGATCGTAGGTGGGTGCGTGGAACAGGCCTCACGAATGTTCTTTTCCTGGCTTGGAAACTTGGCAGTGATTTCTGATGACGAGAGGTCAAGTTGGGGCCCGTTATCTGGTGGACTTGAGGCTCTGCCCACCGAGGCATTTCTCAGTTGCTCTGGAAGGGAGGGCTAGATTACGTGGGTAATGGGCCAATTGGCGACCTCATTTAGCTCTTGTAGGCTCTGCCAAAGGGCCACCTTGCAGTCCCACCACCCACCCAAGGAAGCCTCTCAGACTGGAGGCGCGCTGTGTCCCATTGATCGAGACCCTGAGGAGGGGGTGGCTGGCGAGATGGTGCCGATAAACTTATCACACGACACTCAAGACTGCCTTCCGGTTTTCGTGTGGGTGTCTTCCTCTTAGAGAAAAATCGGTTGTCCTTGAATTGATGTATGAGAGGGGTCCATTCTCTCCTCCCTCCTCTAGGGGCCCAGGCCAGTGTGCGAACATCCCCGGAGAAAAGCCTGCAGCCCCTGGTGCCCAGCCCAGCCTAGGCCTGAGGGACCACAGTGTGTAGTGGCAGAGCCCAGGCCTCTGACTCCTCCGATCTGGGTGTGAGTTCTGGTTCTGCTGCTAGCCGTTTGTTGCCTAAGCTACAGGGATAATAACAGTAACGACCACAGACGGTTGTTAGGATTCAGTGCGATGATGTCTGGAAAATGCCTGGCACAGCGCGAGTGTGTGGAAGGGGAGGAAGAGGCGCCGTTGGAGTAGGAACGGAATAAATGTTTGCAAATTGAATGAAAACAGAAATGAGAGAAGGAGTAACATTCGTTCTAAACAGATCATACAGAAATGGTTTCTTTCTGCCTTAGGAATAACATTATGATTCCCACCGCCGTGCCCCCAAGGCTTGCTTTCTAATTATGTCTCGTCTTTTCATCTTACTTAATTAAAAAGCGACGTACCGAGGGAATCTGGGGTTCAGAGCTGTCGCTCACAGCTCAGGCAGGGCTTTACACTGGAGAGTGGGGTCTCCCCCCTCCACAGGCAAGGCCTGGGCTCCTACAGCCTGGGACTCACTGACTGGAGAAGGACAACCCAGGGTCGTGTCTGGGACCTTCAGAAAACCTGTGTCTGACTCAGGGCGTGATGCCTGGGTGGGGGTGGGGTAGAGGGAGCTGATGCTGGGGGCAGGGTGCCCAAGAGGGGCAAGGCTGAGCTCTTTCAGTGTTTCAGACTGCGGCAGAAATGAGGGATGACAGTAACATTCACTTACTATTTTGTTGTTGTTGTTGTTGAGACAGGGTCTTGCTGTGTCACCCAGGCTGGAGTGTAGTGGTATGAACACGGCTCACTGCAGCCTTGACCTCCCAGGCTCAAGTGATCCTCCCAGCTCAGACCCCTAAGTAGCTGGGATTACAGGCATGTGCCACCATGCCCAGCTAGGTTTTACAAATTTGTTGTAGAGATGGAGTCTCTTGCTTTGTTGCCCAGGCTGGTCTCAAACTCCTGGACTCAAGCGATCCTCCCGCGTTAGCCTCCCAAAGTGCTGGGATTACCAGCATGAGCCACCACACCCAGCCCATTTACAACTTTTTAAAAACCTTTTTGGGACACAGATATGCTGGTTGCAGCATAACCTGTTTATAGAAACATAGGTCAAAGGAACAGCAAGCCTGCTTCTTAAACAAAGAGAGACAATTAACTGAAGACCCTCCTATACTGCATAAAAGCTGTGTAATCAATTTCTTGAAGGGGGCCTATGCCTGCTGGACCTGACACGAAGCCAATCAGGGCCTCTTCATGTCATCCTTCCCTGCAACAGGGAAAAATCATGCCACAGGGTGCAAGGCAGACAGTTTCAGGGATTTTCCCGAGAGTTTCCCAGAGCGAGTGGGCCAGATGTTTCTACTTTGCCCTAACAGTATGAGGTTAATGAGGCCTAATCCTCTTGCTGGAATTAGCCCTTTATGTCTCCATGCTCGACTCATCTTTGTAGAGTAATACTTTACCAGGTGTCAAAATAACTGTACAAGCAAAGGTATCTAGGAGGATGGGTGCCGGCAGTGGTAGCCCCAGCGCTCATTCACCCGTGGATGTGGGTGGTTCAGATTCCGCATAGAAGGGGACATTTAGGAGTGTATGTCTGCAAGGGGTCTGAAAGGCACTCACGCAAAAATGGAGACCTACTACTCGCTTTCCTTAAGCATTTATTAAGCATGTATTATGTGCTAGAAGACCCTCTTCTGGGTGCGGGGATACAGCAGTGACCACAGCAAGCACACATCCCTGCTTGCACAACGCTGGCGTTCCAGTCTGCCTCTCCTTCCTTGTGGTTCTCTATGCGAGATGTGCATGACTTGTCATTCCATTGCATTCAGTGTTCAACAAATATTTGTTGGCACTGGGATCCACCAGGCAGCCAGCGCCACGTCTTACCCACCTTTGCACCCCTAGAGATCAGCAGAGTGTCTACCCATGTAGACACTCATAAAATATAAAGTCTATTGTTTTAAAGGCATTCTGCTGGATGTTGGGTTGTAGGAGTGGGGGCAGAAAGAACAAAACCAAGCCCAGGCCTTGTCTTTGAGCAACTTATAATCTTGGGGAGAAAGTAGGAAACATGTAAGATAGAAAAATGACATGTGGAATTAAACAATTAAGGGAATGGTTGGCAGGTAGTGGGAGACAGTGCCTCACTGTTGGAGTGGGAGGTTATGGATCAACAAGAAAAATCTGGAATAATCCATGTGTAATAGTTTAGATTTGGTGGCATTAGTATGAGCTCCTCTTTACCTTTTTTTTGAGACAGGATCTTGCTCTGTTGCCCAGACTAGCATGCAGTAGCATGATCATAGCTCACTGTGACCTCAAACTCTTGGGCTCCAGTGATCCTCCCACTTTGGCTCCCAAGTAAGTAGAACTACAGGTGTGTGCCACAATGCCCAGTTAACTTATTTATTATTCTGCAGAGACAGGGGTCTTGCTGTGTTGCCCAGGCTGGTCTCGAACTCCTGGGCTCAAGTGATCCTCCTCTCTTGGCCTCTCGAAGTGTTGGGATTACAGGTATGAGGCACCATGCCTGGTCCATTGTAACCATTTTTAAGTGTACTATTCAGTGGTATTAAATACAAGCATAATGTTGCACAACCATCACCACCCTCCATCTCCAGAATTCTTCTCATCAGGCAGAACTGAACCTCTGTATTCATTAAACATGAATACCCCAAGCCTTGCTCTCCAGCCCCTGGCAACCACCCTTCTACTTTCTGTCTCTCTCTGAATTTGATAATTCTAAGTACTTCCTGTAAGTGGAGCTATATAGTATTTGTCTTTTTAGGACTGGCTTATTTCACCTAGCACGATGTCTTCAAGGTTCATCCACATTGTAGCATGTGTCGGAATTTCCTTTCTTTTTAAAGCCCGGGGCATCTTGTAGTGCCAGAAAATCAAGACGTGATCAATGGAACCCACAATGATAGAGGTCTGTGAAACTGTCACAGGAGCCCATGGAACGAACTCCCAATCGCCTCTAATTGTGGGCAGAACATAATTCAACTGTTTGAAGTTCTTTTTTCTTTTGTGAGATATTCTTTGTTTACCATTTCTAATACATTTGACGTTGAATCTTTGGATGAAAGTGTATCCCATAATTACAAACCTGGAATAGCTTGAGTCACAAAGTAGTGCTGGACTCTAATCCAAAGTAAATATCTGCGAGCTCATACTGATATAAATAGAAGATAGAATAAATAAAGGAAAGTAGGCTGGGTGCAGTGGCTCATGCCTGTAATCCCAGCACTTTGGGAGGCCGAGACAAGTGGATCACTTAAGTCCAGGAGTTCGAGACCAGTCTGGCCAATGTGGTGGAACCCCATCTCTACTAAAAATACAAAAATTAGCCAGGCATGGTGGTGTGGGCCTGTAGTCCCAGCAACTAGGGAGGCTGAGGCAGGAGAATCGCTTGAATCCAGGAGGCAGAGGTTGCAGGGAGCTGAGATGGCGCCACTGCACTCCAGCCTGGGTGACAGAGTGAGACTACATCTCAAAATAAGAAAAGAAAAGAAGAAAGAAAAGAAAAGAAGAAAGAAAAGAAAGAAAGAAAGAAAAAGAAATCCCACGAAGAAAACTTGCAAATAATTTATGTAGCTGCTCTGCCCTTCAAGAGCCTGGGCATGATTCCTCATTTCTTTCTTTTCTTTCTTTTTTGCTTTCTCCCTCCTCCCCAACCCCCTATTCCTTAAGTGTGTGAGCTGTGCATAGTGACCTCCTTCCGGAGGGGACAGTGTGGAAAAGAGTAGCTGCACAGTGGAGAAAGCTGTGACCAGTGCAGCCTCAGCCAGGTCATCGGGGCCGATGTCCACAGTGACAAGTCATGTTGATGGCAGGTACCCTTGAAATGATGTGATAAGAACGGCACTTGCCCTCTGCAGTCTTTCTCCCCCAAACCTGCCACCCAAATCTAAGTATGAGAAAAACAGACAAATCGCAGTTGAGGATCATTTTACAAAACACCTGAGCAAACACTTCTTAAAACCGTCGTGGTTATCAAGAACAGAGTCTGAGAAGCTGTCACAACCAAGAGGAACGTAGAGAGACATGATGATTAAATGGGATATGGTATGTGGGGTGGGATCTCGGAAACAAAAAGGATATTAGATAAAAACTAAAGCAATCTGGGCTGGGTACAGTGGCTCATGCCTGTAATCCCAACACTTTGGGAGGCTGAGGTGGGAGGGCTGCTAGAGCCCAGGAGTTCGAGACCAGCCTGGGCAACATGGGGAGACCCCATCTCTACAAAACATAAAAAATGAGCTGGGTGTAGTGGTGCATGCTGTAGTCCCACTACTTGGGAGGCTGAGGTGGGAGGACCTCTTTTTTTTTTTTTTTTTTTTTGAGACGGAGTCTCTCTCTGTTGCCCAGGCTGGAGTGCAGTGGCTCGATCTCAGCTCACTGCAAGCTCCACCTCCCAGGTTCACGCCATTCTCCTGCGTCAGCCTCCTGAGTAGCTGGGACTACAGGCGCCCACCACTGCGCCTGGCTAATTTTTTGTATTTTTAGTAGAGATGGGGTTTCACCATGTCAGCCAGGATGGTCTCGATGGTGGGAGGATCTCTTGAACCCGGGAAGCAGGGGCTGCAGTCAGCTGTGATTGTGCCACTGCACTCCAGCCTGGGGATCAGAGTGAGACTCTGTCTCTTAAACAAAACAAAACCACACTTAAATAGCAAGAATATCCATGGTCTTTTTCACCTCTGATTATGGGCAGAACATAATTCAACTGTTTGAAGTTCTTTTTTCTTTTGTGAGACATTCTTTGTTTACCATTTCTGATATATTTGATGTTGAGTCTTTGGATGAAAGTGTATCCCATAATTAAAGCATTACTCCTATGGAAAAACACAAAAAAAAACCAAAACCAAAACAAAACAAAACAACCAACCAACCAGCCAGGTGCAGTGGCTCACGCCTGTAATCCCAGCACTTTGGGAGGCCAAGGCAGGTGGATCACCTGAGGTCAGGAGTTCAAGACCAGCCTGGCCAACATGGTGAAACCCCATCTCTACTAAAAATACAAAAATTAGCTGGGCGTGGTGGCGCATGCCTGTGATCCCAACTACTTGGGAGGCTGAGGCAGGAGAATCGCCTGAAGCTGGGAAGCGGAGGATGCGGTGAGCTGAGATCGTGCCACTCGTGCCACTGCACTCCAACCTGGACGACCAGAGTGAAACTCTATCTCATAAACAAACAAACAAACACCAAAAACCACACACACAACAGCAACCAATCAACCAACCAAACAAACAAAACAAAACACGCTGAAGCAATCCAAATAATGTGTGGGCTTCAGTGAGTAATCATGTATCAATATGGGTTTATTAATTGTGAGAAATTTACCATGCTAATGTAAGATGTTAACAGTAGGAGAAACTGAGTATGGGGTGCACAAAATGACTAAGCAATTTTTCTTTAAGTCTAAAACAGTTCTAAAATAAAAAGTTAATTAAAAAAATGAAATATGCCCTAAAAAAAGATGGCTAGAAAGGCTCCTTGGTGGTCAGAAGGAAGCAGAATGGGAAGCATGTAGCAGGAAGAATCAGAACAAACACTAAACGGATGAGGACATCAGGCTGCCCCATAAAGGGCTGTGGGCCCGGGTCCTGCCACCTCACTTCTCGCACACTGATGATATTCTTTCATCTTTGCCAGCTCTGAGCCACTACTGCTGGGTGTCTGCTCCTGGGGTACCTGCTGGCCCTGAATCACCCCTCTGGATTCCTGGGACTCTCGGAAATTTGGGATCCAGAGAAGGGAGCTCTTCCATCCTGGGACCCATGACTGCCCACGCTGTTGAGCTTTCTGAGGGCAGGGACCCTGTTTTCTCTCTCGGAGCCAAGGCTCCATGTTGGAACTGGCCCTGACAGTGTCTGTTAAACTTTCACGAAACGGATGTTCCTGAACTTGAAGCCATAGGACAGGACTCTGAAGATCACTGAATCACATAGTGAGAGAATGATCCAGTCCTTCTTATAACGGCAAGAAGAGTGTCTCGGGTTGGTTCGAGGATGTCTTTAACAACTCTCTCACCCTGGCCCGTCTCCACATAGAACCAAGAACAGGCGGGTCCTAGACTCAGACTCTGGTGGACGAATGTGTCAAACAAAAGTAACAGCATTACTTTAGAGTTATCTTCAATGTATACCAAGTGATACTGGTTTTCCATTTATAATGGCAACGTACCTTCCCTTAAGTTTTTTTTTTTTTTAATTTTAATTCAATTTCAGACATACAGAAAAGTTGCAAGCATAATAGAGTTCCTGGATACCTTTCACCCAGATTCCCTTAGTGTTAATATTTTCTCCCTCTCTCTCTCTGTCTCTCCGCCTACCTTCCCCACCAACCTACCTACCTAACTACACACACACGCACATACACACTTTTTTCCTGAACTATTTAAAAGCATGCTGTTCTTTCACTGCCTGTCCTGGCAATGTCCTCTCTGACAAAAGAAAACCCCAGGCCATGCCTTGCATTCAGTCGAGATGCCTCTTTTTTTTTTTTTTTTTTTTTGCCATGGAGTTTCATTCTTGTCACCCAGGCTGGAGTGCAATGGCATGATCTCGGCTCACTGTAACCTCTGTCTCCTGGGTTCAAGCGATTCTCCTGTCTCAGCCTCTCGAAGTGCTGGGATTACAGGCGTCCGCCACCATGCCCAGCTAATTTTTGTATTTTTAGTAGAGACGGGGTTTCACCATGTCGGCCAGGCTGGTCTTGAACTCCTGACCTCAGGTGATCTGCCTGCCTCAGTCTCCCAAAGTGCTGGTATTACAGGCGTGAGCCACAGCGCCCGGCCTCTTTTACCTCTAAATGTGTCAGTACTCCAGTGTGTATTTCCTAAAAGCAAGACTATTTTGTTACATAAGTATAGTACACTTTTCCAAATCAGGGAACTAACACTGATATAACCCTGTCATCACTAGACCTCCTTCCTGTTTCACTGCCTGTCCCCATAATGTCCTTTATGGCAAAAGAAAACGTCAGGTCACGCCTTGCGTTTAAGCGGGATGTCTCTTTGACTCTGTTCATCTGAAACAGTCTTTGAGTCTTTGTATTCTGTGACACCGGCATTTTTGAAAAGTACCTGCCAGATCTTTTGTAAGATGTCTAAAGATTCCTTTTTAAATAAATTTAAGTTTTAAATACGTGAGTCCACTTAAAGAAAAACTATCAAGTGACCCAAAGAACAAATGGTCTACAGATGAAGCACAAACTGTGAAGAGGTACGTGGATTACAGTTTTGAGAAATGTTGCCTTAAATCAACTTCCTTCTGCCCCTGGGGCTTCATCCCACTGGGATGGTCAGGCCTTGGGTCACTGAGTTAAGAACAGTCAATAAAGTGGTGACACAAGGCTGTCCCAGCCTGTGTGCAGGAGCTCACTCTCAGAGGCAAAGTCAGGGTTCTTGGCTCTCTACCAGATACTAGTGAGGGGCTGGGAGGAAAGCATGCTTTGGATGGGTGCAAGGTACATGCAAATCTCAAACGTGTCAAAAAGAAAGAACAGGCAGGCCGGGTACGGTGACTCATGCCTGTAATCCTAGCACTATGGGAGGCTGAGGTGGGAGGATCGCTTGTGCTCAGGAGTTTGAGACTAGCCTGGGCAACATGGTGAGACCTTGTGTCAAAAGAAAGAAAGAGAGAGAGAGAGAAAGAGAGAGGAGGGGAAGGAAGAAAAGAAGGAGAAAGAAAGAGAAAGAAAGGAAGAAAAAGAAAGAGAAAGAAGAAAGAGAGAGAAAGAAAGAAAGAAGAAAAAGAGGGAGAGAAAGAAAAAAGAAAAAGAAGAGAAAGAGAAAGAAAGAAATGAAGGAAAGAATGGGAATAAAGAAAGAAAGAATTAGCCAGGAGTGGTGGCGTGTGTCGGTAATCCCAGGTACTTGGGAGGCTGGGGTAGGAGGATTGATTGAGCTTGGGAGGTCAAGGCTGCGTGAGCTATGATCACATCACTGCACTCCCCTCTGGGAGGCAGAGCAAGACCCTGGCTAAGAAAGAAAGAAAGAAAGACAGAGAGAGAGAGAGGGAGGGAGAGAGAGAGAGAGAAAGAAAAAAGAAAGAAGAAAGAAAGAAAGAAAAAGAAAGAAAGAAACCATAAAATCAGGAATGGAGAAGAGAGCTTGAGAAAGCAGTAGGAAGACTTGAGTATGGGCAGAAGAGGTGAGTTTCCTGAAACAGGAAGGGAAGGAGGAGATCTTGAGGTTTTTACTGGGCAGAGCTCCAGGGTTAATGCTACCGCCATCACCCCTATACTTCAGAGGGGTCCCCACAGCTAGAGGGGCTTTGACATTAGCAGGAGGACTTGGCTACTTCCAGCCCTGCACTAACTATCCCCAGGGTAGGTGGCCTGGGGACAAAAGGCCGCAGTGGGTGGCCTTGCCTGGCCCTGGACCACAGAAGAGCTCTTTCACAGGATGGGTTGTTCTTGTCAGAGGGTGAGCGTCGGCATGAGCTGAGGGTGTCCTGCAGGGACAGGCGTGCGTCTGGGGCTGTGCATCTCTAGTGTGTGCCGCCGAGTCTCTCCTGCCGCACGCAGGATGCACCCACCTACTCTTCAGGTTGCCAAGAAGGTGGGAGGGATGCAGGCGAGGGCAGCAAACGCGGAGCAGACTGCAGGAAGTCACGGCACCGGCCACAGAAGGGGGAAAAGAGGGTGACTGTCAGAGCAATGCGATGAAGGGTATTGCTTGGCTATGCAGAAAAATTGAGGGGGCTACTGACCCCAGTTATTTTAGTATCTCATCCTCAGATAAGAAACAGCCTTCACCTGCCTCGAAACCAGGGGAGAGAGGCAGGCCTGGAGGGAGGGATGGTCACCCCAGAGGGGAGGCCATGGGAGGGAAGCGGAGCCCCATGGGCCCAATGCTGGTGTTTCTAGGGAGAGCTGTGTGTGTGGCCTGGAGGCCATGGAGGAGAACGTGTTTGTGAGTGTCTGGATGAGGATCATTTTATCTCCCCACCGTGTGGAAGAACGGAGAGGAGGCAGTGAATGTGGGCCTGGTCGGGCTCAGCGCGGTTAGGGGAGGCAGGAGACCCCGCAGGCAGAGGGGCTGTTTGTGAGGAGGGAGCTTGAAGGAAAATGAATCTCAGCCAGAGCCCATGGCCCTGGGGACCACTCCCTCCCCTCCCCCTCCTCCTGCACTTGGTGGGTGACTGGGCCGTGGGAGGGGCTGGGGGGAGGGAGCCAGGGAGGGCTGGCTCTCAGGCAGGATAGGGCCGGGGTCCTCTGCGGAGGGGGTGGGGAACCTTCCCCAGGAAAGAATGTCGTGGTCTCCCGCCCAGCCTCTCCCCCTCCAGCCTGTCACCTTTCCATCTTCTCTCCTCTCCTCCCTCCTGCTCGCCCGGGGTAGCTGCACCGACTGGCTGTGAACCTGGCTCCCCTGGTCCTAGCTGGGTGACCTTGAACTAGTCCCATGCCTTCTCTGGGCTTCTTCACTTTTCTCGTGGGGAAGGTAACAGACATTAGGAGACTTTAAGGCTCTGGAAGGTTTTGAGAATTATTAACTGAGGCCACAGTGTAAGGGGTCCAGCAAGTGCGGGGTTCGGGGCCAGGGAAGACAAAGGCTTTGTCTGGCTGCTCCTGCCTTCCACTGTCTGCTCAGACACACCGCTCTCTCCCTCTGTCTTCCTCTTTTCCTCTCTGTCTCATGACTCTCTTCCCCCCATCCCCCACCCCCCGCCCTGCTCCTTTGTCTCCCTTTGTTGCTATTTCGGTCCTTCCTCGATGATGTTGGTAAGAGGTAAGCCTCTTTTCATGTCAGGATGCCAGAACTCCGTCAAACTGGTAAACAGCTGAAGGATGTGGTAGGAGATGAACTTTCCACTGAGGCTTCTTTCAACCCATCCCTTCCCTGGGGCTCCCCTGCGCCTCCCTGCTCTGGAGACTCCATCCCATCCTAAGGAAGCGAGGACAGGGGCCTGGGACGGCGGCCAAGAGAGGTCCACGCCAGGCGGCCACACAGGCTCCAGCCGCTCTGTCCATTCACCAGAACTGTCAAGAGGGTCTTTGAGAGGGGCGGAAGTGGAAACCGCAGATGGGGCGATAGCGAGGGGTGGGGGATGGACAGGTGTACGTCGGAGGTGAGGTTTCCAGGGGACAAGGTTAGGGACTAGCAGGTGATGCCCTGCCAAGGAAGGAAAGCCCGTACCTGTGCTCCCTGGGAGGGGCCTCAGAGCCTCGGAGCCACAGCCATGTGGGTCCTGGTGGCATAATCCTGCCAGAGCGTGCTCCTGACCTGGTCCCCTCAGGCTCTCTCAGATGTCTGGAGGATGCCAGTTAATTGTGGGGCCTGAAGAACTGTGTGTGGTTCCAGTTGGGCATTGGGAGGCGCAGAAGTGAGACTTCGGCATGGATCGTACCTTCACACGGGAAGGAGGAGGGCGTGGGCAGCGGCAACCGGGGCCCGGCCACACCCTGGGAAAAACTCTCAACCTTCTTGAGCCTCAGTGTCCTCAGTCATAAGATGGCGATGGTGCTGGTTCCTCGTGGGGCTGTTGGGGGCGTAAATGAGTCAGTACCTGTGCTCAGAACCGTGCTTGATGCCCAGGTTCTGAGTGTGCACTCAGGAATCGAAGCTATCTTTAACGTCACTGTCATATTGTCATCACGGCTGGAGGCTGCTGCGTTGGAGAATCGTCTCCCGTGTTTCTGATCACTCTCCAGGTCCTGAATCGTTCTCCAACTCGTTCCGTCTTCTCCATCTCCCAATGCTAACCACCCCCCACCCCCCGACTGGCTTCCCTTCCTTCAGGCCCCAGCCCCGTCAAACTTCCCTCCACTTCATAGCGGCAGCCCTTCTAGAGCATCCATCTCATCGGATCACTTCCCTTCCTTAGAAACTGCTTGCGACTCCCAACACTTTTAAGACAATGACAAGGGTCAAGTTACACAAGACCCTTGGAGATGCTCCCCATGGTCTTTCCCACCTGCGCACCCCCTTTTCCCTTGGGCTTCAGGCAGCATGCACCATACTGGCACATGTTGCTACTGAGAACATCCTTCACTCTTCCATGCAGCAAACTCCTATGCATCCTTCAATGGCCGACTTGATTGTTCCCTCTTTTGTCATGCTTTTCCCAATAAACCCTGGCAGAGTTAGTGGCTCCTTCCTCTCTGTCCACACAGCCTCTGTAGCGGTGTGGTGGAGTTCCTACGTGAGGCAAAAGGTATCTGCTTGGACAGCATGTGGGAGAAAACTCAAATACGGGTAGCATCACTCTGCCCTTAGGAACGTTCTGTGGGATACTAGAGAAGTAAAAAGAAGCAAGGAGCCCAAGAGGGTGCCTGGATGCCATTTCTGTATACGAAGGGGTAGGCAGCAAGAGGGGTTCACATCTGCTTGTTCCTACATCAGAGACACAATTGTGTTTACCTGGGGTGGGCCAGGTGGGGAGGAAGGGGCAGGGTGATGGGGGCAAGATTTTAATAGTATGCATTCATATTGTTGGAGTTTTAATGATGTTAAGGTATTTCCCATTTAAAAAAAAGAAAGGGCCCAGCACAGTGGCTCACGCCTGTA
Source organism: Colobus angolensis palliatus (assembly GCF_000951035.1). Lineage (NCBI taxonomy): Eukaryota > Metazoa > Chordata > Mammalia > Primates > Cercopithecidae > Colobus > Colobus angolensis. The sequence goes on along the minus strand of NW_012119710.1, from coordinate 9,151,826 downwards.
ATCCCAGCACTTTGGGAGGAGGCCTAGGCAGGATGATCACTTGAGGTCAGGAGTTTAAGACCAGTCTGGCTAACATGATGAAACCCCATCTCCACTAAAAATACAAAAATTAGCTGGGCATGGTGACGTGTGCCTGTGGTCCCAGCTACTCGGGAGGCTGAGGCAGGAGAATTGCTTGAACCTGGGAGGCAGAGGTCGCAGTGAGATGAGCCTGTGCCACTGCACTCCAGCCTGGGTAACAGAGCAAGACTCCATCTCAAAAACAAAAAAAAAAAAAGAAAAAAAAAGAAAAGAGAGAGAAAGAGAAGGAAGGAAGGAAGGAAAGAAGGGATGGAAGGAGGGAGGGTGGGGAGGGAGGGAGGGAGATAAAGAGGGAAGGAGGGAGAAGGTAGGGAGGAGGGCAGACAGGGAGAGAGAGAGTGAGGGAAAGGAAAGAACAGTCGCTTAGGAAGACGCCTGTATGTGAGTCTGCCCTGCTCTGGCTCCAAACCAGATGTTTTTCCGGCAGCATTAGAGCAGCTCGTTGAAATGGTGGGCTTTGTTTCAGGCCCACCATGTATGAAAAACGAATCCCCAACAGCTAAAATCTCACCCGGTGTGGCAAGGTACCCACAGGATGAACAGTTTCCAGGATCTGAGGGAACGGAGGGTCCACAGCGCCTGTCTCCTCCTGGGTGTTTGTTCAACCACGAGAAATAGTGGGCTGGGTTCCCCCTTGTCTTTCTCTTTGCTGCTGAGCACACACTTAAGTTCGTGGGGGTTAAACATGCTCGTGATGAGCCCTCGCTGTGCAGCGTGGTGTTTTCACGTTGGGGCTTTGGCATTAGGTGGAAAAGTGCTACCTGCCAAGCTGTGTGGCTTCTGGCTAGTCACCTAACCTCTCTGGGCTTCGGTTGCCCTATTTACAAATTAGGGAGACTAATACCTTCTCAGAGTGCCCTTATGAGGATTGCATGAAACAACACATGCCTGGCACATAGTAAATGCTACCCACCATCATCATCACCATGGTGATGAATGGCAGTTACTGGTCTCTCTCTGTCCCAGGTCCTGTAAACTCCCCAACGGCAAGGGCCAGACTCCAGTCCTTTCTGTGCCTCCCAGAGCTCAGCACAGAGCTGGCTCTATAAGGTGCCCTGAGAGTGTTGATTTTACATTCCCAAACCCCACATCCCAGAATGCAGCCAGTGCCTGTGCTGTCGGTGGGCAGACAGGCGGGTGTCTCCAGATTCTAGGCCGGGGCTCTGGTAATGCCCAGCCGTGTGGCTGTGGTGGCACAGGGACACTGGAAGGGTCCTGATTAACACTCAGACTCTAAAGCTAGGCTGTATTTAAGTCCCAGCACGGCCATTATTTAGCTGTGTGACCTTGGTATTTTACTTAACCTCTCTGGGCCTCAATTTTCTCACCCATGAAATGGGGTTGTGAGACTCGACCATCCCCAGCCTCATCTCCTCTCCAGCTGGACCTCCCTTGACCTCGCGAGCTGTGCAGTTTCTTGCTCTGTCTTTGCTCGTGTCATTCCCTCGGCCTGGAGTGCTCTTCCCTCTCCACGTCCATGGTTCACTCCTATTCATCCTCCACAGCTTCCCAGGCGTCAGCTTCCCAGGAATTCCCTGTGCATCACTCTCTGCCTGAGCTTGCAGAGCTGTCAGTCAAATTGCTGGGTGCTTCCATTCTGGGACAGCCCTTCCCCCTACGCCAATGTTTCTGAAACCACTCGGTTCTGTTGCCAAGTCCATTGAGCCTCTTTGTGTTTCCTCTCCCAGATCCTTGAGGCGTATTATAACGAGGTCTCCCAGCAGTGGAGGGGAAGCCACCTGCTTATGTTTGAGACTTCCCCAGCAGGCTGGTGCTCCTTCAGGTCAGAGCCTGGCTGTCATTCATCTCAGCTTTCTTAGTCCCAGCACAGGCCTGACCCATGTCGGCTCAATAAGGAGCAGGTCCCAGGTCTAAGTTCCTGGGAGGCACAGAGACAGGGGCCAGCTGGGATCAGTCTCCTACTGTGTGTGACACTGTCTCCAGACTGCCCAGGGCTGGGGCAGAGCTTCCCAATTTCTCTGAGACTGTGGGGGTGGGGGGCCTGGGTGGGAGTGCTGGGATGAGAGAGGCAGCTCCGGGGAGGCTGGAGAAATGGGGGTGACTCAGAAGGCATTGCCATCTCCCTGTGTGAGCTGGGGTGGGCATGGGGTGGGGAAAGATTGAATTGTGACTCTGTTGCTAACTGTCAGTGGCCTTGGACAGGTCCTTTCCCACCCTAGGTCTCACTGTCCTCACCTGTAAAATGAGAGTGGGACGAGACGTTCTCCATGTTCCCCCAGCCCCTGCCCTGCCCCACCCCCAGCACTAACGCACTGGAGACCCAGGCACTGCTGAGTGTCTCCTCGCTTCCCCTTTCTCCTTTTAAGGAGTGCTCTTACCTGCAGTGATTAATCTACCAATGACGGGGGCATTTACTGCCAACCCTCTAACCCTCACCACCCCCTGTGAGCTACCCACTACTGCCCACACATTCTACAGACCAACTTACAGCAAAGGCTCAGAGATGTTGAGTGATTTGCCTGAGGTCACACAGCCAGGATGGGTGGAGTGGGGAGCTGAACCCAGGCATTCACAAGCCCCCTGCTGCTGAGTCTGCCCCTCCTACCCCAGCAGTGGCTCCTCCCCTAGGAATCCCCCGCCACCCTGGGGAGGGTTCAGAAGGCCCAAGGAGGGGGCCCATCACTGCCAGCCACATCCTGTGACGGTTGCCCTGGGGAGCGCAGCTTTCTCTCTACCTCTGGGACAGGTGAATGGAAAGCAGGCCCCGCCTAGCCCCACAGTCCCACCTCCTTCATCAGTCGCCCCTCCTGGGAGGGCTCTGAGAAAACCTGAGCCCCAACCCTCACCCTGCAGGCAGAGCTGGGCACTGGCCATGGCAGCAGGGCGAAAGTCACAGCCCTGAGTGGGCAGAGGACTGGAGGAAATGCCGATTCCTCTGTGCGGATCCGCTCTAGTCCCCTCCAGCTCCTCCAGCCTCATCCCCACCTCCTTCTGGGGTGGTGCAGTCCTTTGCCGGGCAACTCTAAGCATAAAACTCCCTGGAATTATCCTACCTTTGAAGCTTTTGAGGGCTCAGGCGGGAACTCATTCAGCGCAGTAACCCCTGCCACTGAGCCCAGGGCCGCTGTGGAGCAGCCCAGGGAGGCAATGAGGTTGAGTTCTCATAGACTCTGCCTCTGAGTCTGTCAGATTCTGTTTTCCTATCCCCAGTATTAAAAAAATGTCTTTGAGATAGAGTCTCACTCTCACCCAGGCTGGAGTGCAGTGATGTCATCATGGCTCACTGCAGCCTCAAATTCCGGGGCTCAACTTCCCTCCCTGCTTCAGCCTCCCAAGTAGCTGGGACTACAGGTGTGTACCACCACACCTGGATGATTTTCAATTTTTATTTATTTTTTGGTAGAGATGGGGTCTCACTATGTTGCCCAGGCTGGTCTCGAACTCTGGGTTAAAGTGATCCTCCTGACGTGGCCTCCGAAAATGCTGAGATTACAGGCGTGAACCACTATGCCTGGCCTCCCCAGTTCCACCTACACAGATAGAGTTGCCCTCGCCATTGCCCCGACCTGACTTCTCCCGCGCACGCACGCACACACACGCTCTGCACATGGAGCAGTTGCTGTTGGTGCTCTTCCTGGACCGTTCCCATGGAAGATGGTTCCTTATAGCATGTGCCTCTGACCCTCTGCCTGTGGCTTCTCTGGACACAGCATGTGCTCAGCTCACTCACATGCAGCTCGGTAGTGCTGGGGCTGGGGGTTAATGCTCCTCAACCAATGACAGGCAGAGAGGGCGGGTCAATATCCCAGCTCCCTGCCCCCTTGGTGGGACAATTCTAAGGTGTGTCTCCCAGAGGTCCCCAGCACCATCGAGCCCTGGCTACCCATAATAGCAACCTGTTCATGAACATTGTCTTCCTTCCTTCCCCCTTTTTCTTCCTCATTTTCTTACTGCTGCTCCCTGGGATTACTTCCCAAATGAAGGATTTGAGCTCAACTCTTTGTCTCATTTGTATCCAACATATGCCACGCACACACACGTGCAGCCTGGGTTCTATGACGTTTAAGAAATTGTCATTCCACGCCCTGGTTTAATTCAGCAATTCAGTTTAATCTCAGGATACTCAGAGCAGGACAACAAAGCCTGGTCTGAGCCCGTGGACCTCTCTCTGGGGGCTGCATGGAGACATTTGCAGCCCTGAGTACAACACTGCGTATTCATGCATCGCTCCCAGGAGCATCCTCATCAATTCGAGAAGACACATAGGGACTCAGGGCCTAGTGCAGCTTCTGAGCCCCTTCCTGGAAGACATCTCTATGCTCCTACCCCCATGGGGACTCGGCCCCTATCTCTCTGGTCTGTGATGGGGCTGGGCTGGGATCTTCTTTGTAAACCATAGGAAACTCAGAATCAAGACCCATTGCCCAGGGACAGTCACTGCAGAACTGGTCTGTGCCCCTGGTGGACTTGGAGTCTCTCTGGGGCAGGACTGGCCGTGGGCCCCAGTTCCTTGGTTGGGGGTACACAGTCAACCTGTCATTGTCAGCTGGTTGTGCCCAGGAAGGCTGTATTCCCTGCCCAGGTGCAGTTACCACCCCAAGCAAAGCCTGGGACAGTTGGTGTGCTATCCCGTCCCAACACTGATAGGTGTTGTCACCTATCAGTGACAACAGCCCAGCAGCCCCTAGTGCGTGGGTCCTCCTGCAGCAGCACTGGCATGGGGGCCCAGTTTTGCCCCTCCCAGGACTTCTGGGCCCTGAAGTGTCAGAAACTCAGGGAATCAAAGCGTCGGACACTTGAGGTTTAGAAGGGGCCTCCAGAGTCATCCAGTCCAGCTCTCCAACTCCCCTCTACCAGCTGCTGAGAGGTAGCCCAGACTCTGCTTGTTCGTCCCCAAGACAGAGGGCTCACACCTGTTGGAGGTAGCATCCTCCCTGGGGCTGCTATCTGGGGCCGGGGGAGGGTGGTGCCAGCAGGTTTGGTTTGATGGATGGAGACTGAGGGGTACAAGGTGTGACATTTCCTTCCATCTCTCCAAGAGAGGACTCTCAGCCCCATGGGGAGGTGAGCTGGGAGGGTGGGGAAGGGGAAAGGGAGTAGGTAGAGCAGGAGGCCAGAGGGTCGGAGCCACCCCAGGAGCCTCGGCTGGCCCGGCCTAGGCTGCACCGATGTCATCGTAGTCATCATTGTCGGTGGAGTCAGGCTGAGGGCTGGAGGACGCTGTGGGCAGAGAGGCCCAGGTTAGTGGGACACCCAGTCATTGCCCCTGCTGCCCTGCGGGACAGAGCTGAGTGGGTCTGGCTCCACATCACTATCCCCGTGGGATGCTGCATGAAATCATCTGATCATCTTGCTTCCAGCCATGTCCCTGGCTGGGACATCAGCACTAAGGGAAGAGCCTCGTCTGTCTGGTTCAGGGCTGTGGTCTCCACGATAGCACACTACACAACATGGTGGACGGTTGAATGCTGGGAGCCCCTCTGCGACCACAGTCTCCCCCAAGGGGCCAACCAGCTGCTTCTGCTTGAATGCCTCCACTAACAGGGAGCTCACTTATCAAAGCAACCTGTTTGACTATTTCTTCATCCCGTCCACATCCATTTTCCCCACCTCTTCGTATTCTTGTTGTGTTTGGGTTTGTTCTTTTGCAGAGAGAGAGTCTCGCTCTGACCCTGCAGTGGCATGATCCACAGTGATACGATCATAGCTCACTGCAGCCTGGATCTCCGGGGCTCACACCTCCCACCCCAGCCTCCTGAGGAGCTAGGACTGTAGGCACGTGCTACTACACTCAGCTAATAATTAGTTTTTAGTTTTGTAGAGACTGGGTCTTGCTATGTTCCCGGGGCTAGTCTTAAACTCCTGGCCTCAAGCAATCTTCCTGCCTTGTGCTGGGATTACAGCCTTGAGCTACCATGCCTGGCCTTGCTTTGTTTTTTAAAAAGTTATTTTCCCTCTCTTCTTTCACCCTTCCTTTCTCCTTTTCCCCTTGAGTTAATGCATCCAATAGTTCCCCATTCATCTACTCCCCAGTCCCTCTCTGTCCCCCTCCCAAAATCCCTTCCCCAGATATTGGCACCTGGACAGCCAAACTGCTCCTCCGAAGGGGGCTGGGGTGGTGGCTGGAAGTTCTGGTACCACTCCCCGGACGAGGTGCTGGAGCTGTCATCAGCCGGGGGCCCTGCTGGAAACCCCCAGAACCAGTCACCCTCTGCCAGCACACAGCCACTTCTCAAGTTACCAGAGCTGGGGGGCCCACGTGACTCACAAGAGCCAAGTCCCTAGCTTGACAAATGACAAAGCGAAGGCCCAGAGATGGGGGGAGACTTCTCCAAGGGCACACAGCGAATGGCTGTGGGACTGGGTAGAATCCTGACCTCGGCCTGGCTCAGGGCTCCCAGCTTCATGCCCCCTCCAGCCAGGCTGGCTATGGGATGGGGTTCGGGGGAGGCACAGCTTACCTGAAAAGGCTGGCTGGGTGCCGGCCAGCTCCAAGTTTGGGGGCTGCTCCGGGAAGGAACTTCTCTCTGAAGAAAACCCCTGGGGGTTCCATGGAGGCGGCTTGCTTCTGGGACTATTGCAGTAATCCTCCCCGGAAGAGGTGCTCGATTCACTGTTGCTCCTTGGGTGATACTGAGGACCCAGGCATGGCGGGTCTGTAATGCAGTGTCCAGGGTTGGCAGCTGGGACGTGGGAGGCATGCAGCTCTTCAAGTCCTAAGCCAGGAAATGGAGAATGGTGCAGCAAGAAGACTTTAAGTCAGACTTCAGAAAGCACTTACTGCCTATAGGATTGGTTAAAGTCCAGAAAGACTCACTGAGGGAGGTTCCTGCTGGAAGGTCTCAAGGTGAGCTGAGCTACTGTCTGGAGGTGGGGCTGCCATTGACACCCCTCCCCAACCTGACTCACCTTCCTCCAAGGGTGGCATCTGGAACCTGCTCTGCTGGACCTCCTCATCTGTGACCCGATGCCGCTGGGAATCTGCAAGCAGAGGCAGTGGTGGAGAGAGGTGAAGGCTCAACCTCATCATTTAGGAGCCTGGAGAAGGGACTGGATTTCCTTGGGCCTGGGGTGGCTGAACAGGGTGGCAGGACAACTCTAGAGGCAGAGAGGGCTTAGCATTTCCCATCAAACTCCAGGTTCATATCCCGATCCGACAGACCCTTCGCCTCAATCTAGGGCCAACGTGTTTAACTAGCCTGGGGCCAGAAACTCTAGTGCCCTGCAATCTCCCAGCCCCCAGCCCCAGCTGTCCCTCCTACTACTTAGAGAGGTAGCAAGAGCCTGGGTTCTGTCCTTGTGACCTGGCAGCTCTGGGCAGGAGAAGGACAGATGTTTGCTCCTTCAAGAAGCCTTCCTAGAGTGAAACCCAGATGGTCTGGAATCACTGCATCACAGGCTCTGTGGCATCTTCAAGTTTCAGAAACAGATTTATAGAGTCTGGAGGATATGATTGTCTGGGATCTTGGAGTCAGCTCTTTTGAATCTGGTACCGCTGACTCTTAATTTCAATGTTATGGCATTGTGGACTCTTAGTCTTGCATCTTGTATGCCTGGGCTCAGAACCTCAGGTTTGACAGACACTTCATCGCCGTGGCTCCCAAACACTGGTCCTCAGGCCAGAAGAAGTGGAATCATCTGTGTCCCACCCCTAGACGCCCTGGGTTAGCAGGTGGGGCAGGGACAGCTGTCTGTTCCCCAATATCCATTCTGGCTTTTATCTGGACACAGCTACCCAGGACAGAGACTTCATTTCCCTGCCTCTCTTGCAGCTAGTGGGTTTGTGCGTTGGGTGCTGGGTTGTAAGCGGGAATGCTGTGGCCATCTCCAGCATCCTGTCTTTCCCTTGCCCTTGCCTGGAATGTGGACATGGAGGTGAGCCATTCTGGACTGTGCAGATGAAGGCAACATCTTAGGGACCTCACAGCAGCAAGAAAGAAGGGGCTGGGCCCCCGCCAACCTCTCAGGACCCTGTCATTTGGAGCCTTCAGTCACACACAGCCAAACTCATCCTGACTGATACATTAGGTGTGGGGAGGGGCTCAGGAATTGTTGACAAGCTCCCAGGTGATTCCACAATAGGGTGTGGGATGCGCTGGTCTATTCCAACCTCCCAGCATTGCCCGGGCCCTACCTTCAGCGTTAGCTTTCCTCTTCCTATCCCCAGAAGGCAAAGAAAAGAGCCGGCTATGAGGCACAAGCTGGCATGAGAGTGGAGGTAAGGAAGTGGGTGGGGCTGATGGGGTCAGACAGGGCAGGATGGGACACGGAGGAATATGGGCATGCAAGAACCCTTGCCAACTGTATCTGTCATCTGCACTCCCCCATCTCTCACACAGAGAGCCATCTTTAGGTGAGTGTCAAAGGCCTGGTCTTAAGACCCTACATGGCCGGAGACAAACATGGGAGAGACAGAGGTCAGAGTGGAGATGTCCTGAGACATCGAGATGACCCCAGGGTCACAAAGCACTGTGAAAACGTCAGTGCAGGACCATTTACAGTCAATCCAGTGGGTAACCAGGGGCATTCTGTCCGCGTCAGGCAGGGGTTACTAGGTGGGACGACTGACGCTCCCTGATTCAGGCAGGTGGGCCCTCGGGAGCCCAGCCAGGCACTCACTGTAGAAGGTGGTCAGGGCCACAGGAGGTTGGGCGCTGAAGTCATAGTGCTCATAGTCTGAGTCCGAGCCAGAGTCTGAGTCCTCAGGGGGCGGGGCCTGGACCTCGATGGGCAGCATGAAAACTGGGGAGAGAACAGAGTTGGGGGCATGGCAGAGTGGTGGGCAGAAAGGTATAGGGAGAGAGGGTAGAGAGTATGAACAGCAGAGGTGAGAGGCAGAGTGGCAGGAGAGCACTAAGTAGCCCTTTTTTTTTTTCTTTTCTAGGATAGGGTCTCACTCTGTTGTCCAGGCTGGAGTACAGTGGTGCCATCACAGCTCACTGCACCATCCTCCCACCTCAGTCTCCCAAGTAGCTGGGACCACAGGCATGCACCCTCACACCCAGCTAATTTTTGAATTGAGACAGTTTTCACAATGTTACCCAGGCTGGTCTCAAACTCCTGGGCGCAAGCGATCCATCCCCCTCGGCCTCCCAAAGTGCCAGGACTACAGGCATCCACCACCGTGCCTGGCCTGGGTAGCCCATCTTGTACAAACCACCCAGTCTGAAGTTGCTAGGCTGCCTTCATTCATTTCCAATATGGAGAACTAAACATTTGTTTAGCAAACGCTTAACACAGTACTTGCTATATGTGAGGCACTATTCTAACACAAGTATTACCTCATTTAACCCTCATGATAACTCTGTGAAGGAGGTACATTATCATCCCCATTTTACCTTGGAGGGAACTGGGGCACAGCCAGGTTCTTACCTGGCCCAGAGCCGGCAATCTGGCTCTAAACCTCTAGACTGTGCTATTTGGTGAGCAACTGCCCTGTGCTAAGCCTTGTGCTAGATGCTGTATTCACATTCTCTTCTCAAATATATGGACACTCTGTGCAAAGGATATTTATAACATTTGGCTGACTTTTGTATTGGTTTTTATGTCATTGAACTCTTTCCCATAAAGGTGATTGACTATATTCATAATGCAAGGTGATTAAGCTCAAATTCCTCTGCAAGACTTTCAAGAGGCATAAATCCATATATCATAAAGGATGAATGACTGACCTATTTTTTGTTTTTTGAGACAGAGTCTCGCTGTGTCTCCCAGGCTGGAGTGCAGTGGCGCGATCTCGGCTCACTGCAACCTCCGCCTCCCAGGTTCAAGCGATTCTCCTGCCTCAGCTTCCCAAGTAGCTGGGATTACAGGTGCACACCACCAACCCCGCTAATTTTTTGCATTTTTAGTAGAAACGAAGTTTCACCATGTTGGCTAGGTTGGTCTCCAACTCCTGACCTCAGGCTCCCAAAGTGCTGGGATTGCAGGCGTGAGCCACTGTGCCTGGCCCCAATTTTTTTTTTTTTTGCTTAGAAAATACGAAATATGAAATAAAACCACATTCTAGGAGAATCTTGATGGGGCTTCGCAAGGCCATTGGGCAGGACGCTGACAGGGATGATGATGTCACAAGCCTACCAGCCAACTAGCAGAGCAAAGCAGAACAGAGTTTTCCTCTGAGAACCAAGATCTAAACCACCTGTATTTGTCCAGAATTCAAAACTCTAGAGTCCTAGTGTGACTGAATTGGAAGTCACCTGCCCTTCAACGTCTAGGGACGACTTGAGCCTGCTCAAGGTCCCAGGGCCGCGAGTGGGCTGGCCTAGATCTCATCTCCAGCCATGTGTATGTCTTGGACCTGAGCAGTGCTGACCTTCCAGAAAGTGCACCCTTCTTGTCCTCCCCAGCCCTCCCACACCCAGGATGGGAGACATCCTACCTTCTTTGGGGATGGTGATGGGGACCGGTTGATAGCTATTGCTCCCTGCTGGGATGGTGGTGGGTAGGTGCTGGTGGTTCACCATTACGGGGAGGGCTGAGGGAGGGGAGGCAGAAATTCTACAAGTCATTTTTTTGCCCTCTCCCAGTCTACCTGGTTCCATTCTGTTCTCATCGAGACACCACCCTCCTCATTCCCCCAACACTTGCAGGCACACGCACACACGCACACACATGCACACACATGCACAGAGCCTGGTCCTCCCCGCTGGTGGATACATGACTGCTGGGCATGCTGGGAAAATCCTTTCCACCAGGGGGAGTTCGCCAGGGCCAGGGTCGGGTGGCCATTGCTGGACCACACCACTGCTGCTGAGGTTCTGCCGAGGCTCACATCCCCCTGGGATGGCAGTGGCTCCCAGAACCTTGCACTTACCATATTTTCCTTTAATTCTCAAGAGGATGAAGGCTATGAAGATGAGGGAGCCAAGGAGGAGAATTCCCAGAACGATGGAGGAGATGAAGAGCATTAGCTCCCGAGATTCCTTGTTCTCTAGTTTCACTGTCACAGAAGATTCTGGAAACAAGAATTCCAATGCAGGAAGAAAGAGGAATGGGCACTCAACCTTCTTTTTGCCTTTCCATTCTCTATAAAGCTGACCTGCTTCCCTTTTTATGTTACCTTCCTCCTTGCTTCCTTTTTCCATTTTTTCCCATCTGCTTTTAAGTGTGTGGTATGCATTAGGGGCTCAATAAATGCTTATTGCATGCATGATTAATTGATTAAATGAATTACTGCCTGAAATACAACTCCGGCCACCAGGCTGCAGAGATCTATCTGTCTGCTAGCTCTTCAGTATTTAGTCTTTGTTCAATAGACAATTATTGAGTACCCTGTGTGCCTGGCACTAGACCCTGGGGCTACACATATGACAACAGTATCACAGGCCTTGCAGGGCTCTGTCTGGTGGAGAGATCAGTAAGTAACCTAATCCAATATGGTGAGGTACCCGCTGTGATGGAGGTTTGAACAGCGACACTGGGGGCATGAGGCCCTATAAAAGGCACCCCACTCTCTGTGAGGGAAGACCAAGGCTGACTTCCCAGAGACAGTGACTCTGAGCCACCTCTGGCAGCGAACAGACCATCAGGAGAGCTGTGCCTGAGACCCCCTCCTTCCCACCAGACATCCCCTCCACGAGGACAGGAGTGGGGTCTGGGATTCAGGGTCTCCCACCTCTGCAGCCCCACTCTGGGGTGACTTCTTGCCTTCCCCCTCCCTCAGCCTCCCCTCTGCTTAAAAGAATGCAAAGCACAAGAACGGATACAAGGGGCAGTGAGGAGGGAGCCTGGAGTGAGCGGACCACAGGGCTAGATGACTAGTAGTGACAGCGACAGGGTGGGAGATGAGATCATGCAGACTTCCTTGCTGGAGGCAGTGTCTGCTCCCCCAGGAGAGAACCCTCTCCCTGTCTTCATTTTCTCCTCTCCCCTTTCTGTCTGCAAATGGGGAAGTTTGGGCCAGGATGGGAGCTGGATCTGGCAGCAGGAACTAGATGTGAGAGTGAGGCTGGGTGTTGCGGCCATGGGGAGACCCGTGAATGTGGGCCGAGAGGGCCGTGGCCGAGGGAGGGGCTGATGGACCAAGGACTGGGGCGTGGTCCCTGGATCTCTCTTTGTGCTTCACTCTTTGCCCTTCCAGGATGGTGTGGATCCCCACCCCAACTTCAGGAAGAGAAAGTGTGTGCGGGTTGTCTGCAGGCCTGGCAGAAGCTCGCCCGGCAGCCTGTGCAGTTGCGCATTTTATTTCCTCTCTGTGCTGTCATCTGTGGCTAGGGCCTCTGTGCCCTCTCCCCAAACCCCTGTTCACTGCTTCTGGGGTGTCTGAGAAGATGAAAGAGAGCTAGGAGGCACAGCAAGGGAGTCTGGGCCAGCCCCTGTGGGTATCCCAGGACTGCAAAGGGGCTCTATGCCTGAACGAAATACTCATAGCAACAGCAGACCTTCAGACAGTTCTTATAGTCTTCGAGGCTCTGTTCTAAGTGCTTTACAAAAATTAATTCACTGGAGCCTCACAGCAATGCTAGGAGAAAGGTGCTATATGCGTATCACCCCCATTTTATAATTGAGGCATCTGAGGCTCAGAGAGGTTAAGAGTTGCCCAACAGGACACAGCTAGCAAGAGACACAGCTGGGATTTGAGTCCTGGGAGTCTGCTCTGATGCTAGCCAAGCTACACACAGCTGGTGGGTAGACCAAGAATGGATCTGGAATTCAGAGCCTTGGTTGTCAATTCTGGCCAGCACTCACTAGCTGTGACTTCAGCCTCGGAGCCTCAGCTCCTTTCTTGATGTAAGGATTATACTAAGACCCCTCCCATTTGGCTACAGAGGGGATTAAAGGGTTGGGAAATAATAGCTATAAAGCACTAGGCCCAGCGTTTGGCCTGTTATGAACACAGGGCTGTGTACCAATATTCTCGCTACCCAGCTGGGCCAAGATCACCCTACCCCTGCCGCCCCTGACCCTGACCCCTGCTCGAGGTGGTATCAGCTCTCTCCAGCTCTTTCCTTCTTCCCTCCAGGAGCTCACAGGAAAGTGGGGGAATGGACTGCTGTCCAGGAAGTCTCAGGACTCAGTAATCTATGGGCTGACTTGGCAAGGAGGGGATGTAGAAAGAGTAGAAAGTGCCGCCCAGAGAGGCCCAGGGAGGCAAGTCCATTGGCTGGAGGTGGAGGATGGGGACCAAACCATCCTCAGCCCCAACACAGGTGTGCACAGAAACAAACACACACACACACACGCACACACGTCCAAGCTTCTGAGAAACCGTGTAGTACCCAGCAACACTTACCTGTGGTGACTGTCTGAACACTTGCAGGGACTTCGGGAGTGGACAGATTGTGCAAACTCCGGGAAGCTGTCAGAAAGCACCGCCCAGTCACTCAATGCATGTTACTGAGCACCTACTGTATGCCAGGCCTTGGGTTAGAAACGGAATGGGACAGACAAGGAACCCAGAACTAGGGTTGTGCTCCTATCAGGGGCACGTGGCTAAGGAAACTTACATCCCTCCCCTCCTCCCCCCACAGTAAGGAGGAACTCATGGATTAAATGCTGGGAAGGCTCTTTGATTAGAATAAAGGGCTAATAGAATGATCCCTTCTTCCTGTGTAAGCTGCTACAGACCACAAATCCCTGTTCCATTCAGTTTCATTCATCCACAAATCCCTGTTCCATTCTTAATCGGCCTAGGGAGATGACGAGCTGACGTTATCTTCATTAGCATCATCGGCATTCCCGTTGGGTAGGTATGCTCACAAAGAAAGGAGCTTAAAAGTCCCTCAGCAGATACCATCAGGTTTCCCAGCTATCCTGCGAAGTGCCTAGTATCAGCATCCACACTTGTAGGGTAAGGGACTGTTGGAAGCCTCCTTGCTAGTAAATGGCAGAGCTGGAATTTGTAACCAGGTGTCTGAATGCCGTAAGAATGCAAATATCATATTTCTTCAGATCTAACACTCACATATTTTCAAACTTTAACACGTCTGAAACTGGGATCATGGCCTCTATCATTACGTTTGGTGGTTTATTTTGGCAGCGTTTGTTCTTTACAGTACATAAAATAATAATGGTGTGACTTATAAACAATGCCATCTTAGATTTGGTGAAATATGGTAGAACCCAATCCACAGAGTGGGTATGAGGCTTAGCTGAAATAAGAGCTACTTAGTGCTCAACAATGCCTAGCATATGATCAGGGTTCCAGAAGCTGTCACCGATATTATTACTGGGCCTGCTAATATTATTATTATTATTATTATTATTTTTCTTTTTTTAGACGGAGTCTCGCTCTGTGGCCCAGGCTGGAGTGCAGTGGCGGGATCTCGGCTCACTGCAACCTCTGCCTCCCGGGTTTACGCCATTCTCCTGCCTCAGCCTCCCGAGTAGCTGGGACTACAGGCGCCCGCCACCTCGCCCGGCTAGTTTTTTGTATTTTTTTAGTAGAGACGGGGTTTCACCGTGTTAGCCAGGATGGTCTCGATCTCCTGACCTCGTGATCCGCCCGTCTCGGCCTCCCAAAGTGCTGGGATTACAGGCGTGAGCCACCGCGCCCGGCCGCTAATATTATTTTTACTATCATCACTAGGCCTGGGTTGGCAAATTGGTTTCAACTCTTGAGTCAGTCCCAGTCAAGACGAACCACTGCTTAGCATATAATGTCTTCATATATGATTCATCATTCTGGGGCTGAGTGGAGCATCTGAAAATGCCTCGATGAATTAGCACTGTCTGCCTGGGCACCATAAGGACAACGGTCCTTCTTATGCCATATGTGCCATTGCCAATCTGGTGCCTATTGTGGTCCTTGGAGTGTAAGTTTTTAGGACATGGATTCAGGTAGTATTCTGGCTTATATCTGGGGGGTGGAGTGGGATGGGGTACCTGAGCAGAGGACCCTGGCTGCCAGCGACTGGCTGCAGAGGTTGGAGTTGTTGAACCGCCAGGAGCAGTTGGAGAGGGTGGGCTCCTCGCCGTTGCATGAGTAGTACATCCTGCCGGACAAGGAGTGGGGCAGCCCCTTGGGCCTCTCGATCGCAGTTCCGCAGCCCAAGGACTGGCAGAGCACCTTGGCCTCTGATGCGTACCACTCACTGTCACACACTGTGTTCCAGACCCCTCGGAAGTGTACCTCCACCTGCCCCTCACAGGGGTCAGCGCCCCCAGTCAGGCGCCAGGACTGGTGCTCTGCAGGAAAGGGGCAGGGGACAGAGTCAGGTCAGGATCCTTTGGGCAGATATTCCCGTCAGCCCAGACCCATCAGGGCAGGCACCAATGAAGCCTCCAGATCTTGTGTCTTCTCCCTCCTGTGTCTGTGTCCTCCTGTCGCCTGCCCCATCTGCTCTGACCAGCCCTGCTGTGATAAGCGTGGTCTGGAGCAGCAACATCGGCATTGCCTGGGATCTTGTTAGAAACGCAGACTCTGGAGCTCTGCCTCAGACCTACTGAATGAGAATCTACATTTAACACTCCCACCTCCCCCATCTCCTGCATATCAAAGAGAGGCCCTGGCTGGTCCAGAACCTTCTGGCCTCACCCGGACAGACCAACAGCCTCCTCAGAGGCCTCCCTGCCTTCAGTCTCTCCTTGCTGCTTGAATGCAGGTGACCAACTCCCACTCGGGAAGAGTCTCACTTTTAATGTCACCTCTTTCAGGAGGTGGTCAGCCTTAGCCTCCAGCTCCACATTGCCTGCTGCCTCTAGACTCCCCCTGACTGCCTTTCTTGGGGGCATTTACCACTTTCTCTCCTGAATTATGTTTGTCTCAGTCTCATCTCACTTCCTGAACTGTGACCTCTCAAGGGCAGGGACCACCTCTCCGGCACCAACTCCAGGCTTGGCGCCCAGTAGGCCTATGGTGAGTGTGGGTGGTGACGCCGCTTCAGCGACTCCGCCCACTGACCTGAGCACACCACGCCGGCGTCCTCTTTGTGGCCACAGTAGTGCTGTCCTGGCTGCCCCGGGCAGTCCCACAGGTAAGCTTCGGCCCCGGAGCAGTTCACCTGGTCCCGGTGGATAGGTCCCTGGCCGGGCGTGAAGTGCAAGCCGGGCACGGCCTGGACTGCCCAGCCGCAGCCCAGTTGCCTGCACACCACGTGGGCGTCCTCCAGGTCCCAAGTGTCATCGCACACCGATCCCCACGCGCCATGCTCCAGCATCTCCACGCGGCCGGCGCAGGCGCTGCCACCGTCCACCAGGCGCAGCGCGCGGTTCTCTAGGGGTGGGAGAGGGTTGTGGACGCTGGGGCACCCGGCGAGGAAAGAAGGGTTGGGATGATGGTTGGACTGGCAGGAGAGTTGTGAGCGTGTTGTGGACCCAGTGAGAAGGCTGTAGCCCGGTAGGCAAGACTGGGAATCCCCCCTAGGACTGCAGATGGGGTAGGTAGAGCAGCAGGCTGGTGGGAGGGACCAGAGACCTGGTGGGCGGGGCCTGGAGGGCAGGTTTGGTATCCTGGGAGCCACAGCGCTAAGGGGAATGCTGTGAACCTGGCATGTTATATACATGGGGAAAGGGGAGGAGAGAGAGATCCAGAGCGGGCGGGGACAGGGAAGCGGCGGGCCCAGTAAGTGGGGCTAGAGACCGGGTTAACTTTGGGAACCCAGGGGTGGGACTAGGGACCAAGTGTAGGGGAGTCTGGGGGCCAGATTCGAGGAAATGCTCAGATCTGGAAATGACTCGAAGTCGTCCTCCGGTGTGGGAACCCGCTGCGTTTGCACTGGTAGGCGGTGGGGGTGGAGGTCTGGAGGGCGAGGCTTGGGTCCAGGGGCTGGAGCCAGGGGCAGTAGCTGAAGGCCTGGGGAGTGGGGCAGGTGGGGGCCTGTGTAGGGGGTGCGCTCGTACCTGCACAGATGATGCGGGCCCGCCTCCCGCTGCTGCGGCACGCGTGCTCCACCACCTCGCAGAGCTGCCACTCGGTGCCGCTGCACAGGAGGGCGGGCGCCCCGGCCAGAGTGGCGTTAGCGGCTTCGCTTGTGTTCCCGGCCGCCGGCGGGGGCGGCAGCTCGGGGGTCGGCGGGGCGAGCAGGGAGGCCGCCTCCGCCCCGCCGCAGTCCAGTGCTCGGCACACGGCCTCTGCAGCGCGGCTGTCCCAGAGCACCCAGCACGCGGGCTCCCAGGACGCCTTGAGCCGGACCTCCACCGTCCCGCTGCAGCTGCTGCTCCCGTTCGTCAGACGGACCGGAAGCCGCTCCCCTGGAAGTGTCAGACCGGTGAGCTGAGACCGGTGGGGCCGGGGCAGGCGGTTGCCCAGGCTCTACCACTGACTCTGCGTGACCTTTGACAACGCCCTGCTTGGCTCTGGGTCTCAGCTTTCCAATCTGCAAAATGGAGCTGGGCTGGCTCATCCCTGATCCCCCCTTGAGGCCTGACCCTGTGATTCTCCTTAGAGTCAGGTGAAGGTGGGGCTCAGGAGTGACTCTAGAGGTTAAGATGGGTGACAGACAACCAGGGGTCCAGCCCGCACAAACCCTCCTCACTTGCTCCTGTCTCCAGGGGCACCCGTTTGTGAAAGAAAGGCAGAGTTGTGAGTTCAGGGGCCCTGGTCCAGTGGGTACATGCTTCCCCTGAAGGCCCCTCTGCTCCTCTGAGGGTACTGTCCTAGAGGCTGCCACAGTAACCAGGGAACCCTGGATGATTGCCAAAGGGCTGGCCATGGGGTTGATGATGGGCTGCTTTAGCTGATGGTGGTCCTCACTTCCCCCAGAACCCCTTCTTTGGGAACCACCTGCCCCTTTTAGCCTAGGATCGTACCCCCAGTGCTAGCATGCAGCTTTGCATAGAGTAGGTCCTTAATAAATGTTAGTTGAGTAAATCAAGGACCCATCTGGTGGAACCCTGCCACCCCCACCAAGAACTCTAGCTTGTTCTCAACAAATCCCCTTAAAATGCTCCAGGCATACCTGCCCACCTGTACGTGACTTATCAGTGGCCTCTCAAAAAATGGTAGTTCTATGATCTCAAAGTGAATTGATAGCGGAACTTCAGGTGATAGGTCAGGAAGAAGTGTTGTCTGAAGTCAGGGAACCTCCTGGCATCCTAAGTGTCCTTCCCTTCTTTATTACCATGGGGGACCACCTACAGAAAGCTGACCATGGACCCCCAGAGACAATGTTTGCTCACCTGGCTCCCAGACCTCGCTGTCTGCACTGCTGGTGTTGAGCTGGTCAGATGGGGCTGGAGACAGATGACCTGAAATGAACCAGCAGCAGCATGGTGGGTGAGTGAGCTCAAGCCTGGAGGCCACAGAGGCACCCTGATGAGCAGGGGGCACTTCATGGAGCCTGTGGTGGCTATATGAGGCCTTTGGAAAAGACATGGTCCTCAACTTTGGGTGCATTTGCATTTGCTTCCCTTCAGGGTAGGGAAAATTCTCCAACACTGGTGTTTCAAGATCCTCCTCTTTGTCTATTCACTGAACACACATCTTCAGAAATCGGAGTAGAACAGGTAGGAATGGCAGTGGGCATTGGGGCCAGACACACAAACTGGCTTCGTGACCATGAATGAGTGACTTAATCTTTCTGTGCCAGTCCCAATTTTTCAACAATGATACTTAGGAAAATATCATGAGACTGAAATGAGACAGCTCATGAAATACTTGACATACAGAAAAAGCTCAAAAATGGGAGTGATTTAGAAAAAAAAAAA
>NW_012119710.1:9093946-9132816 GCF_000951035.1 Colobus angolensis palliatus | reverse complement strand
ACGCCTGGCTAATTTTGTATTTTTAGTAGAGATGGGGTTTCTCCATGTTGGTCAGGCTGGTCTCGAACTCCTGACCTCAGGTGATCTGCCTGCCTCAGCCTCCCAAAATGCTGGGATTACAGGTGTGAGCCACCACATCCAGCCTATTCCATTTACTTTCAACAACACAATGAGGCAGGTATTAGCATTCTTATTTTACAGATTAGGAAAAGGAGGCTCCAAAAGCAAAAATCAGTTGTCCCTGCCAGATAGGGTCCATTTATTCCACCGGAGCTACTATCCATTCTGCCCTGGGAGGCTGACCTGTTTGAATTAACCCCTGTCTTCCTGGGCCTTATGGCTTCTGTCAGATTCAGCCAATGGGGAGCCTTAGCAGAGATACGAAGAAGTGAGGAGAGCGAAGATGTGACACTTATTCCTCTGGCCCCACCTGTGAGGTCCCTCGGGTAGGCTGTGTCCCTCACGTGAAGGACCCTGTTTATTCAAGGGGACCTCTCCTTGACTGTCTCCTACTCGGACTCACTGACCACTCCCTGGCTGTGTCTCCTTTGGCCAGAAGTTGCTCTTAGATTCTGCTTACTGCATTACCCTTGGTAAACAGTTCTTCTGTAAATGAGTCCCCTTTAAATTCCTATTCTAGGTGTGCCACCTGGTTCCTGGTGGGACCCTGACTGATGCGTGGCCTGAGGCCACCCAGTGAGCAAGCTGCAGAGCCTGGATTTAAACGGTCTCCAAGGACTTGCCTCCCCTCTAGGCTGGGATGTTTGAGCTTGCAAAGCACAAAGGGAGGCTCTGGGGCAGGGACTTTTGTGGTTGCATATGAACTCCTCTGCATTTCCTGGTTTCTCTTGCACTTAGGTTGGGCTGGTTGAAGCCTAGGCAGAAGACGTGTGCCCACTTTTGAGCCAAAGCAGGGAAGAGGCAGTGAGCCTTTTCCACTTACGTCTTCCCTGTTGAAGCATATTAGAGGCCCTGGGTTGCCGAGGAACTGCAAGAGGGAAGGGGATGTTGACCCAGCTTGAATTTTGTGTGAGTAAGGAGTAAACCATTATCATGTGAAACCATGAAGATTTGGGGGTGTCCTTGTTACTACAGCCTTGCCTAGCCTGGCCTGACCGATACAGAGGCTGAAGACTTGGAATGACCGCTACACATTCCTGGAGTTTCACCTGAGCAGATTCCACGGACACGCCCCCTGAGTCTGAGCATGTGTGTGTGTGTGTGTGTGTGTGTGTGTGTGTGTGTGTGTGTACACACCCTGGCAGACAGCCCTCTCCAGGAAACCGTGTGGGCCTCTCCATCATCAGGCAGAAAGTCATCAGCCCTCTCATTGCCGTCCTCGCCAACTCCCTGGCTATCTGCCCAGCCTGATCTCCTGGAGGAGAAATGACTCCAAATTCAGAGCACAAACTCCGTGGCTGATGTATTATAATATTCAGGGCGAGAATTCAGATGCCCGCAAGTTGGGATTTCAGAATCTCGGTTCCCACAGCAACGGTCCCAGTGCTCCAGCATAGTTTTCAATGTTACGACATGCGGTGGGGGAGGGGGATTGAACGATGGCTGCAGTGTGTTTGACTGTGAGGTGTGTGTATGACTGTGAGGTGTGTGCATGTGAGTGTGTGTGAGTGACTCTGTGCATATGTGATTACGACTGTGTGTGTGAATGTGATGTGTGTTGGGGCGGGGGGGCTTTAACTCAGCTCCGTATCATTTCTCTCTCTGGGTCTGGAAAACCACTTTCTCATGCATAAAGACACAAACGTGTTCTCCTAGATCAGAAAACCCTAGAGGGCAGGGCCCTCGGCTGGGTCAGCCCTGTATCCCCCACAGTGTCCAAGGCAGTGTTTGTTGATTGACTGACTGAATGAAAGAGTGAGCAGCAGCTGCCAGCTCCAAGGCAGCTGGTTGAAAGCAGATAACCTCGAGGGCTTTATTTTTGCCACAAGCATTCTCCCATCCCCTATCCCAGGAAGGGAACCTGGCTTCTCTGTTCTCTGACTTCTGCGCTACAGGAAGAAAAACAGAAATTACCTGGAACCATCTTTCCATCCAGGCCTCATTTCACAGAGGGCCGAATGCAAGATCAGCGTTTCTCAGACACCATGATCACCTTTTTTTGTTTTGAGACAGAGTCTTGCTCTGTCGCCCAGGCTGGAGTGCAGTGGCGCAATCTCGACTCACTGCAACCTCTGCCTCCTGCATTCAAGCGATTCTTATGCCTCAGTCTCCCGAGTAGCTGGGACTACAGACGCTCACCACGATGTCGGCTAATTTTTGTATATTTTTTTTGTAGAGACGGGGTTTCCCCATGTTGTCCAGGCTGGTCTCGAATTCCTGAGCTCAAGCGATCTGCCCCCCTCAGCCTCCCAAATTGCTGGGATTACAGGCATGAGCCACGGCACCCAGCCCGTTGTTACCACTTTTGCCTGGCCCTGTGCCTTACACTTTTCTTTAAATTGGTTCACTTTTTTGCTACAACAAATGTATTTGAAAAGCAGCCTGCTATGGTTTGAATGTATTCCAAAGTTCATGTGCTGGAAACTTCATCCCCCAATGACCTGTGTTGAGAAGTTGGATATTTAACAGTTGATTAGGGCTGGGCGTGGTGGCTCACGCCTGTAAGCCCAGCACTTTGCAAGGCTGAGGTGGGCAGATTACCTGAGATCAGGAGTTCGAGACTAGCCTGGTCAACATGGTGAAACCCCGTCTCTACTACAAATACAAAAATTAGTCGGGTGTGGTGGCACACGCCTATAATTCCAGCTACTCAAGAAGCTGAGGCGGGAGAATTGCTTGAGTCCGAGAGGCAGAGTTTACAGTGAGCTGAGATCATGCCACTGCAGTCCAGCCTGGCCAACAGAGCAAGACTCTGTCTCAAAAAAAAAAAAAAAAAGAAAGAAAGAAAAAAGAGCTGATTAGTCATGAGGATTCTGCCTTCATGAACGGATTAATGCTGTTATCACGGGGGTGTGTTGGTTATTGCAGAAGTGGTTTTGTTGTAAAAGTGAATTCGGCCCTCGCTCTGTCTCTTGCGCACTCTCTGGCCATGTGGCGCCTTCCATTGTGTTATGATGCAGGGAGAAGGCCCTCATCAGATGTGGCCCTTAAATCTTGGGCTTCCCAGCCTGCAGAACCATGAGAAACAAATTTCTTTTTGTTTTAAGTTACTCACTCTATGACACTTTGTTATAGCAACACAAAACAGAGTAAGAGCAAATCTTTACCCTTTCCCGTGAATTTGCTTTTTTACATCATTAAAGACACCTGAACATAAAAATGTTCACTGCAGATTTTTTTTTTTTTTTTTTTTGAGACAATGTCTCGCTCTGTCACCCAGGCTGGACTGCAGCAGTGTGATCTCGGCTCACTGCCACCTCCACCTCCCAGAATCAAGCGATTCTCCTGCCTCAGCCTCCCACGTTGCTGGGATTACAGGTGCCCACCACCACACCCTGCTATTTTTTTTGTATTTTTGGCACAGATGGGGTTTCTCCATGTTGGCCAGGTTGGGTCTTGAACACCTGACCTCAAGTGATCTGCCTGCCTCGGACTCCCAAACTGCTGGGATTGCAGGTGTGAGCCACTGCACCCAGTCCACTGCAGATTTTTGAATGGCAAAAAGTTAGAAACAGGGTGAATGCCCATTCACAGGGGAAACTACTGAATCAATTATGGTCCATTTACAGCGTGGCATCTTAGGCAGCCTTTATAAAGAATGAAATAGACCCAGATGGGTTGGCAGGATTTCCAAGCTGTGTTGAGTAGGAACAGCAAGACGCAGAGAAGAGAATATAATATGACACAATTTTTGTAAAACAAGGCCAAAAACCCCCTCTGTGAACTGGTATGATTACAGGCACATGAAGACAAGTGTGGGAGAACACACAGCAGATGATCAAAATGGAAAAATTAAAAGGGTGGGCTTCAGGGGAAGGGGCCGAGAAGGGCTAGCTCCACGGGCTGGTGGACTGTGTGCAGGGCCTCGTGCTTAGAAGGACCCGGCCCTTGCTTGAATGCTCTGCTGTTACCATCTTGAAATTCCTCATAATTTCTTGAACCAAAGACCCTGCATCTCCATTTTGCACCAGGCCCTGCAAATTATGCAGCTGGTCTTGGGACACAGTCACAGCCATGGAAGGTTGGGGGAGGAAAAGCAAGCAATGATGGTAAAAGGCTGTAGTTTAAAAATCATGTATGATATGATTCTATGTATGTAAAATTAGGTATGTATGTTGATTTGAAAAAAATTAGAAGATATTAAACCTAAAGGGACTATTTATATGTCTTGCCTAAAATAGAAGGTAATTGTAAAAATAAGCATACTAAAAATAAAGCCATGTTAGAGATGTTAAAAGACACTTTGTCAGCAGGATGCAGTGGCTCACACCTGTAATCCCAGCACTTTAGGAGGCTGAGGTGGGTGGATCACAAGGTCAGGAATTTGAGACCAGCCTGGCCAATATGGTGAAACCCTGTCTCTACTAAAAATACAAAAGTTAGCCGGGCATGGTGGCGGGCACCTGTAGTCCCAGCTACTCGGGAGGCTGAGGCAGGAGAATCGCTTGAACCTGGGAGGCAGAGGTTGCCATGAGCTGAGATCGAGCCACTACTGCACTCCAGCTGGGGTGACAGAGCAAGACTCTATCTCAAAAAAGAAAAAAAAGCAAAACATCACATCCTCATCAGATTATCTGATAGAATCAGAAGGAATGACAGAACATTGAAAAAATAATAATAATTTAAACTTTTATTGCCATGTGAGTCAGCGTTATTTAATGCTAAGTTCATTCACCACCTGAAGTTATAGTGTGTGCCCCCGAAAATCTTCTCTAATTGTGCCCCATATTCTGGAAAGTGATGGAACAAGACAGGGAACGGATGGAGGGGAGTGGTTGTTTTCAGAATAGGAGAAGAAAAAAGGTTGGGAGCCCCAACTCCAGCCCAGGAAGGAGGCGGCTTTTTCAGGACAGTCTCAAGCAGATGCCCCCAAGTGGGACAGGACCTCCGATGGGGTAGTCTGAAGAAGACTCCAGTGGAACGGGCTGCAAAGGAGACTGTAAGCACAGGAAGAATGAAGGCACAAAAGACCTGCCTTGCCTGGAATCTGAGAAAACGGGACACTCATACTCCTGTTGTGTCACCCAGGCCCCTGAGATGTCCCACGGGCATCTGAGAGGTGAGGGACTTGTGGATAAAGGAGGCATAGACATCGAGGGAAAGCTGAGCCTCCCGTTGGCTATCCCAGTGTCAGAGCAAGCCTAGTAGGAAAACTTTCACTCCCCTGAATGCCGCCCTGGCCATGCCCAGTGACCAGTGTCAGGTCAACACCAGCTACAGCTGAGGTTGTTCTCTGTCCTCCAGCTCTGTCAGAGGTGCTGAGGAAAACGCGGTTGCATCCTGAATGCTAGTTGAGTGGATGATGGATGAAGAGATGCCGTACAGAGCCAGAGGCAGGGTGGGAAGGGACGATGGAAACATGGAGGTGGAATCTACAAGCAGTGGAGCCAGGTGCATGTGTCACCTGCTAGAAGTACAGTTTAAAAAAAAAAAAAAAAGCAGAAAGTGTTTGCAAACACAGATGCCAACAGCCTTAACAACAGCAGCAAACCAAGCCCTTTCAATCCGGTAATTCCACATCTGGAGACCTATCCTAAAGAAAACTATCTCAAGTACCACACTGCCTGGAGACTCAAGTCCATGCTTTGGAACTAGATGGTTCTAGATTCCCTTCTCCATCCATTGGAGCCCCAGAATGCTGTGATGTGCTGGTTTTAAGTTTTCAGTTTTTCTTTTTTGCAATAGAGTCTTGTTCTCACGCTGTCGGCTAGGCTGGAGTGCAGTGGCACGATCTTGGTTCACTGCCACCTCCACCTTCCTGGTTAAAGTGATTCTCATGCCTCAGCTACTGAGTAGCTGGGGTTACAGGTACCCACCACCATGCCTGGCTAATTTTTTTCTTTGTATTTTTATCAGAGATGGGGTTTCACTATGTTGGCCAGGCTGATCTCGAACGCCTGGCTTCAAGGGATCCGCCCATCTCAGCCTCCCAAAGTGCTGGAATTACAGGCGTGAGAGCCCGACCCTGTGCTGTTTCTGATAGTATAATAAAAATAAACCAAAAAAAAAAAACCACCAAAAAAAAAAAAAAATCCAAACTGGAGACAACCAGATTGTCTAAAAGTGATTGGGGAGTTGGTTAGAAAAACATAGCACATTAAAAATACTTGCCAAAAAAAAAAAAAAAATTTACAGGGAGTACTTAATGATGCGGGGGTAAGTTTATGCCACAATGTTAAGTGGCAGAAGCAGAATACAGGGTTGTGTTATAAATATGGCTGTGCTCTCCCCTCCAGTCCCCGTCCTAACCCCCAGCCAGGTTTCAAGCTTCTGAAGGTTTTCCAGGACCCAGAGAGAGCCAGAGTTCTATCCCCCATTCTGTCCTCTCACTGTATTCTGAGATTTTTTTTTCTTGTGGTCCCAGTGACATTTAATTACATAGCTATCCTGTTCATGAACTGTTTGACAACCATTGGCTCACTAGATTCTAAGCATCACCCCCATATACCCAGCATCTTGCACAGTGCCTTGCCCTGGAGAGATGCTAAAAGAATATCAATAAATAAAATGTAATCTCTACTCTAGGGAAAGAAAATACATGCCAACATGGTATTAATAAGTTTTCCTTCCTTCCTTCCTTCCTTCCCTCCCTCCCTCCCTGCTTGCTTGCTTCCTTCCTTCCTTCCTTCTCTTTCTTTCCTTTCTTTCTGTCTTGCTCTGTCACCCAGGCTGGAGTGCAGTGGTGCAATCTCAGCTCACTGCAACCTCCGCCTCCTGAGTTCAAGCAATTCTCCTGCCTCAGCCCCCGGAGTAGCTGGGACTACAGACATGTGCCACCATGCCTGCCTAATTTATATATATTAGTAGAGACTGGGTTTCACCATGTTGGCCAGGCTGGTCTCGAACTCCTAACCTCAGGTGATCTGCCCGCCTTGGCCTCCCAAAGTGCTGGGATTACAGGCATGAGTCACTGCGCCTGGCCTGTTTTCCTGTTTTCTTTCTGCCTTGTGTTCTACTTTTTTCAAATGTTCTATATCAAATAAAAATTAAAGGTCTCCAAATAAATACACAGAACTTTTTTCCTGGGGGAACATGTGGGCTAGCTTGAAGTACGAATACAACGAGCTTTAATACTGACTGCCCAGTCACCCTGTTCCACTGAGCCTGCAGAGAGCACCTGGGCAGACAGTGTGGCCATGTCAGCCAAAGTCATACTCATTCCCAGGGAAGAAATGAAGAGCTCATGTGGCCGGCAGGTCAGGGTGTTTTTTCTCTGGAAAGTGTCAGCATTGTTGGGGGCACAGTACAGGGGGTCACTGGGCTGGACATCAGGAGATGACGGTTGATTTCTGCACAGTAGAGGGGGTCACTGGTCTGGGCATCAGGAGATGAGGGTTGACTTTTATCATTAACTTGCTACATGACCTTGGGCAAGTTCTTTCACTTTCTGGCCCCGTTTTCTCACTTGCATAATGACAGATTGATGAGATTTTGATCTCGTCCAGTCCTTACATTCTTTGATTATAATGAGATAAAATATATAATGAAAGACAATATCTATTGAGCACTTAGTGTATGCCCCATAGGCGATACCTGTTATCTGTGTGCATTACATGAACTAGCAAATCCTTACAACTACCCTATGAGGTGCATACTACCAATATCATCATCCCAGTGTCATCACTGAGAAAACTGAGACATAGAGAGCTTAAGTAAATCACCCAAGGTCATCCAGCCAGTCAGCAATCAAAGCAAGATTTGAACCTGGACAGTCTGGCTCTTGAAATCACCCTTTTAACCACTACAGCATGCTATTTTCAGTATGCTGTCAATATAAATGGGAAATCTGTCCTACACAGTCCATTTATCATCACAGAAGTGGGTCCATAGTACACAGAGTACTCATCTGCATAAACGCAGGGGAGGAGCATACAGTGGAAGGGCTTAGAGATCACTCAGTCCAGCTGGGAGAGAGAATCGTATGTTGCTGGGCTGTAAAATACAACAGCCACCAGCCACGTGAGGCTGCTGAGTACTTGAAATAGGGTTCGTGCCAATAAGAAACTCAAATTTTCATTTTGTTTAATCCAATTCATTTCTACTTAATTTACAAAATGTTTTCCATTGAATTTTAAAGGCATAATCAATCCAATCGTTGGAAAACTTTTTCAAACAGCTGGAGTAAGTTAGATACGTGATTCTCCTTTTTCAATTGTAGCTAGTATGAAATCTAAATATGGATTGAATATTTTTGATGAAACTTGAATGTCCAAATTGAGACACGCTTTAACCGTGAAGTACAGGCTGTGTCTCAAAGGCTTAATAAGAAGAAAGAATGTGAAGTATCTCGTTAATGATTTTTTTATTGATGTCATGGAGAAATGATATTTTGGATATATTTGGTTAAATTACATATATTATTAAAGTAATTTCATCTGTTTCTTTTTACTTTTTTGAAAAAATACAGCTGCTAAAAAATTTATTTATTATATTTTATTTATTTATTTATTTTGAGACAGAGTCTCGCTCTATCACCCAAGACTGGAGGGTAGTGGTACAATCTTGGGCTCACTGCAACCTCCGCTTCCCAGGTTCAAGCGATTCTCCTGCCTCAGCCCCCTGAGTAGCTGGGACTACAGGCATGCACCACCACGCCTGGCTACTTTTAAAATATTTTTAGTAGAGATGGGGTTTCACCATGTTGGCCAGGCTGGTCTTGAACTCCTGACCTCAGGTGATCCACCCGTCTTGGCCTCCCAAAGTGTTGGGAGTACAGGCATGAGCCACCATGCCAGGCCAAAAATTTTAAATTATAAATGTGGCTCACATATTGGCATCAGACCGTGCTGTATGGGGGGAAGGTACACAGGCCTTGCATCCAAAGGCTTTGGCTGAAGTCCAGCTCTGTTCCTTATCAGTAGAGTGACTTTCGGCCAGTCACTTTGCCAGTCTGAGCCTTAGACTGTCATCCATAAACTGGAGTTAATAATGCTTCTCTCAGAAGGCTTTTTGTCAGCAAGTGTTTTGTCAGAATTATTGCAAAATCTGAGGCCCAAGGGAAGAGTATCCCCAAGGCCCACGGGGAGGTCAGGCTCCCAGTGCAGTGCAGTGGTCTCCCAGATAGCCCAGCTGCTGCTCTGGAGCACTGCCAGGACAGGGCAGGGCAGGGTCTGCCCCGTGCAAGACTGGCACCAGGCCCTTGCGACTAGTGTCCCCGAACCTTGGGAGAGGCATGCATCCTGCTGACCTGCAGACCACCATTCGTCTTGTATAAGAAGACTGGCCTTTGTGTCCTGAGCAGTGATGACACATGCTACATGAACCCTGGTTGGCCTGCCTCCTTAGGCCCTGGCTCAGGCTCCAGGTACTCAAGTGGAGCAGGACTGGTTCAGGGAGCTGTCCAGAAACACTCACCTGCCCCTGGCCCAGTGGCCGGGCAGCTGAACTGGTGTTCCTGGTTTGTAGGGGGACATTTGAGAAGAAGCCAGATGGACTCCTAGTTTTCTACTCCCAACCCACAATGATGGGAATAGCTACCTATCTAGTGCATCTGGGGTCCAGGGTGCAGAGGGATAAGGGAAGGACGTTGTGATGCTTTTTGCTCTGATAGGAAAAGGGGAGGCCCCAAGGCACGTCGAGCACCCATCACAAATCTGGCGCAGCTCAGCAGTAATGGCTGACATTTATTCAGTATGACTTAATTATCAAAGCAAGACCATGAGATGGGGAAACTGAGGCACAGAGAGTTTTTTGTTTGTTTTGTAACTTGCCTAAGATTACACAGCTAGAAAATGGCCAAGTTGGGAATTGAACCCAGGCTGTCTGCTTGCAGAGACCACATTCTTAACCACGCCACTCTCCGGGGTTGGAATCCAGCATCCTGATTTCTGCTTTGGTGATCATGCCAAGGGCAAGAGGCAGGAAGTTTTGACAACCCCGGAGGCTTTCCAAACTCCTTTCTCCTCTGCAAGGGTCAACCAGCACTGAGCTTAGAAACGATAACCCACCCTTCCCCCGCAACAGTGACACAACTCAGAACCCAAGATCCAGGGACTAATTTCCCAAAAGACCCCGGACTCCAAGGATAAGCAACAACTAGGAGACCTTCCTTCTCCAGGGCAGGGGGTCCTGGGTGGCATGTGTCATCCCATAGCCCCCACAGCAGGGAAAAGATGAGACTTAATAGTCTTACCTCGCACTGCCCCCATCCCTTCCCTACTTGCTGTCGAATATGGGGCTCGCTCCAGCACTGTGCAGGGCCTGAGGATGCACTGGCCAACTGGGAGAGGAGGGCCAATGAATTTAGGGGAGGAAGCTCTGAGAGAGAGGGTGCTGGAACTGTCGTAACTACTTTCTTTTTAGAAATGCCCTTGGTGTTGTTAATGGTGAGCAATCAATAAAACAACTAGAAAGAAGGGAATGTCTGTAATTCCATTAAAATTAGAAAGATGCTGGCTGGGCGTGGTGGCTCACACCTGTAATCCCAGCACTTTGGAAGGCTGAGGTGGGCAGACTAGCTGAGTTCAGGAGTTCGAGACCAGCCTTGCCAAGATGGCGAAATCCAGTCTCTACTAAAAATAGAAAAATTAGCTGGGTGTAGTGGCGCATGCCTGTAGTCCCAGCTACTCGGGAGGCTGAGGTAGGAGAATCACTTGAACCTGGGAGGAGGAGGTTGCACTGTGCCGAGATTGCAGCACTGCATTCTAGCCTGGGTGACAGAGCAAGATTCCATCCCCCCACCCCAAAAAAAGACGCATGCGCTGGCTCATACAAGTAACATAATTCAATTGGGAGGGGATACCTGTGTTCAACCTTTGAGGGGACTTGGAGAGGCTGTGACGCCCGGTTGGGCTGAGTTTACTTTGTCAAGAAACTGAAGCTGTCGAGGGCTCAGTCACACAGTGCTGTCCTAGCCTGCAGAGGTGATTGACTGCAGTGACTAGACCAGCTTATACCCACTTGGCTCTCCAAGGCCAGGAAGGCTAGGGTGACTTTTCTCCCCGGGTGCCCAAAGGAAAGTCAACAGTTCGGTGCTTTGGTATTTTACAGGTGCACTTATCTCCCGAATACCTGTCCCAGTTCCTAGCACGTGGAACAAGTTTGGCAAATGTTAATGAAATGGAACATCGATCGGTAATAAACTCATTTCTCAGCATTCAGGAGAACACTGCTCATATGCTCTCACTTTCTTGGGAGAGAAAGAGAAAGAGAGGATTATTTGATATTATGTTACAGGATTTTGGTTTGTTTTCACACTCCCCGGTTTTACCAAAGCAGGGCTGGGGGACTGAAATAAAACAATTTGCTCAATTGACAGAGAGAGATGGCAGTAAAGGCTCAAAGAGCCCCAGCCCCAGAGGACTGCAGTCACTCAGGTCAAAGAAATTCAGCCTTTTTTTGGGAGGGGGGAGGTGGGTAGGAGAGGGGGACGGAGTTTCACTCTGTTGCCCAGGCTGGACTGCAGTGGTGCAATCTCGGCTTACTACAACCTCCGCCTCCCGGGTTCAAGCAATTCTCTTGCCTCAGCCTCCTGAGTAGCTGGGACTACAGGTCTGTGCCACCATAACTGGCTAATTTTTTATATTTTACTAGAGATGGAGTTTCACCATGTTGCCCAGGCTGGTCGCAAACTCCTGAGCTCAAGCAATTCATCTTCCTCGGCCTCCCAAAGTGCTGGGATTACAGGCGTGAGCCACTGCACCTGGCCAGAAATTCAGCCTTTTTAACTCTCTTTTGCCCCCATGTCACAGGACAGACGATGTTCACCTGCGTGGTATCTTCCATGCATGCCCAGGTTTCATCTCCCCTCCTGTCAGCAAATCCAAGGGGAAGTAAAAGATAACGTTTTCTACTCTCCTCTATAAAAAATTAAAAACTTAAAGATAAGATCAACACGACTTAGTAGGCTTTGAGGTATGTTCAGTTGCTGGGACTCCCCCTCCTTCTCTCCCAAGAAAGCGAGAGGGCGTGAGCCACCTTCTCCTGAAAGCTGAGAAATGAGTCTGTTGTCGGCCTGCGTTCAGTTCCATGAACATCTACTGAACTTGTTGAGTATGCTGGGAACTGGGGCAGGTAAGATATGAGGGAGATGAGTGTGTGCAGGATGATCGAGGGAGCAGGAGATCCCCGGCGCCAATTCATCTGTGTAACAGCCTCCATTCTCAGGAAATTCATCTTTCATGATTTAGACAGGGACTCTGGGGACAGATAGAACAGTGATCTAAACCCATCTCTGCTGATCACTGGCTGTGTGACCTAGGGAAAGCCACCGAGCCCAGCTAGGCTTCATCTTTAACCTGGCACTGGGCATGATAAACGAAGCGAACTGAAGAAGAGTGCACGGGTGGGTGATCTATGTAAACAGCTCAGGACGCGGTATATGGCAGCTGTTGTTATTTTCCTCCAACCTGAGGCTTTTATCTTTTATCCCTCATTTGGTCTTTGGTTTCTATGGGATGGCAGCTGGCTATTGATTCTACATTCCATCCCAGGCAGAAAGATGATGCTGACAGCTCCTTAGCCTTCTTTTCTGCAAGGGGGTCACTCTGGTTCTCTGAAGGCTGCATTCTCTCCTCCTCGCCTTTCTTGTGAACCTTATCAGAGCTGCTGCAGGCTCACAACTTGGCTGCATCCTTCCCCAGCTCTGCAAATACCCAATGTTCCTAGAGAGGAGATGTGGGCTGTAGTTGCTGTGGTAACAGGAGTTCCTCTAAAAGAAAAGGCTCCTGGGGTCCTGGCTCCAAGGCTGGCTCAGGCTCCCGTGCCAGACCGTGCCTTCTTTCCAACTACCAGGCGGTAAAATGAGAAGGTCTCATGGAGGGTTGCAAGCAACTCAATAAAATCCCGAGTGATAAGAGTAGGGATTTGGCTCCAAGACAGCACAGCAGGCCAGAAACACTGGCATGTCACTAGCCCCATCTTCTTGATCCCCCGCCAGACTTTAGACCACTGAGAGGAGGAGAAGAATGTCCAGGTGCCTCTTTTATTTATTTATTTATATTAATTTTAATTTAAAATTTTTTTTTTATTTTTGGAGACGGAGTTTCACTCTGTCGCCGAGGTTGGAGTGTAGTGGCGTGATCTTGGTTCACTGCAACCTCTGACTCCCAAGTTCCAGTGATTCTCCTGCCTCGGTCCCCCTAATAGCTGAGATTACAGGTGCATGCCACCATGCCTGGCTAATTTTTGTATTTTTAGTAAAGATGGGGTTTCACCATGTTGACCAGGCTGGTGGTGAACTCCTGACCTCAGGTGGCCTGCTCACCTTGGCCTCCCAAAGTGCTGGGATTACAGGTGTGAGCCACGGCGCCTGGCCCTCAGGTCCCTCTTTTAGAATTCCCGTTCAGTAGGTCTCGGTTGGGAAAAAACCATCTACCATATCATAGGCATCAGAAAGAACACTGGGTTGAAATTAAACATGCCTGGGTTAGAAACCCAGCTTCTTCCTTACTATAGTGTGACCTTGGGCAAATCTCTTCATATGCCCAAGTTGCCTTCCTCAACTCACAGTTACGTATATTAAAAAAAGGCTCACAAGCTGGGCATAGTGGCTCACACTTGTAATCCCAGCACTTTCAGTGGCTGAGGCAGGAGGATCGCTTGAGGCCAGGAGTTTGAGAACAGCCTGGACAACTTAGTGAGACCCTATCTCTACAAAACAAATTTAAAAATAAAAAAATGAGGCTGGGTGCTGTAGCTCACACTGTAATCCCAGCACTTTGGGAGGCCAACGTGGGTGGATTGCTTGAGCACAGGAATTCGAGACCAGCTCAGGCAACATGGCAAAACCCCATCTCTACCAAAAATGCAAAAAATCAGCTGGTCATGGTGGTGCACACCTGTGGTCCCAACTACTTGAGAGGCTGAGGTTGGAGGATCACTTGGGCCAAGGAGTTAGAGGCTGCAGTGAGCCAAGATCATGCCACTGCACTCCAGCCTGGGCGACAGAGTGAGACCCTATCTCTCTCTTTCTCTCTCTCTCTCTATATGAATATATATGAATAAATAAATAAGCCGGATACATATTTGTAGTTCTAGCTACTGAGGAGGCTGAGGCAGGAGGATCAATTTAGCCCAGGAGTTCGAGGTTGCAGTGAGCTATGATCGTCACTGCACTCCAGCTGGGCAACAGGGTGAGATTCCGCCTCTAAAACGAAAACAAAACGAAACAAAAACCTCACAGGGCTAAGGTAAGATTACCAAAAACAACCCCAATACCTGGCCCACAGCAAATGCCCAAGATCCTGTGGAATCAATGACTATACCTGCAAATATGTGAAAGATGAGTATGTGTGCATATATGCATCGTAGATGGAAAAAACAGATTAAAAACAACATATTCAGATGATCATAGCCTTCTAGATATAGTGCATAGAAAAATGGCTGATGAGGCCAAATGCGGGGCTCACGCCTGCAATCCCAGCACTTTCGGAGGCCCAGGTGGGCGCATCACCTGAGGTCGGGAGTTCAAGACCAGCCTGACCAACATGGAGAAACCCTGTCTCTACTAAGAATACAAAACAATTAGCCAGGCTTGGTGGCGCATGCCTGTAATCCCAGCTACTCGAGAGGCTGAGGCAGGAGAATCACTTGAACCCAGGAGGTGGAGGTTGCAGTGAGTCGAGATTGTGCCATTGCACTCCAGCCTGGGCAACAAGAGCGAAATTTCATCTCAAATAAAAAGGAAGGAAGGAAGGAAGGAAGGAAGGAAGGAAGGAAGGAAGGAAGGGAGGGAGGGAGGGAGGGAGGGGTGGCTGATGATATCTCACAGATTTCAGGAGGCTCATACTTTGATCTGAAAGCTATACCCTTTTGTATAAATCATAGAAAATATTCACATGCAGATGTGTGCAGGGATATTTTCTGCAGAACTGTTTGTAACAGAAGAAAAGTAGAAGTAATCTAACTGTCCATCAGCTGGAAATAAACAGACTGTATTGTATCATAGGCTGGATTATTCCGATGAAGGAATGAACTAGATGCATATCTATCCACTTGGTTAGATTTTGAAAACAATGAGAAAAGTATAATAAGTTGCAGAACAATATGACCAGTAGGGTACAATTTATATAAAATATAGCACATGCCTCAACACCATCCATTGTGCATGGAGATGTTTTTTGTGTAATGGGAGTATAAAAATGTGAGAGAAAAGGGTACACACACCACACTTTGGAGTGTGTGTTCTAGGGAGGAAAGGATAAGAATTATTTCAACAGTAACAGTATATGTATGGTTTTCTTTCTTATTAATATAGATCTGAGCAAATATGGCAAAAGTGTAAACATTTTCTAAGTCGGGGTGGTGAGGACGCATTGGGTTCATTAAAACATTCTCAGGCCAGGTGCGGTGGCTCACGCCTGTAATCCCAGCACTTTGGAAGGCCGAGGCAAGTGGATCACTTGAGGTCAGGAGTTCAAGACCAGCGTGACTAACATGGTGAAACCCCATCTCTACTGAAAACACAAAAATTAGCCGGGTATGGTGGTGTGCGCCTCTAGTCCCAGCTACTCGGGAGGAGGCAGGAGAATCACTTGAACCCAGGAGGTGGAGGTTGCAATAAGCCAAGATCACATGACTGCACTCCAGCCTGGGTGACAGAGTCAGACTCCATCTCAAAAACAAACAAACAAATAAACAAACCCCATTCTAGTGCATTTCTGTGTGTTTGCAATATTCCTCTCTAACAAAATGTCTGGAAGATTCTACAAGAGGCTAGTAACAGCAGTTATCTTTGAAGGTAGCTATTGGTAAATTTTTAAAGTGGTTTTTTTTGTATTTTCTAAATTCTGTACTATTTTTACTAAATACAATTTTAGTAAAATAAAATAAAACAAAATAAAAACAAAAAAATTTTTAAATAAAAGCATATATGAAAAACCTTTGTAAATTGTCTGAGTCATATCAATGCACCCTGCCAATGATTCTTGTGCCCTTCTCTAAGTAAGAAAGCCACAGGTTTTTATAGTTTTAAATTCTTGAATCTCCTTAACAATGCTCAGAAGTAGGCACTATTATTATCACCACCGTGCAGGTGGGGAAATGTAGCATTCAAGAGACAAGGAACTTTCTTGGACCACAGAGTCCCTAAGAGGCAGAGCAGGGATTTGAACCCAGAAAGAGGGTCTCCTGGGCTCTGATAAACACCTCAGCATGTGCTGTGAATGCTCAACAAATTCTAGTTACTCTTATTATTAATGGAAGCCCCTAGAGCTCACTTTACCTCCCCCAGCATTTCTTGAGCCATGCCCAGGGCCAGGCCCACGCTGGGCTCTGCCGTGGAAAGTAAAGATAATAAAGCCCGTGGTCTAGCCTGGAGGTCAGGCGTTAAGAGCTGACTGGAATCCCGTCTCTCTGAGGTAAGTGCCGAGGCAGGAGACATGCTTGAGGACAGGGCTGCTCTGCAAGTTGTGAGGCTGGTAAGTGAGTCCAGTCCAGGAAGGTATTGCGGGGGAGGTGCCCTTTGGGCCAGGACTTGAAGGTCAAGAAGCATTTCGCTGAGTCAAGGTGAGCAGATCCACATTTCCCGAGGACTTCCTCTGTGCCGGGTGCTTTGCAGACATTGCCTCATGGCTACCTTGTGAGGAGGTGCTATTATGAAATCCATTTTACAGACAAAGAGGCTCAGAGAAATTAAGTTCCTAGCCCACGGTCACACAGCCTGGCATTGACAGAGCCAGAATTCAAATCCAAATTTGAATTTGTTCCCCAGATTCACTCTTTCTACTCTTCAGGTGCCCTCAACAAGTGTAAAGAGTTAACAACACATTCTAGGGAGAGGGCACAGCTCGAGCAAACACCTGGAGGTGGGACAGAAGCTGGTGGGCCAGGCTTAGACACTCAAGGTATGAAATTCAAGAACAGAATTCCCCAGAGCATGGCCCTCTGTGCAAAGGCTGGGCTGCGTTTCTGCAGGCTAGGAGGAGGAGGAGTGAAGGCTGAAAGTGCTGAGCTCTCAGCGATTTTCCAGGGGGCCTGCCCCCACCCACTGGCTCTCAGGAGGGGCCCTGGTTCGAGGTCTTCCAGAGCTGCAGCAGCAGCAGTTTTAGGGTGAATAAAGCTTGTGTGTGGGCAAGGGGTGAAAATCCTGCCCGTTCCAGGGAGTGATGCTGAGACCTTTCCAGGGTGGCCTAAAGCCCCCTAAGAGAAAGCCCCCTTGAGATCAGACATCCAGCAGCCATCAGACATCATCAGCATCCATCCTTGGAAGGAAACGCAGCCTCTCCCAAGCAGGTGGGAGTATGGGCTGGGCTGGGACCAGAAAGTCTCCTTGGGGCATCAGGGACCGGCTAGGCTCACCAGACACATGTCCTGTGCCCATCCATATCCTAAGAACAGCCCCCTCCTCACCTACCACTCACCTCCTCTCTTTAAATAAATCCAGATTCAAAGAGAAGCTGGGGGAGGCACCGGGGATGTTCAGACTGATGCTTGGTGGCCACCTTGTGTCCTTAACAGCTGCGGACTGACAGTGGCCACAGGGCACATGGATCCATGTGGCTCAGAGTCCCACTGGATTCAGGAATTCAAATTCAGGAAAAAAATATGGGTTCCCTAGAAGGAAGGTAACATCTGAATGCCCACCAGGTGCCCCAGCTTTATGTAAACAGCACACACTCTCTTATTCATCTCTACGAGGAGCCTGTGAAGGTTCAGTTTTCCGGATGAGAAAACTGAGGCTCCGCAGCATGAAATGACTTGCCCAAGGCCACAGTTACTAAGAGGTGGAGCGAGACTTCCAGTCTCTCTACATTTGATCTCATATTCTCAGCTATCAGCCCAGATGACTGTCCCCTACTCCTTTCCACAAGGCGTATAGGATGCTTCTGAGGTGGCTCAAAGTCCTTTCGAGTTCCCATCTATCTTAATCCTTAGTCAGAGAGATGCCACTCACTCACTCCATTCTCTCAGCTAGGCTCTGGGCCAGGCCCCATGCCCTGGTAGAGGATACAGATGCACTCCTAGTTGATTATGAGCAGTTATAAGTGCTATCCTCCGGCTTGGAACAAAGTACTCTGGAAAAAACAGAGTTAGGAGGGAATCACTCACTCCAGAGAACAGGGGAAAATTGGGAAGGGTTTTAGAGAATGAATAGGAGTTCTTGGGGGTAAGAAATCGATGGAAAGATGCCTCTTTCCAGGCCTTTGCCAAATGACCTGAGAGATCTAACTTGCGTCTCCAGAGGATGAGTGGGCTAGGAGGAGAGATTAAGTAGGGCAGTGACCCACCTCTTTCTCCATTACCCCCACCACCACACACACACACCACACACACATACATGTACACACACACGCCATACACACACTACATACATTGCTATGAGTAGTTGAATTGTTCCCTTCCTCTTAAAACAGTCCTAATTTCCAGTACCCCAGAATGTGACCTTATTTGGAAATAGCGTCTTTATGGAGGTAATCAAGTCAGCATGAGGCCATCAGGGCAGGCCCCAATTCAATATGACTGTTGTCCTCACAGAAGGGGGCCATGTGGACACAGGCACATGCACAAAAGGAGAATGCCATTTTAAGATAAGACAGAGATTGGGATGATGTTTCTACAAGTCAAGAAATGCCCAGGATTGCCAGCAAGCCACCAGAAGCTCAGAAGAGAACAGCTTCTCTCTCCCAGCCCTCAGAAGGAACCAGTCCCACTGATTCCTGATCTTGGACTTTGAGCCTCCAGAACTGTGAGACAATACATTTATGTTTTTTGTTTGTTTTTGAGACAGAGTCTTGCTCTGTTGCCCAGGCTGGAGTGCAGTGGCACCATCTCGGCTCACCGCAACCTCTGCCTCCCAGGTTCAAGCAATTCTCCTGCCTGAGGCTCCTGAGTAGCTGGGATTACAGGCACTTGCCACCTCACCCGACTAATTTTTGTATTTTTAGTAGAGACAGGGTTTCACCATGTTGGCCGGGCTAGTCTTGAACTCCTGACCTCAGGTGATCTGCCCGCCTCAGCCTCCCAAAGTGCAGGCCACTGTTGCCCTGGCCACTCCGTTTGTTGCAGCAATTCTAGTAAACTAAACCACAGGTGTACCTGCAACAAAAGCTGCCTCCAGGGCAGGAGCTGGGAGCTGAGAAGAGCTTCTAGGGCATTCTGGATTAGGGGTGTTGAGAGCGGGGTAAGGAACCCGTAAGAGGGAGAAATGCATCCCTCTTTCACTTCCAGATGCCGTGGAGTCTACAAACCCACAAGTGTTTCTCGGAACTGAATTTCAACGTTATGTTGACATGGTTAGGGCTGAGGCAGCCCCCACAGACGCGGGTGATGAAAAGTTCCATAGAGATCTTCAGGGAAGGCTTTAGCGTCTACCTAGAGCACAAAAGCTGAAGAGTGACATGGCCACACCCATTTTACCTCAGAGGTTTGGGAACTTGCCCAAGATCATGGCGGAAGTGGTGGAGCCTGGAGTCGAGGCGGGTCTCAGAGCCACCTGCCAAGTGTGGATCAACACCAGCCCGGCGCCCATCAGCACGCCCACCTTCCTGCTGGTGAGACTGAAGGCCCGTGACGCTCCACAGACTCAAAAACTTCCTCCTTCAAGAACGAACGGCCGTGTTGTGTGAAGGTGCTGGCTGAGACTTCTTCTCTCTCTTTGCATTCCTTCTAATGTGGTTGTCATAACGTTTTGACAATAAGGATGACTAATGTTTACATCACATCTGAATTTTCAGCTCGCATTGGGTGGGAGTGATATGGAGGGTGAGCCGAATGGAGGGCAGCCATTATCAGGACCTTGGGTAAGTCCTCGCCTAAGGACTGTTCCAAGGCCTCAGCTTCTCCATGGTTAAATGGGTGGGCTGGGCCTATCAAATCCTTCCACCAGTTACCAAATGCTTCTCAAATCAGATCTCAGTCAGAAAGACAATTTAAGACATAAGATTAAATGGAATTGAATCACGCCGTAAACAAATTATTCCTTTTCCAATTTTTCTGTCCTGTCTGCCTTAAGGAGAAAGTCTCATTGTGGCGCTACTCAGTCTTGAACACCTAACACTTTTTTTTAAATTTTATTTTTGCAGAAATGGGGATTGCGGTGTTGCCCAGGATGCTCTTGAACTCCTGGGCTCAAGCAACCTGCCTGCCTTAGCCTCCCAAAGTGCTGACAGGACAGGCATCAGCCACTGCGCCTGGCCATCTGACATTTTGTAACAAATGGAGAGACAGCTCAGGCTTGGATGGCAGGCTATTTAATGACACTTTTGTTTTCAGAGTTTTGTTTATATAGATATATTCTATTTACTTAAGTAGTACTGGTTTGAGATACATGGTAGTGATAGAAGATTTCTAAGTTCAGATAAACTTAGTTTTAAAAAAGGAGTGGGTGGCCGGGTGCGGTGGCCCACACCTGTAATCCCAGCACTTTGGGAGGCTGAGGCGGACAGATCACTTGAGGTCAGGAGTTTGAGACCAGCCTGGCTAACATGGTAAAACCCTGTCTCTACTAAAAATACAATAATTCACCAAGCGTGGTGGTGCCTGCCTGTAGTCCCAGCTACTTGGGAGACTGAGGCAGGAGAATCACTTGAACCCAGGAGGCAGAGGTTGCAGTGAGCCAAGATGGCACCATTGCACTCCGGCCCGAGCGACAAGAGCTAAACTCAGTCTCAACAAAAAGAAAAAGAAAAAGGAAAAAAAGGAGTGGGTGTAGGCTTTGGCAGTACATATACTGAAACTGGAATGGTACAGAGAAGATTGGCATGATCCCTGTACAGGTATGACACGTGAATTCATGAAGCATTGCATATCTTTGTTTAAAAAAAGAATCAAAAAAGGAATTGATGTAAAGAATTGTTAAGTAATGGTATATGCGTAAAGGGCAAATTAAATCACATCCTTCCACACCTAAAACTCTCTGACGAGCTCCCATTGAACTTGGATTAATTCCAAACTCTATGATCTATGCCCTCAAGCCCTGCTAGCCTCTCCAACTCCATCTCCTTCACTCCTCCATCCGTCTGAAATCAATCTCATTCCTGCCTCAGGGCCTCAGCCCCTGCTCCTCCCGCTGCCGGGAATGTCCTCTCCCTGATCTCAGCATTCCCAGCTCATCTCATCACTCAGGTCTATATCCCCTCTGAGGCTCTGCCTGGGTCTCCATTGCAACCGCTCTCAGTCCCCTTACTTTGCCTGATTGCCCTTGGTGCACATAGCCCTCTCTGAAATGACACTATTTTAAAAATGTGTTCACTTTATTGGTCTATTTTTCCCATTAGAATAGAAACTTCTTGAAGACTGGGACTTTGTCCCATATCCTCGGTGGTTGAAAAAAGGTGCCCAACACACAATGTAGCTCAACAAATGAATGGCAAAATTGTAAAGATGGAGGGTGAACTGGCTCTAAGGTGGAGACGTGCTGACCCAGACTCCAATATCCGAGGTGGGGCAAGACAGCAGCCACCAGAGGCTCAGTGGAAGGGGAGCTCAAACCTTGGCCTCATTAGCACTAGCCTGCCATGCACTGAGCCACCTGCCTCCCTCCCACTGAGGCAGCAAAGAGAACCGAGTCAGCAACTATTACTGCAGAAGGAATGGTGGAATTATAATATCACCACTGGGTGACCATCCTTATAATAACTGATTCCAGCAAAAATCAACAATAACGTTACAACTAGTGGGCAAAGGTTTGAGGAAGATCAAGATATTTACATATTCTCAAAGAATCTACCCACAAGATGCATGATGATTACAAAGGGGGAAATTATCTTTACAGCAGAGAAATCTAGCAGACAACACCTTAGCCAAGCAAGTTAGACCACCGGAGAGGGAACAGGGCAAGCCTATGTGCCTCCTGATATGATTCACTGGGAAGGACAAAACTTGCTTCTGTGATATTCCTGCCAAAGAGGCATGACTTAAATTGAACCATGAAGAACCATCAGACGATCCAGATAAGGGCCGTTTTACAGCATAACTGCTTCTATGCTTCAAAAAATCAATGTCATGAAAGAGAAAGAAAATCTGAGAAATCACTCCAGATTCAAGGAGAATAAAGAGATGAGAATTAAACACAGCATATTGAACAAAATTTTCTTTTGTCTTAGAAGATATTGTTGGAACCACTGGCAAAATCTGAATAAATTCTGTCGATTATCCAATAGAATTGTATCAATAGTATTTGTCTGGTTTTGATAAGTGTACTGTGATTACGTAAGAAAATGTCCTTATGTAAAAAAAAAAACACATGGGGGTATCTAGGAGACAGGGACATTACAATTTCTTTCAAACAGTTTGCGGGGAAAGCAATAGAAAAACAGACACATTGAGAGGACATAATAAAGCAAATGTGGAAAATTGTTAGCAGTTGGAGAGTCTGGGGAAAGAGCAGGTGGAAATTCTTTGTATTGTTCTTGCAGTTTCTCAATAAGTCTGAAATTAGGCTGAAATTAAACGTTAAGTGAAAAAACAGGCCAGGTGCAGTGGCTCACGTCTGTAATCCCAGCACTTTGGGAGGCTGAGGGAGGATTACTTGAGGTCAGGAGTTCAAGATCAGCCTGGCCAACATGGTGAAACCCTGTCTCTACTAAAAATACAAAAACTAGCTGGGTGTGGTGGTGCAGGACTGTAATCCCAGCTACTTGGGAGGCTGAGGCATGAGAACTGCTTGAACCCGGGAGGTGGAGGTTGCAGTGAGCCGAGGTCACACCACTGCACTCCAGCCTGGGCAACAAGAGTGAGACTCTGTCTCAAAAAAAAAAAAAAAAAAAGTTAAGTTAAAAAAACAAAGAGAAAGCAGAGCCTGAGGACTGGAGGAGCCGCTGGAGGGGCTGGGCAGAGGAGCTGCATGAAGCCAGTTCGTCACTGCCCAGGGTCACCTGTGTTCATGTCAGACCACATCAGGCCACACTGGGCCATAGCAATCCCCTGCAATCTCTCTAGGGGTGGGGGTGGGGAGTTAAGTCTATGCCTGGTTCACACAGGCCCCGCCAGGCCCTGCTGGGAGGGCAGTGTGGGAAGAGGCCCTGGGAAGAGGGCCTGTGGACTGGGCTTCTCAGCCCTGCTCCAAGACTCTAGGGCATATCGTTCCCCACTTTGCACCTCACTTTCCTCCTCTGACAAATAGGAGACGGCTGGCAGCTCACTGGGGTTTCTTCCAGCTCAGACACTGTCATGATATTTCTAGAATCCCATCCCGGCAAAGCAACACATTTCTTCAAGTAGCTGAATCCACTTGGCCACAGTGCATCTTTTAGTTTGGCTGAAGGAGGGAGGGAGGGAAAATGACAGCACACCAGGCGGAGTGGGGAACGGGCCTCCTCCAGGCCTGGGGGGCTTCCTCAGCTCTGTCTCCGCCCCCGCCTGCTCCCAGGCACCCCTCCTGAAAGAGGTCAACACCCTAGCAAAAACGGTACTGAAGTGCCGATAAAAATCCTCCCTCCAAACCCCAGTGACCGGAAGTGACTCTGCTCCCAGCTCTGTCAGCAACTGGCGGCATTACTTAAGTTCTCTGGGCGTCAGTCTGTCCTTCTGTAGAATGAACAAAGTCATGCTTGGCTTTGCATCTGAACTCTGAGAACACAGTGACTTCATCTGTGCGTTCTCTCTGCCACAGTGCTCAGTACATGACTCCAAGTCAGAAGTGGGGTCCATAGATGGGACACCCAAGACACCCCAAGAAGCCCCTAGCCCTGACACCCCTCGTCATTCTTATAGCCTGTGTCCCCACAAGACCCTAGTCCCTAGCCCCAGGCACAGACGCCCCCCCGCCCACCCGGGCATCTGCTGGCTTCTCCCAGAGACCTCAGCGCAGCTCAGGGCCTTCATGGAGACTGGGGGTGGCCTGGACACTTATTGGACGGACTTTTGATGTGCCCCCACCCCCAGCACACGGTGAAGACCCACATGGGAGACCCTCCCATACGAGTGAAAACGGGACTACATTCCTATGATAGGACCATCTCCCTATCTCTCAGCATCTCCCTGGGACCAGAGACGCAGCCCCGGAGCTTCCTCTTCAGCCCTGCGTCCTGCCTCCCGGCCTCTCTCAGCCGCCATTTTCAGGCGGTCGGGCTGCAGGAGCCTACAAAATGGAGGGTGGGAAGCTGGGCTTCCCTCTGCCTCCCTCTGTTGTCCCTGAGAGTGCCTACCCGGCCCCAGTTGGAGTAGCAGCGGTGGCCACAGCTCTCTCCTAACACCCTAAGGAGCCTGGCATTTCTCCAAGCATGTCACCGCCAACATCTAGAGAGCCCCACACAGCCCTGAGCTCCCATTAGCCCTGCTTTACGGCCGGGAAACGAAGGCTGGGCATGGCCGC
This sequence comes from Colobus angolensis palliatus, assembly GCF_000951035.1. NCBI lineage: Eukaryota > Metazoa > Chordata > Mammalia > Primates > Cercopithecidae > Colobus > Colobus angolensis. The sequence continues at coordinate 9,108,503 of NW_012119710.1, read as the reverse complement.
TCAGCCCGAAGGAGGAGAGCTCAGGCTCCACATAGTTCCAGGACAGCCCAGCTCTTGGTGGGTGAGGTGAAAAGTCCCTGGGGGAAAGGGCGGACCTTTCCTGCAGGGGTCTTGAGGTGGGGAGGGGTCCCCCGCCCAAACCCTACCCAATTCCCGGGCTGGGAAAAAGCACTGAGTTTGGAGTCATGAGATCAAACCAAGTATCTGTCATCTATTAGTGGTGCGAGCTAGGAAAAGTCACTCTATCTCTCCGAGCCTGCCGCTTACTCAGTAAAATGTAAGTATTAAACAGTAGCGCATACCTCCCTAGGGCTGTGACGAGGGGAAGGCAGGTTTACATATTTGCAGAGTGCTGCACTGGACGACGTGATCCTCGTACTGCCTGCCTAACACTTGTAAATGTACATTTTGTGGCTCACCTTCCATGGGCCAGTCCCCGTGCTTGGCGCTCATCGAATCCTCATGGCACACCAGTCTGGGTCAGGAGGCAGAAAAGAGCCTGGACCTCAGCTCCTTTGGGAATTTCGGTCCTGCCCACCCAACAGGACCAACAGGACCAGCAGGGCTGGCTCGTCAGCAGCTCCCCTCAGCCAGCCCCTCACAGGCTGTCCCACCTCCAGGTTGCTGCTCAAATGGGTCTCTCTTTCTTTTAATTAAATTGATTAATTATTTGAAACAGACTCTCTGTTGCCCAGGCTGAAGTGCAGTGGTGCAATCTTGGTTCACTGTAACCTCTGCCTCCCAGGTTCAAGCAATTCTCTTCCCTCAGCCTTCCAAGTAGCTGGGATTACAGGTGCCCTGCATCCTCCTAACCACACCCAGGTAATTTTTGTATTTCTTAACTAGAGATGGGGTTTCCTCAAGTGATCCGCCCTCCTTGACCTCCCAAAGTGTTGGGATTACAGGCTTGAGCCACTGCGCCCGGCCTTCAAATGGCGTTTTTCTGAAATACTTTTTTTTTTTGAGATAAGGCCTTACTCTGTTGTGCAGGCTGGAGTGCAGTGGTGAGATCATGGTTCGCTGCAGCCTCAACCTCCTGGGCTCAAGTGATTCTCTGCCTCAGCCTCCCGAGTAGCTGGGACTACAGGCGTGAATCTCACACCTGGCTAACTTTTTAATTTTTTGTAAACATGGGGGTCACACTATGTCGCCTAGGCTGGTCTCGAACTCTTGGACTCAAGTGATCCTCCCACTTTGGCCTCCCAACATGCTGGGATTACAGGTATGAGCCACCAAAAAGGGCTGAAATCCTTTATTCTCCCTTAACTTCTTATTTTCAAACTATGGACTCACAAGAAGTTGCCAAAATAGCAAAGAGAAATCCTGGGTACCCATCAGCCAGCTTCCCCCAGTGGTGACATACCATGACATGGATTTCAGTTCAACATTAGCCACCAGCCTGGGACAAAATACATAACTTTCCGAGCCTCAGTTTCCCCACTCATAAAAAAGGGGTGATTGTCCTCATGTTGTCAGGGTGGAACAGCATACGCATAGCTGGTGCTTGGAGAACATTAAGTCCCCGGTAATGGGTGGTGGTTGCAGCTGTCACTAGATTGCACCTGTTGCCACACCCATCCCGGGTTGGTGCTGGTGTGTCTTAGCACGACACTATAAACTGTTCAAGGGCAAACCTTCATGTCCCATGGCAGTGCCAGCACAGGGCCTGGTACTCAGCAGATACTGAATGAATAAGAAAATATGGAGCCTGGGCCGGGCTCAGTGGCTCACGCCTGTAATCCAAGCACTTTGGAAGGCTAAGGTGGGTGGGTGGATCACCTGAGGTTAGGAGTTCGAGACCAGCCTGGCCAAAATGGTGAAACCCTGTATCTACTAAAAATACAAAAAATTAGCTGGGCATGGTGGTGGGTGCCTGTGGTCCCCTTACTCGGGAGGCTGAGGCAGAAGAATCGCTTGAACCTGGGAGATGGAGGTTGCAGTGAGCCAAGATCGTGCCATTGCACTCCAGCTTGGGTAACAGAGTGAGAATCTGTCTCAAAAAGAAAAAAAAAAAAAAAAGAAAACAAAACAAAACAAAACATGGAGGCTCCTGCCCAGCAAGTTCTCCCCTGGCTCATGGTGCCTCTTTAATTTTCCCTTCCTCCTGTCCCCAAGGTGCATGGTAACCCCCAGGCAAACCCTATGAGGGTATGCCACGATGAGGGAGGCAGCCACACTTGATCTCATCTGTTGATAAGACTTCCAGGGGGCCCTAGGACCTCAGAGGTCCTTCAGGGCTGTTCCTAGACTCAGTCGTGAGGCTGCAAGGCTAGGAGTTGGCATCTAGGGAAGAAACCCTATACTAGAATAGAGCCCACAGGGCAGCTGGCTAGAAACAAGCCAGGCAACTCCCACACAATGGAAAAAGCACCGGCCTGCTGGCTGGGAGACCCAAGCTCAAGTCCTAACAAGTCTCTTAGCCTCGCTAAACCTCAGTTTCCTCATCTATAAAATGAGGTCGCCATGTGGGTGACAGAGCTCATTGTGCAGACAGCACTATGTTAACCACCAAGTCCTGTATTCATATAGGCAAGGGATCATCTTTGGTCTTGCTGTAGAGCATTTATAAGCTAACATTTCTGAGCACTGCATTTTGTTCGGCTGTTTTCAGATACATCATCTACATTAACTCGTACACTTTGGTGAGCTGGAGATTTTTATCTCCAGCATGCAGGCAAAGAAACCACCCTGGGGCCATGCAGAGATGGAATTTGGAACCCACGTCTGCCTGACTCCAGGGTCCATGATTCTATACGACAGGATGCCGGCTGGGGTTGATACTGTGCCCTTCCTAGGGCTAAGTGTCTAGTGGCTGGATCTCTGCTCCATATAGCCAGGTGCCCTGCTCCATAACCTGTAAAGCCTCAAGGAACGTACATAAAGTACAAGCATGCTTAGGCTGGGTCCTTAGTGTTCAGTTTACCTAGTTTTCCAGGAAGGAAACTAGGGCCAGAGAAAGGAAGGAACTTGCCCAAGATTCCCCAGCAAGTTGGGACCAGAGCTAGTTCTCAAAGTCCACACCCACCTTACCCCTCCTCAAGGTTCCTTCTCCTCCCCAGGCTGCAGGGGCCCAGTTTCCCAGAGCTGAATCAAGGGACATGAGCTTGGGTGCCCCCCACCAACCTCAAGGCTCGCTGGGAAAATCCAGGGACTTCCCAGGGTGCTGGGGAGCCCCTGAAATGGGGGTCTCGTGTCTAGGATGTAACCCCAGGCTGCTGAGCAGTCAGCGTCCCCAGGCTCAGTCTTGTCAGGGAACACAGTGCCCACCCTCTTTGTCCTTTCTCTGGATCAGTGTTTCCAAAGTGTAGGGCACATACACGAAACTATGCAAAATGATTTAGGTGGTGATTGACTTGGCATTATATACCGCTATCCTACATGGTGAGGAAGTTATGCATGCTCTTTATTTCCCTTTCAGCCTTTCTAATTACAGACTTGGAGGAGGAAATCTCCCATGGGGTTAGTTGTTCAAGTCTCTCTGACATCTACAACCCTCCCTTCTTGGGAAAGCAGCAAATGCATCTGGCTAGCATTTAATGACATTGTTTTATTTCCATTATGTTTATTTTCAAAATTATAATCATGATGGTGATTTATAATGAATGGCTTTCCATTTAAGGGAGTGATACAGAGTTTCTTCTCAAAATAAATGTATTTACATTTTAAAACATCAATTAAGAAAGAGTAGCCAGGCATGGTGTCAGGTGCCTGTAATCCCAGCTATTTGGGAGGCTGAGGTGGGAGGATCCCTTGAACCCAGGAGTTTGAAGCTGCAGTGAGCTATGGTCTTGCCACTGTACTCCACCCTCAGCAACAGAGTGAGACCCCATCAAAAAGAAAGAAAGAAAGAGAAAAGAAAAGAAAATAGAAGAGAAGTAAGAAAGGGAAAAGAAATGGGTGCAGTGGCTCACACCTGTAATCCAGCACTTTGGGAGGCCGAGACAGGCAGATCATGAGGTCAGGAGATCGAGACCATCCTGGCTAACATGGTGAAACCCTATCTCTATTAAAAATACAAAAAGTTAGCTGGATGTAGTGGCATGCGCCTGTAGTCCCAGCTACTCAAGAGGCTGAAGCAGTAGAATCACTTGAACCTGGGAGGTGGAGGTTGCAGTGAGCCGAGATCGCATCACTGTGCTCCAGCCTGGTCAACAGAGCGAGACTCTATCTAAAAAAAAAAAGAAAAAAAAAATGGAAGGAAATTGCGTTAAGCAAATTGCCCGTTGGATGATGTGTGGGCCAACACAACACTGGGAAGGTGGACTGGAATAAAGTGCTCTGGGAAGAGCTACTCTGGATAACTTACCACGAGTCTGGAGAGGGGCCAGTGCTGAGGACAGGATGGAGGGCCTGGAGGCCATGGTGGCTGAGGCAGTAGATGCAGCCTGGGGATCCCAGCCCCACCAGGGTCTGCTCAGGGCAGGCCTGAGCACATGGCATGGATGTTAAAGCTCGTGGTGTCCCATCTGTGGTCCAGGCAAGGAGAGGGTGGCCACGCACCTGGGAGGTCTACCCTTCAAGCTCCTGTCCCAAAGGACAGTTGGGGCCACCTGTTTATTCCTCCTTGCCCCAGGGAGAAGGCTGATTCCTTAACTCAGAATCTAACAGCTGGGCCGGGCGCGGTGGCTCAAGCCTGTAATCCCAGCACTTTGGGAGGCCGAGACGGGCGGATCACAAGGTCAGGCGATCGAGACCATCCTGGCTAACCTGGTGAAACCCCGTCTCTACTAAAAAATACAAAAAACTAGCCGGGTGAGGTGGCGGGCGCCTGTGGTCCCAGCTACTCGGGAGGCTGAGGCAGGAGAATGGCGTAAACCCGGGAGGCGGAGCTTGCAGTGAGCTGAGATCCGGCCACTGCACTCCAGCCTGGGCGACAGAGCGAGACTCCATCTCAAAAAAAAAAAGAATCTAACAGCTGGGGGCCAAATTTAATTCTTGAGTGTTCTATAAATATAATAAATAAGGCCTTCATGTGGTCTGAATGAGGAGGGCCGTGGGCAGTGTTTCTCACTCATTCTAGATCCCTCTGTAAAGTCTGAGCTTCAGCACCCTAGGAGCTACTCCGTTCCATGGCCCCAGTACAGTGAAGGCGACGCTAACTGTCCTCATCAGTCATTGACCTGTGGCCAGAGAGCCAAGCTGAGCTGGGAGAAAGATGCAGAAGCCTGTCATACATTATTTGTGTATCTATGAGATGAAGTGTTGCCAGGCAGGAAGAATGTGAAAAGAGGTCAGCATAGAAAAGTAAACATGTGTGTTTAGTTCAGTCCAATCAAGCGATAAGGCCAGATGTGGGGCGGATGTAGGGGATTAGGTTTGTAGAACTTGGATTCGGAGGTCAGAGGTCAAGAAGCCAGCCCAGTTGGAGGGCACGGACTATCAAAAAGGGCAGAAGCGCATCCATCAGCAACACAGGGGAACCGTATCTTACGTTTTGGCAAAACAACAAAAACGCCGACCTCAACTCAGTCCACTGAGATGCAAAAACTTCAACCTGCTTGGCATAACCCAGGTTACCTGCAATGGCGCCATTGTTTTCTCCTTAGTAAGTGGCTTTTAAACCCAGGAAGATTAGAATTTAGAAAATAGAGATGATTAAATAAACAAACACTCATAGTATGTATCCATTGGTGTTAAATGTAAGTTGGGTCAAGTTCCGTGAGTTGTTGTAGAAAATCCTATATTTGTGATATTTAAAAACATTTGGCCATTGAGTTCCTCATGAATGTGAGCAGGTAATTGACTTCGGTTCAATTTTGAGTAGAAAATTTAAGAGAATTCGACAATGTCTGTAAACATTAGAATATTTAAGAGAAGTTGATATTCGCTTTAATAACTCAGAAACAGAAAGTCAAACACCACGTTCTCACTTATAAGTAGGAGCCAAACAACGTGTACTCACGGACGTACAGAATGGAGTGACAGACATCAGAGTCTCCAAAAGGTGGGTGGGAGGGGAGTGAGGAATTAAAATTACTTATTGGGTACAATGTACCATATTCCAGTGCTGGGTACACTCCAATCCCAGACTTCACCTCTATGTAATATAGCCATGTAACAAAACTGCACTTCTACCCCCATATCCATAAAAATTTAAAAAATAACTTAATATTCACTTCGCTTATGCTAGTTTTTTAGTTCTGAAAGCATTTTCTAAAATTCTTGGGAACATTTTGTTTCTTGCTCTATAAAATATGGAATTCATTATATTTGTAAATGTGGTTTAGAATATCAAAGGCAGTGCTATCCAATATAAATATAATGCAAGTAACATATGTAATTTTAAATATTCCAAGACAACCCTCCCCCTGCTTTTTTTTTATTGAGACAGGGTCTCCTTCATCGACCAGACTGGAGTGCAGTGGCACGGTAATGGCTCATTGCAGCCTCAAACTGCCGGGCTCAAACCATCCTCCCACCTCAGCCTCCCGAGTAGCTGGGACTACAGGCTTGCACCACCACTCCAGGCTAATTTTTGTATTTTTTGGAAATACAGAGTTTTGCCATGTTTCCTCAGCTGATCTTGAACTCCTGGGTTCAAGTGATCTTCCTGCCTTGGCCTCCCAAAGTGCTGGGATTATAGGCGTGAACTACCACAACAGACCAGGAACCTCATTTTTAAAAAGTGAAAAGAAATATGTAAACTTAATTGTGATAATAAAATTCATTTCGCCCATCATATCAAAAATATTATCATTTCGACATATAAATCACATAAAATTTGTTGAAATATTTTACATTCTTTCTTGAAACTCATCTTCAAAACCTGTTGAATATTTTACACTTCGCGCATCTCAATTTGGACTATCACATTTTAAATGCATGATTTTAGTGGTTACCCTATGGAACAGCACAGAACTAAGGGAGTTTGATTAGCTACATTTGTGAGGGTATTTATTATTTAAGGGTGTTAGGTCTGTTCAACTTCATTTGCTCAAATATTAAAGGACCATTGAAAATCATTGATCAAAATGACAGGGCTTATAAAATAAAATATGATTAGTATGTTGAACTCACAAGTTAAGAAAAAAGTTCTTAAAAAATTGTTAATTAAAGAATGACTATTTTTTTTTAAAAGTAGCCACAAACAGTCTTTTCATACACAAAAGCAGCCCTCGAGGACCTCGCCAGCCAGAGCGCAGATGGAGTTAGAGTCACGGAGCTCAGCACTGCACTGGCGGGAAGGGCCTGGGTCTTTGTTACTACGTCATAGTGTCAGATCTGGCCAAAAGCTTTCTTGTAGATTGTCTGAACAAAGCACCCCCCTTCCACTGATAAGAAAACATGGCTGGTGAAGAAAAGCAGCACAGTCACATGGTGAATTAGAGGCAGGACCAGGGCAGAACCTGGGGTCTCATAATGCCACCCCAACCTCCCCTGTCAAGGGCTTCTAATTCATTCTCTCTGTTCCTTCATCCTGAGTTGTCTGATCAGGAAACTGAGGCAAAGAACTGGAGGCTTGCATCTCTAAGCAACAGAAACCAACAACACAAATCAAGTCCAGGCCCAGAACCCGGGCCGCCTGGGCAGAGGCCCAGGAGATAGGGCCTCGTGCTAGGGTTAGAAAGGGAAGAAAGAGGCTGGGCACGGTGGCTCACGCCTGTAATCCCAGCACTTTGGGAGGCTGAGGTGGGCGGCTCACGAGGTCGGGAGATTGAGACCATCCTGGCCAACATGGTGAAGGCCTCTACTAAAAATACAAAAAGTAGCTGGGCATGGTGGTGCGTGCCTGTCATCCCAGCTACTTGGGATGCTGAGGCAGGAGAATCGCTTGAACCCGGGAGGCGGAGGTTGCAGTAAGCCGAGATCGGGTCACTGCACTCCAGCCTGGCAACAGAGCAAGACTCTGTCAAAAATAAAAAAAAAAAGGAAAGAAAAAGAAGAAGAAGAAGGAGAGGGGAGGTCTGCCCGAGCACAGCAAGTCCTCGGCCAGGTCTGCCAGTGCAAAGGAGGGCAGGATTCCACCCGCCTGTGGTCCCAGGGCAGAGCCAGGGAGCCCCACCCCAAAATAGTTCTTGGGGTAAAGGCCTGGAACTTCCATACGCACTTCATTCTCCCAGCTCCCTTTCCTCCCTCTTTGCCGTCATTTTTCTTTCTCCTTCTTTTTCTCCTTGGAGGTCCTAGTCTCCTTTCCCCAATATGTTATGCCGAACACAAACTCCCCACAAGCAGATGTGGGTCAGCCTTGCCCTCTGAGGTTGGGTTCTGCTAGGGTTTGGGCCTGCTGAGCCAGACACAGAGGAAGAAAAGCTCAGGCAGGCCTGAGGTGCAGCAGCTCAGTGTCCCTTGCATCAGCCCTGGAGAGGGACAAGGGGGCTGCTCAAAGGTGCAGTCTTCCTCCTGCCTGGAGAGGCCGTATTTTTCAGCAGTAGGACATACACCCCTAGCAACCCTCGGGAGAGTTTACAGAAGCCGTGTTTAATGCTCTGAAATCACAGAGCGAGGAAATTATTCCCTGCCCATGGAGTTTTCAGTCCTTCCGCAAAGTCAAGAAGAAAATAGCTACTAGAGCCAGGAGACCATCTCCTCTCCCCTCCCTCGTCACCCCTTTCACGGAGAGGACGAGTTCTGGGTCTTCACCATCTTTTCGCTTTTTGCTAAAGCGTAATAGAAATTGGGTTTTGCCACCATTTGTTCTTATGTTTCTCTTTACCTTTCACCTATGGCAAGTGATACTGATTTTCCACTTGTAACAGTGATGTAAAGTTTCCTTTCAAAACTGAGCTTGCATTGATAACAACAAGTGAGTCAAGTAAATATCAACACAGTTTCAAAAACATAAAGTGGATGACAGTACTGGGAAGGAGCAGGTCGGGGGAGAGCTGCCAGGGTAGGACAGATTGAACGAAGGAGCTCGGAGGCTCCAGGACTACTTTGCTTGACCTCCCTGAGCTCTGCCCAGGTCTCTGGGTTCCCGCCTCTCCTGTGGGCAGCATTCAAAGCCAATTCTCCTGGCTGGCTGCTGGGCCAGCTGCCACGGCTCGGACGCCAAGGGCACCAATGCCTAGCTCAGCCCCCGGCCCTCATTCCCGCTGGGAAGCTGAAAAGGAGCTGGTCTGAAGCCCTGGGTCAGGGAAGATCTCTTGGACCCGACTTTACTCCTGAGCCTGTGGCTGGGCTTCATGAGGAAGAGGAAAGGGGGCCGCTTTCAGACAGTCTGTTTCAGCTGAGGGGCAGAAGGCAGCCGAAATTCCAGAGCTGCTGCTCTGGAAACTCCTGGTAGAGTTAGCAGGGGAAAGCTACATGCACAGAGCTGAAGGCACACAGACTCCAGCTCCCAGAGCCGAATGGCTTTTCCTGAACCAGTATGAGGCTGCGGGCTTGGAACACCTGCCTGGAGATCAAGGCAGAGAGGAGAGCACCCCCTGCCCAGAGTCTCCCAACGTATACCCAGTCCTCCAAGCCAGCTCGATGCCCCTCCTGACTGGGTCTTCCTGGGTCTCCCCCGTCACAAAATGAAAGTACCTGGCTCCCCGGCTGCAGGGTGGACCCAGATTCCCCTGGCCCAGAATTCTCTTTCCACACCAGTCTCCCCAAACCCCAAAATGTGAGAGCTCAATGGGGTCAGGACCTCTTGCATCTCCAGGCCCCTGCCCAGCTCTGGCCAGCTTGGACCCTGCATTCAACAGGGGCCAGCAAGTATCTGGGGAGCACAGTCTAGTGCCCCAAACCTTCTGGTCATCTGATTCCCTGGCCCAGGTGGCCAGGTGCCTTGCCACTTGGGTACGGCTTGAGAGGTGGGGGTGGCCTTCATGCTCACTTACGCCCTAGACTACCCCAACTGGTTGTGCCGAAGCCATCAGCGCCTGGCTGTCCAGCACTCTCCCTGGCTTCCCTGAGTCCTGTTTCGGGGGGTGCTGTCCTGTGATTGGCCTAAGCCTGCTGGACCCCAGCATGGAAAGTACCACCATCAGTGGTCCTGCCTCTCTGGAAGGTGAATGGTTCCTTCTGAAGAGTTGGCAAGACATAGGAAATGGGGGAGTTCCTGAGCTTAAGGGTGGGAGGGGCACCTCCCTCCTCACACCCTGGGGACCCGTTGGTAAGGCACAAAGCATGCTTCCCGCATTCTCTCACTCCAGGAGGCTTCTCAGGATGGGCACCTTGCCCAGGCACAGCCCCATCCCCTTGAGGGGCTCCTGTGTCCTATCCTAGCCCCAGATGCTGGAGCTCCCTGGTACCTGAGTATAGTCTTGGCTAAAAGATCCCAGAAAGGTGACCACAGGCAAACAACCAGAAAGGGGACTGAGAGGGCTGGATCTGGCTCCTCCAGCACTAGTGCCAGGAGATTAGGGAAGGTGGCCTACCTGAGAGGGCTGCTGTCAGCAATCCAGCGATCCCGAAGAAGAGCCACATGTCTGGAGCTGTCTCTGGCTGCTACACGTGGCTGCCTGTGGGAAGCACCATTTTGGGGCCGGGAGGTGACACGGCCGTTGTGTGCCCCTGGCGCAGGTCTGCTCTGCCCTTCGCTGTTCCTGTTCCTGTGTCTCTCTGCTCTCTCCCCTCCGACACGCATGCGATCAAACCCAACCTGTGAGTGTCTCACGCCTCCCTGTTCTGCTTGTGGTTTTGGTCTGCAGGAAGCTGGGCTGCTGTTACAGGGGCTGGTGGGGAGAGCCCCAGCTGCCTGTGCTGGGAGCCCACCCATCCAGGCTGCACCCCAGGAGTCACGGAGCCAGACACACGCATGCACACGCATCCATGCAGACACACTTCCCCGAGGGTCTTCTAAGAAGGCAAGTGGAGGGGCCATGCCTCATTTCTGGTGGCCCAGAAGAAAAAATTGATAATGTAGTAGCTGCTCAATCAGTACCTATTGGAAGAGGGAGGGAATGACCCGTTGCCTGTCCCAGTCTGTGCGATTTGGCTCTCATGGATTAAATCCCGAGTTTTATCTTAACCTTAGAGGCAATGGTGGTTGGGAAGGAGGGTGTGGTCTTAATGCACTTTTGGAGATAAGAGCCTAAGTCTCCCCTCCGAGAAACATAAATTGGGAAGGGCCTGAGAGATGACTATCCCACAAGTCTTTCTACAGGGAAGGGTGCCAAGGCCCTGTGGGAGCCGCCCCCTCAGATGGCACAGTGGGGCCAGCTATCCCATCTCCAGGTACCAGACTGGGCATGCCTCTGTGGGAGTCAGGCATGGGAGCTGGGTCTACAAGGCTGAGCAGGCTTTTGATAAGCAGCAGTGATGGGAGGCCTCTGGGTCAGAAGGAACAGCAGGAGCGAAGGGGTGGAGGAAGGAAGCCCAGGGCTGCTGAGAAACCCCAAGTTGCCCCATTGCAGTGCAGCAGACTGATGCTATAGGAAGCAGGCAGGGACCAAGTGTGTTTAATTCACCACGGTACTCCCTGTGGAGCATATGGTAGGAGGCGAATAAATGTTTCTTGAATGAAAAAAGGAATAGATAATTCGGTTGTCCAAGCAAGTGGTCAAATCCAGAAGAGGTTTGGTTCCAAATCCTGGCCCTGCCCCAGTTGGTCCCATCCCAGGTCCACCTCTCCTGGCCCTCCACTTCCTGCATCCTTGCTTGTCTTCATTTCCCCAACATGTGGAATGGGAGGGGTCCTCCTCCATTGGGTTCTGCCCTAAAGGTGGGTGTATGCATTTGATGCGGCAAGTATTGGAGCCACGGGGAGCCAGGCACCCCCAGAGTTAGACCCCGCCCAGTCCTGCCCCAGTGCTGGCACCTGCTGCCACTGCCCTCTGGTGGAAGTCACTGACAGCACAGGTTTGCATGGGTGCCTCAAGCTCCCAGATGTAATTCCATTCATTTACAGAGACTTGGTGTGCAGAACTCTGGACAGGACTCTGTGGAAGCGAAAGAGAGGAAACCATATTCCTGCCCTCAAGGAGCATGGAGTTCACACACATGTGACCAAACCACAGACCAGGGTAGGACACACATAATGTGAGGTCTCCTGGTCCTAAGAGAAACCCATTTGAAATGGGGCCGGGAAGGATGGCTAGACTCCATTTCTGACAATATGGTAGACAGCAGATGCTGAAGAATTCCTGTAATATAAAACACCACAAAAATGTTGTAAATCATCTTTTAAAATGTGTAGCTGAGGTGGTGAGAAATGAAGAAAATCATCAGAGATCAAAAACTACATTAAGTCTGGGCAACATGGTGAAACTCTCTCTCTGCAAAAGGTGCAAAAAATTAGCCAGGTGTGGTGGCGCACACCTGTGGTCTCAGCTACTTAGGAGGCTGAGGTGGGAGGATTGCTTGAGCCTGGGAGGTCAAGGCTGCAATGAGCCAAGATTGTGCCTCTGCACTCCAGCCTGGGCGACAGTGAGAACCTATATATGTTAATATATAAAGACAACAAAAATCCAAAGAGATCACAGACAGCAGAGAAGTATCTGTTGATCCAGTTGACCAAGAGCTTCAGTCTTATGAACATGGACAAAAGTTAAAGCTGAAAAACAAAATCGAGTGAACAACAAAATCCAAAATCTCTGCCTTAAACAAAGCTCCCTGAAATACAACATCCACAGTGGAGAACTCGGAGAGAAAAATTCCTTAAAGCGAGCTGACACAGAGCTTGCCCAACTCAGCATGGACTCTGAGTAGGAGAAAAATGTCAACCCTGAATGCCCCTCACCACAAGTCTACTCACTGATAGGCCTGGAGGTGAAACTCATGGTGCCTGTGTGGCAAAAACAACCACACAAAAAATAAACAAAAGATTACATAAGAATTTAAAGTGAGGTAAACAATAGCTCCTTAGGTACTTGGCAGAAACATATGGTGAAAATCCTGTCTGGAGCAACTCATCCTATATTCATGACTCAAAGAAGTCCCACAGAGAAACTTCCATGGAACATGAGTTCACATGTTTGTAAAACAGAAAAATCGTAAAACACAGGACATGAGGTGCTTTAGGTGACAGGGACACCAAGCAATAAACTAAAAATGCAGACCTTCAAACACATCTTAGATGTTGGAATTATGGTATATATAATGTAGAATCAGAATGTTTCATATGCTTCAAGAATTAAAAGTTGGTAATTGAAAGTATAGATACAGAACAAGAGACTATTAAAAGTGACCAGGAAGATTGAGGGGAAAAAAACAAGCAGTTATGTGAGAACATAATTTTTGAAAATAGAAGTCCAGTGTACACATTAAACAGTAAATTAAGGCCCAGCACTTTGGGAGGCCAAGGCAGGCTGATGACTTGAGGCCAGGAGTTCAAGACAAGCCTGGCCAACACAGTGAAACCCCATCTCTACTAAAAATACAATGAGTGTGGTCATATACGCCTGTAATCCCAGCTACTCGGGAGGCTGTGGCATGAGAATTGCTTGAATCCAGGAGGCAGAGATTGCAGTGAGCCGAGATTGTGTGACTGCACTCCAGCCTGGATGAGAGAGTGAGACTCTGTCTCAAATAAATAAATAAATAAATAAAAATAAACAACAGATTAATATGGCTGAAGAGACAACTAGTGGGGTGAACAATAGATTTGAAGAATTTACCCAGGATGGAGCACAGGAGGACAAAGTGATGGAAAAGATGAAAGGGCTAAGAGATATAGACAAGGAACAAGGATTTAAATATGTCTAATTAGAGATTTAGAAGAAAATGGAAAATTTCTAGAATTGATGAAAGACACAATCCTCAGATTCTGGAAGCTCCCCCAACCCAAGCATGATACATAAAAAGAAATCTACACCAAACACTTTTGGTAGCGAAACTGCTGATCACTAGGCAGAAGATGGATGAACTATGAAGTAGATGGGCAGCTAATATCTCAATACCAACAATTAAAGCCAGAAGGCAATGGAACAACATCTCAAAGTACTAATAAAAAATAACTGTCAACCCTGACTGTCTTTCAAGTATAAGGTTTAAAAGACACATTTTCAGATGAAAACTGGAGACATTTATAGCTAACAGACTCTTACCTAAGGGAATTCTAAAGGATGTTCTTCAAAAACAAGAAAAATAATCTCAGAAGAAAAGGTCTTAGGTTCAAGTAAGAATGGTGAGCAAAGAAATATGTAAACACAGAAGTGGATTAAATAAGCACTGATTGCATAAAATAATTATAAAAATGTCCAATTTGTGGAGTTAGAAAAAGCATATAATTGGATTGTTTCTAACACAAAGAAAGGATAAATGCTTGAGATGATGGACACCCCATTTACCCTGATGTGATTATTACACATTATATACCTATATCAAAATATCTCATGTAGGCCAGGCATGGTGGCTCATGCCCGTAATCCCAGCACTTTGGGAGGCCAAGGCGGGTGGATTGCATGAGCTCAGGGGCTCGAGATAAGCCTGACCAACATGACCATCTCTACTAAAAACACAAAAAAATTAGCCAGGCGTGGTATTGCACACCTATAATTCCAGCTACTTGGGAGGCTGAGGCAGAAGAATCACTTGAATCTGGGAGGCAGAGGTTGCAGCGAGCTGAGATAGTGCCACTGCACTCCAGCCTGGGTGACAGTGAGACTGTCTCAAAAAAAAAAAATTTAATGTACTCCATAAACATATATATATGCATACACATGCCTACTATGTACCCACAAAAATTAAA
>NW_012119710.1:9081297-9093541 GCF_000951035.1 Colobus angolensis palliatus | reverse complement strand
GATATGATTATTTTATATTTTTGAAAATGTCTTGAACATCCAGCTTTATGGAAGCCACCTGGATTTTCATATCTATTTCTTCATTTAATTTGTGGAGATATGTTATTTAGGTTGAAGTATATGGGAAAAAATCTGATCTCACAATATGGAGTAGATAAAAGGAGGAACATTTTATTTTTATTTTTATTTTTTCAAAGAGTAAACATAAGCGTGATCTATTACTGCTAAATTTAGTCAACACTGGCATATTGAGCCTCCTGATAAAGGTAACAGGCCATCTAGCCAGATAACAGAAATGGTAATGCAGATATAGTCTGATAATTTGCTATCTTGAAAAACACTAACTTATGAACATTACTAAAACCTCACATTATAGCTAAGGAATAAGGAAAGGCAAATAGGCATCGCAGAAAAAAAATGAGCAAATTAGAGATTTTGTTTACATTTTATTCCAGTAATCATTTAGAGTGAATTAAGACCTCTTACCTTCTTTGAAAAAACACTGATGACTTAGTAAAAAATATATCCTATGCAGGGACATGGCTGCACCTGGAGGCCATTATCCTTAGCAAACTAACACAGGAACAGAAAACCAAATACTTCATGTTTTCACTTATAAGTGGGAGCAAGGCCAGGTGTGGTAGCTCATGCCTGTAATCCCAACACTTTGGGAGACCGAGGCGGGGGGATCACTTGAGGCCAGGAGTTCAAGACCAGTCTGGCCAACATGGTGAGACCCCGAAGGAGGAGCATTTTAATAAGCTTTTAAAAATAATTGTAGATATTCTTCTCTGATACTACAAGAAAAGTTCACAAGTGATAGTTTCTAAAGGTTAGCTCCAATATGAAATCTGAAATCATATCAATGACCTTTCACATATTTTTAAAGTCTATTGTTCTATCTTGTTCTTTGAATGGATTTCTTATCCATGTATGATTTTGTAATAACATGCCTCAGTCATTGTAGAATATACTGTTCTACAGTCCATTTTTAAAGTGCATAGTTCTATCTTGTACTTTGAATGGATCTCTTATCCAGGCATGATTTTGTAATAACATGTTGAACTATTTCCTTACACAGTATCGGAAATCACATTCGTCAATATCATCTCTGATCCCATCAGAAAACGTTGAGTATTGGGAAGATGTCAAGATCATGACACGGGTTTTCTAACATTTGAATTTTTACTTAAAAGCTCTGATTTCATCATTGGCAACAAATACTGTCGTCTTTCAAGTGACAGGCTCACTGTGTTCATTTTCAAACAATTGTCAGTCAAACTTTTAAGTCTGAATAATCATAGTTTCAAGTAAAAATGGTGTTCCGGGGGGAAAAAAATCTAGTTCAACTGGCAAATCCAAAAATAGCATAAGTGCTTTTTTTTCCCCGAGCAACCTTCATACTGTAGTATTCAGCAGGAGTGTTTTTTGCTTACTTCTCATTTGTCACATAGAATAAAGATTGTGCTTTAATAATATTAATAATTTTAACTGCTTCATTGAGGACATTCTTAAGTAAAAGGACGCATCCTCTGGATGCATGAGGATGAAAATATCCAACAGCTACTACTGCAGCTTGATGCCACTGCTTTTTTTTTTTTTTTTTTTTTTTTTTTGGCAAGTTGTCACTCTGTAGCCCAGTCTGGAGTGCAGTGGCGTGATCTTGGCTCACTGAAACCTCCACCTCCCAGGTTTTAATGATTCTCCTGCCTCAGCCTTCTGAGAAGCTGGGACTACAGGCACGTGCCACCATGCCCGGCTAATTTTTGTATTTTTAGGGTTTAGCCATGTTGGCCAGACTGATCTCGAACTCCTGGCCTCAAGTGATCCGCCTGCCACAGCCTCCCAAAGTGTTGTGATTACAGGCGTGAGCCACTGCGCCCAGCCTGGCACCACGGCTTTGATTCATGTGAAGGCACAAGTGGTTTTACTCATCATTGCTTTTGCTCCAGGAAAATTATGTCAGTGAAAAAGGCAAATTGCATCTTTAAGCTTATATGCAAATAATTTTGAACTCGTGGACCACTGAAAGGGTTTCAGGGATCCTTAGGGGTTCACGAATCTCAGTGTGAGAAGGGCGAGAAGAACCATGGTGCTCAGAGCTGAAACTTAGCATCTTGAACATCCGACCTAGTTCCTCTCCTAAGCATTACCTGAGACATGTATGCTCTCTTCAAGGGGCAGCCCAGCTGTCTGTTCCCCCTTATGTATAGGATTCCAAGGTGTCTAATTAGTTTCCATTGAAGTGTGGTGTCCACTGAACAGTCTAGGAAGGAACTAATCAGCCTGGGGTCTAGCAGAGTGAGGTCCTTGATACCAAATTTAACCTTTATATAACAATCAAAGCCTCTGAACTACATTAGAGGAACTCTGGAAAATTAGGAAAAGAAAAAAGTCACCTATAGTCACATTACCTTGACAACCACTATCATGCTGTAGCCTAGGGTGGCCTAAAGGTTGACTCTTCCTGAACTCACTGTTGTTGAAAAAATCCCAAGGCTATTTTTTTGTCTTGATGCTGCTAAGCCACATCGTTCTGTCCCTTTCCAGTTGGGTCTTAGGTTCCCAAGATGGGGACCTGATAATTCAGATCTGTCCACTTCATTCATACAGAGCTCCCCTGTCAGTGGTCCAGAATCCATTGTCCAAATGGACTAATGCTTCTAGCTTCATGTGATCTGCACATAGAATACTTCCATGTCAATGGCTCTTTCCTAAATTCCCTGTTGGGGCTTAGAAAACGATACCCCAAATAAAGTCCTCCACAGTAGCCTCAGAAGCAACCGCTTTTCTCTAACCTTCTGCCCTCCTGTCTCTCAGTCCCACTCTCCCCCAAGATTCGCCATAGAAACTAGAATCCCTCTTCCCCAAGGCAGATCATAGAAACAGAACTCTTTTCCCCCAAAGTCATCCATAAAGCCTAATTATATTACTCTAAGTTTCCCTCCACCTTTCTGTATAAAACCTGGCCATAAAGAAATTATCTTGGTTTGACTTTGTTTGACTGTATGTAGGTCGTAAGACCAGAGACAGCCCCGTCCTACACCCTGAAGGGAGGAATGCAGCACAGAGAGGCCAGGAAGAATCTAGAACCCAGGATACCAAGAAGAATCTAGAACCCAGGATACCTAGAAGAATCTAGAACCCAGGATACCTAGAAGAATCTAGCCAGACAGGCCTTGTTTGATTGTATGTAGGTCGTAAGACTGCCATTGCAGAGAAAGCCCCGTCCTACACCCAGAAGGAAGGAATGCAGCACAGAGAGGCCAAGAAGAATCTAGACAGACAGGCCTTGCTGGGTTTCCACACTCAGTCCGTTAGCATTAGATCATACCCTTAGGGAGCCTGGATAGCTCAGTCGGTAGAGCATTAGATCATACCCTTTTTGTTCAATTCTGTACCTACACGGCTGTCCATACTTTGTTGAACCTAAGCATCAAAGTGGACAAGTTCCCTCGTCTCTTTGGGTCTTCACTCTGTAGGCTCCCGTGTATACACATTAAATACATCTGTATGCCTTTTCTCCTATTTATCTGCCTCTTCTCCGAGATTTTTCAGTGAACCTTCAGAGGGCAAAAGGGAAGTGCCCCCACATCCCATGGGAATCTTGGATTACGGCTCTTGATGGTGAAACCACCTGCATTGATGATGCATCCCTTCTGTATTCGTTTTCTAGGCTGCTGTAACAAATTACGACAAACACGGTGGTTTAAAACATCAGAAATGTCTTCTCTCACAGTTCTGGAGGCTGGAAGTCTGAAATGAAGGTGCTAACAGGGCTGCCTTCCCTCAAGAGTCGCTAGGGGAGAATCTGTTCCTGGCTTCTTTTACCTCCTGGTGGCACTGGGAGTTCCTTGGCATCTCTTGGCTTGTGGCCTCTCTTCTGTGAGGGTCTGTCCAATCTCACTCTGCCTTTCTCTTGCTCTGGCACTTGATATTTTAATTTTTTCCCAAACCTCTTGTGTCACTTCATAGGGCATTTCTGACAGCTGTTAGGGTCCATCCCAATAATCAAGAATAAGCGCCCTTCTTCTAGATCTTTAAGCAAATATTTCACCCTATGAAGTAAATATTCACAGGTTTCAGGGATTAGGATGTGGACATACACTTTTGTGGGGACATACACATTCAGCAGACATTTATTTGTAGCAGCAACTTTCAGACAGGAATAATTTTGCCCCCAGGGGATGTTTGGTAATGTCTAAGACATTTTTTGGTTGTCACAACTATGGGGGATGGAATGCAGCAAGCATCTGTGAATAGAGGCCAGGAACACTGTTGAATACCCTGCAGTTCACAGGACAGCTCCCCACAGCAAAGAAGTATCTAGTCCAGAGTGCCAATGGTGTCGATGCTGAGAAATCCTAACTTACAGTAAATTAGCATTATAGTATATTCTATCTGAAAAGCAACTGCTGTCATCCCTGTCTCTAACTCATTTTCATGATCACCTTTATTACATGTGACATTAAATCTATTCTATCCTATACTTATTTGCTTGTTTTCTCTTTCCCATAACCACAAGGGCAGAGATTTTTGTCTGTTTCATTCACTTGTGTCCTCAGCACCTTGAACAGCACTCAGCACATCGTGAGCATTCTCAATTTATTAATTAATTAATAATGGTGCAGTTATTTCCTCTCTCTCTCTCTCTCTCTGTCTGCCTCCAGGGTCTTGCTTTGTCACCCAGGCTGAAATGCAATGGCACAATCATGGCTCAATGCAGCCTTGACCACCTGGGCTCAAGCGATCCCCCCACCTCAGCCTCCTGCCTGGCTAATTTTTAAATTTTTTGTAGAGATGGATTTTTTATTTTATCTTATTTTTTGAGATGGAGTCTTGTTCTGTCGCCCAGGCTGGAGTGCAGCGGAGCGTCTCAGCTCACTGCAACCTCCGCCTCCTGAGTTCAAGCAATTCTCCTGTCTCAGCCTCCTGAGTAGCTGGGATTACAGGCGCACGCCACCACTCCCAGCTAATTTTTGTATTTAGTAGAGACGGGGTTTCACTGTATTGGTCAGACTGATCTCGAACTCTTGACCTGAGGTGATCCACCCTCCCCGGCCTCCCAAAGTGCTGGGATTACAGGCACGAGCCACCATGCCAGGCCTGAGATGGAGATTTGCCACGGTGCCCAGGCTGATCTCAATCTCCTGGGCTCAAGCGATCCTCCCACCCCGGTCTCCCAAAGCTCTGGGGTTATAGGCATGAGCCACCACGCCTGGCAGGTACAGACATTTTTTGAGCCTTTACTCTATGCCAGCCACCATGCTGGGTTATCTCTTTTTGATACTCAACAAAACCCCTCTAAGTTAAATATAATTTTTCTCCTCTATTTCTCAGATAAAGAAACTGAAGAAGTTAAGTAATTGCTGAAGATCACACAGCTCTTAAGAGGTCAAGCCAAGGTCCTTCCTCTGGTGACCTAACTCCAGAGTATTCCCTTGGAGAGCATGTGACCTCTATGTACCAGGCATGGTGCCAGGAAACAGAGAAGAAGAAAACAAGAGCCTGTCCTCAAAAAGTCACTAGTCCAATGGGAGAAACAGGCGAGTAAGCAGGCCCGTGTGACATGAGTCGCCACGAGGGATGATGAGGGAGAACTGAGACAGTCTGGATGTTTGTCCCTCCTAATCTCATGCTGAAATGTAATCCCCAGTTTTGGAGGCGGGTCTGACAGGAGGTGACTGGACCACTGTGGCAGATCCTTATGAATGGCTTATCACCATCCCCATCCCTTATGGTAATAGGGAGTTCTTGCCCTGTTAGTTTATGGGAGATCTGGTTGTTTGAAAGACTCCAGGGCCTCCCCCCTTATCTCTCTTGCTCTCTTTCTTGCCATGTGACATGCTGGCTCCCCTCCTTTGCCTTCCATCATGATTGCAAGCTTCCTGAGGCCTCACCAAAAGCAGATGCTGGCACTATGCTTCTTGTGCAGCCTGCAGAACCATGAGCCAATTAAACTCTTTTTCTTTTTCTTCTTCTTCTTCCTTTTTTTTTTTTGAAACAGAGTCTTGCTCTGTCTCCCAGGCTGGAGCACAGTAGCACAATCTTGGCTCACTCTTACCTCCACCTCCCAGGTTCAAGCAATTCTCCTGCCTCAGCCTCCTGAGTAGGTGGGATTACAGGTGCCCGCCACCACACCTGGCTAGTTTTTGTATTTTTAGTAGAGATGGAGTTTCACTATGTTGGCCAGGCTGGCTGTGAACTCCTGACCTTGTGATCTACCCGCTTTGGCTTCCCAAAATGCTGATATCACAGGCATGAGCCACCACGCCCAGCACCTCTTTTCTTTATAATTACTCAGCCTCAGGTATTTCTTTATAGCCATGCAAGAACAGACTAACACAGGATCCCAGCCTTGAGAAATCAGGGGAGACTACTCAGAAGAGGTGACATCTGGGTCAACTCCTGAGGGATCAGTATTCATGAGTCATGGAAAGTTGTAGGCTGGAGGAGCAACTTGTGCCAAGTTCCAGAGGAAAGGCAGCTGGAAGCCAACCGTGGCTGAAGGCAAGGTGGGAGCAGGAGACATGGAGAGAGAGCGGTCAGAGATGAACTTGGCAGTTGGTCTGGAAGAGGTTAATCCTGAAGGGCTTGCAAAGTTGGACAAAGTCGTTGAGACTTTGTCCTGGAAAATCCAGAACCAGGAGGGTGCCCTTGCAGGGTTTCAAGCACGCTGGCTTCAGTGCTGAACGTGAACCGAAAGGTCTTACTGCAGTGGTCCAGGAAGGCAATGCTGGCTGCCCAAACAGCGGCAGTATTGTGGGGATGGGAGAGAGAAGGGTGGACACGAAAGATAGTTGCCAGGCAACATCAATGGAACTTAGGGGCAGGGCCCTTGGGGAATATCTGCTACAGGGGGCAGGCATGGCCACAGCCAGGTTTCTACAAGGTTGGTGAGAATGAACACTTAATACAATGATATAAGAAGAAAAAGCTATCTTCGGCAAAATGTTACCTCCCCCTCCAGATCTCAGTCTGTGGATGGCCTCACTCCTCCCGGACGCTAAGGGACAGGGAAGACAATATGAGGATGCATCCTCTACTGTCATCCTCCCCACTGGGGCCATGGCCTTCCACAGGCCAGTCCACAGGCTGTGTCTCATCCTCAGCTGTGGCCCTGGGAATGTCCTGCTGATTCATTCTGGCCCCATAGGCTTGGAAAGGTGTCTGCTTTGTCCAACTCCTTTCAAGGCACCTAGCTGTCCTGGTAGTCATGGGCATGGAGCCAAATAGCAGGTCTCAACCTCGTCCTGCTGCACCACAAGTAAATGATATTCCACGGGCAGCCACGTGTCTCCATCGGAAATGGGAATGATGTGTGGACAATTCAGCGGTAGGTTACCTGCAATTCCTGGTGCACCTGCTACACACCGGGGCATGCTGGGACTGACCACCCTGGCGTGAGCAGGATGTTGGGATTGGCCGCTGCAGCACAAGAAGCCGCTGTGGATGAATGCCTGCATAGCAGTCCAAAAATTCCCAGACTGTCACTGTCCTTCCCTCTGCTTTACCTCTCCTCATTCTGTGGCTGTTATGCTTTTATCCAGATGGCTCAATTTTTTAATTTCCACCTATTGTCAAGCCCAGGATCACCTTATAGGTGTAGAGAGTATGTTGGCCAGGTATAAGAGAAATCCAAATTGTTCTGCAGGTGTGAGGCAGACCTTGGCTAGATCTGGGGGATAACCTTGCCTCAAATGCAGGGGACACCTCTAGGTCCTCCTTGCAGAGTCTTGATGAGGCTGTGTGTATTTGATGCTCACCTGTGACTATAAAACCTGTAGGCAGCGTAGCAGGATGGTGCCAGGGCATCACTAAGACATTGTACCTGGAAAGTGAAAGTTGGATCAAAGTTTCATTGCTTCATTTTTTTCAACCACATAAAGTAATTGTGCTGGGTTTTAAAAGGTAGAGCTGGGGGCCTCAGAGGTTAGTCAAGTCCTACTTTTGAACTTCCTAAACTCCGACGTCTCTCACCCTGCCCTGGCAGAGTGCCATCAGGAGAATCTAGGACACTCAAGAAGCCACTTCACCTGACATCCTCATTGTGATCTAAGAACGCTCACTGACGATGTGGCACCTGTACTTCTCACACTCAGCAATAGCTGTGTTAGATGCACAGGTAAAAAGGCTCATTTTCACCAGCCTCCAACCAAGGCATCTGCAGGGTCACTTCAGCATGCCATCGCACCAGACAGCGTTGCTGCCCTTGGCTCTCGGCGGGCATGCAGGCCCAGAGATGGCAGACCCTCTACAGTTTCAGGAGTAGCCAAAAGTCTGGATCTTCATGCCAATACTTCTGATTTTTTTTTTTTTTTTTTTTTGAGATAGAATTTCGCTCTTGTCGCCCAGGCTGGAGTGCAATGGCGCAATCTCAGCTCCCTGCAACCTCCGCTTCCTGGGTTCAAGCAATTCTCTTGCTCAGCCTCCCGAGTAGCTGGGATTGCAGGCATGCGCCACCATGCTCGGCTAATTTGGTATTTTTAGAAGAGATAGGGTTTCTCCATGTTGGTCAGGCTGGTCTCGAATTCCTGACCTCAGGCGATCCACCCGCCTCGGCCTCCCAAAGTGCTGGGATTACAGGCATGAGCCACTACGCCCGGCCAATACTTCTGAATTTTTAAGGAGATAACTAAAACTTCAAAAATGTTTTTAAATTAAAAAACAATATGGCCAGGCATGGTGGCTCATGACTGTAATCCCAGCACTCTGGGAGGCCGAGGTAGGTGGATCACTTGAGGTCAGGAGTTTGAGACCAGCCTGGCCACCATGGTGAAACCCCGTCTCTACTAAAAATGCAAAAATCAGCTGGGCGTGGTGGCTGGCACCTGTAGTCCCAGCTACTCAGGAGTCTGAGGCACGAGAATCACCTGGACCCAGGATGCAGAGGTTGCAGTGAGCCGAGCTCACCCCACTGCATTCCAGCCTCCAGTCTGGGTGACAGAGTGAGACTCTATTTCAAAAAAAAAAAAAAAAGAGAGAGAGAGAGAGAGAGAGAGAAACAATAACAAAGGCTACAATGAAAACTCAACATCATGTGACTAAACACTATCAGAGCCAAACTGCATAGGTCTGTGGGTCACGGCCATGGCCCACCAGCTCTGGGGCTCCTCAATTCTAAGATTCTGCTCTCCAGCTCCCTCCCATTGGTCATCAGTGTTGTGACTCGTGACCTGGGTGACACTCATGTCTACTTGTGGAACATTACTTCCCCTATCTGCAAGAGGCAAGTCACCCCTACTTTCTCCCCAGCTAAACATGTCCCTGGGACTTTCTCCAGTGAACTGGCCCAGGCCCTGGCCCCCTTGTACCTTGGAGATGGAGGCTGGGCAGTAAGAAAGACGCTGGGCAGGGTGCAGTAACTCACCCTGTAATCCCAGCACTTTGGGAGGTCGAAGCGGGCAGATTATCTGAGGTCAGGCATTCAAGACCAGCACGGCCAACATGGTGAAACCCCGTATCTACTAAAAAATACAAAAATTAGCTGGGTGTGGTGGCACATGCCTGTAATTCCAGCTACTCAGGAGGCTGAGGCAGGAGAACCGCTTGGGCCTGGGAGGCAGAGGTTGTAGTGAGCTGAGATCATGCCACTGCACTTCAGGCTGGCCGACAGAGTGTGACTCTGTCTCAGAAAAAAAAAAAAAAAAAAGATGCTGTACTTCTCTTTTCTTTGCTGCTTTCCTCTCCTGGGTTTTTCTCTGCAGGCCACGCTGCTTTTAGAAGGCTTTCCCTTCATCTACCACCCGCTGAACATCACTGACAGCAGGCCAGCACTCTCTTAGCTCTCGGTAAGACTCAGCTCTCTGGGCTGAGTCTGAGCTCATCTGCCAGCCTAGTGATCTTGCCAAGAGAGGAAGGAACTGGATCTGACGTGATCCGAACTTCGTCACCATACCGTCACAGCTGGTGACCTAAGCTTCCTCCAGGTCGAGGGGTGGTGCAGCTCCACTGAAGCCTCCTCTTCTCACCTCCAGGCTCTGCCCACCTCACGAGAGCACGTGGTCCTGACCACAGTGACTGAAGGAAGACCTGGGGTGGAGAGCTCTGTTTTCTCACCATCCTCTCGGCCTGGCTTCTCTAACATGTTAAAAACTTACGGTGGCTCACGCCTGTAATCCCAGGACTTTGGGAGGCCAAAGCAGGTGGATCATGAGGTCAGGGATTCGAGACCAGCCTGACCAATGTGGTGAAATCCCATCTCTACTGAAAATACAAAAATTAGCCGGGCATGACGGCACGCACTTGTAATCCCAGCTACTCAGGAGGCTGAGGCAGGAGAATCGCTTGAACTCGGGAAGCAGGGGTTGCAGTGAGCCAAGATTGTGCCACTGCACTGCAGCCTGGGCAACAGAGCAAGACTTTGTCTCAAAACAAACAAACAACAACAAGAAAAACCCTCACTTTTTTGCTGGTATCTATAGCACTTTTTTTTTTTTGCTGGTATCTATAGCTTTTGTGAGACTCACTTTATTTAGCTTTTAGCCTTCCTGATATTATTCTTATGAATTTTGCCTTGGGACACTCTTTCCATTCATTGGTTCAGCCAATATTTATTGAGCACCTACTATTTGCCAAGTACTGGGCAGCCATTGAGAATAAAACAGTGAAAAGTTAGAAAAGGTCTCTGATCTGATGGAGGGCCTATTCTACTGGTGGTAACTGAACAAGCAGTATGTGCTCTGAAGACATTAAAACAAGACAATGTGATGGAGGACGCTGAGAATCCAGTAGGCAACTACTTAGATGGGAAAATCAGGGAAGGTCCCTACAAAGGAGACATATCTGCTGAAACCTCAGTAAAGAGAAGCAGCCAGCCATGCAAGGATCTGGAGGGGAGCAGTTATGGCAGAGGGGTCAGCAAAGACAAAGGTCCTGAGGCAGGGAGGAGCTTAGCATGGGAGGGGAACCTGGGAGGCCAGCTGGCTGGACTTGAGTGAACATGGGGCTAAGATGAGGTCAGAGGAGCGCAGAGGCCAGATCCCCCGGGCTCCTAGGTCAGGGTGGGGCTGGTTCTTAGGAGTGCTGAGGCTGACTCTGATTTAGTCTGAGGTCAGTGTCCCTCTCAATCCCGACTCACTTGTGGTCCTCTATGGCCCGCAGGCTTGTGGAAAGTGCCCCACTTCCTTCCTTACAGCAGCCTCTGTGCAATCCGAATTGCACTGTGAATTTCCCCGCCACTCAGGAGCGCAGGCAGGGCTTCACCCCTAGTTCAGTCACCAGGAACCAGTCTTTCTCCACCTTCCTGCCCTAGCCCCGCTGGGTCTCAGTCTCTGCATCTGTGAAGTGACTGAGTGTGACCAAATGATGCAGGCAGCCTTTCCGCTTCTTTCTACCCATGGTGCCTTGGAGTTTGATTGGAAGAGGATAAAGCAAAAGTGGGATCCTGGCGAGAAATGAAACTGAAAGAAAAAATTCCTCCTGGCTCTAGGGAGGCCAGCAGAGGGGGTTTGGGGTAGCAGGCAGAGGTAGAGGAGGAGGGAGGTTTTTAGAAAGCTGACAGGGCAGGAGCCCTGTGACCCAGGCTTTCACTTCTCCTAAACACCCAGTTGCGCCATGTGATGCAGGCAGGCGACTGCGGATAGGGCCAGTGAAAGGGGAAGCGAGGGGAACCCAGAGTTTCTCAAGCTGAGCCTGGGGGGAGAGCTGCAGGGGACTGGGAGGGGAGGGGAGGCAGTGGGGGTGAGGGGAACAGGGAGGAGGTGGAGAAGACAGCAGGGGCAGCAGGGTAACTGGGGCAGAAGGAGCCCCCAACCCACCCCAGGGCAGGCCGGGAGTCATAAGGAGAGGGGACAACAGGAAGGGGCGACAAACGGGGAGGGGAAAAGGGAGGCGGAGGGGCAGCGAAGTGGAGCAGGGAGGGTCACAGTGTGAACAAGAGGAGGGGGAGGAAGGGTCAAGGTGGAGGGAGGAGAGGGGAGAGTTAGGGAGAAACAGCTGCAGGGGAAGCACGGGGAGGAAGGCTTAGGGGTAGGAGAAGGGAGAGGGGAGTTGAAAATTAGGGAGGAGGTGGTAGAGTCCGGGTAGTAAGCGGAGGAACAGGAAGGGTAGGGCAAGAAAGGGAGAGGGGACAGGAGGGAAGGGTGGGCCAAAGCGGTGAGAAAGGAGGGCCAGCCAGTTGGGTGGGGGAGACGGCCGAGGCCCGCGGGCAGGAGTGCAGGGCTCTGAGGCGGGGAGAGGAGAGCCGAGGGGGGCCCAGCCCGGAGCCAGGATGCCCGCGCCGCGTGCCCGGGAGCAGCCCCGC
>NW_012119710.1:9054390-9080657 GCF_000951035.1 Colobus angolensis palliatus | reverse complement strand
GGCGGGTGTGGAGGGAAGGAGGGCTGACCCCCAGCGTGACCTGGGACAAACCACGTCCCCTGCCTGCGCCTAGTTTCCTGATTTGAAAGAAGAGGGTGCTAGCCCTTGCAGAACCGATGGCAACCGCAGTGGGAATAACCATGGTTATTTTTGTCTGTTGGTTGGTTTTATTTTTTGAGACGGAGTTTCACTCTGTTGCCCAGGCTGCAGTGCAGTGGCGCGATCTCAGCTCACTGCAACCTCAGCCTCTCGGGTTCAAGCGATTCTCCCGCCTTAGCCTCCAAAGTAGCTGGGATTACAGGGGCCTGCCACCATGCCCAGCTATTTTTTTTTTTTTTTTTAAGTAGAGATGGAGTTTCACCATGTTGGTCTCAAACTCCTGACCTCAGATGATCCACCTGCCTCCGCCTCCCAAAGCACTGGGATTACAGGCGTGAGCCACCACGCTGGAAGGGTTGGTCTTCTTTGAGCTACTTGTAGGCCCTATGCTAAGCACTTTCACTGTTTAACTGATTTAATACACTTTACCACCCAGGAGGTAGGAATTATTATGCCCATTTTACAGAGAAGGACACTGAGAGGTTTCATGGCATTAATCAACTTGTCCAAGGTGACATGGAGGGTCAAGCAGCCGAGTAAGGGCAGCTGGACTCCAGGTCCCACCATGAGCCTCCTCTGTGTGTTATGGGGATGTGCAGGCAGGGCAGGATGGAGCCAGCCTCTTCCTACCAGCAGTGCTGGAGGTTGTCAGGCCGACTTGCTCAGATCCCAGCTCTGCCCTTCACTCGCTGAAGGCACATGGGCAAGAACTCATTTATATCCCGAATGGGCTGCCTGGTCTTCTCCCTTAGCTCAACCTCTGAGCCTATCTCCATTCCCCCATGGACAGAGCATGGCACGTAGAAGAAATTTAATAATTATTTGCTAAATGAATGAGTAAATGCCCAACAACATGGCTATATTTTGATAGCTGTTCCCAGTGTGATATTAGACAATACTTTAGACTAAAATGTAATATTATTAAAATAACTACATATGGTGTATATGAGCAAAAGCCAGATGCAGGACTGCATACAGATAGGACTGCAGCCATGTGGAAAGACGAGGTGTCAACGAAAGGAAACGAGAGAAACATTGTCACAGTAGTATGATCGGGCCACTGGACTAATTGCACTTTCTTCTTAATTGTCTCAGTTTTTCAAATGTTCTTTGATTGCACATATTATAAAGGGGACATTTTTCAAAAGGATCATTTCATCCAGATGGCACCTACAATTCAGCACCTAAGCAGTTTCCAGTGCCCTTGGCAAGAAGTCACTTGTCCAGCTTGTTTAGGATCCTTTGATGAAGACTTCGTGCCCCCAGGACAACCCTGGCCATTTCTTTTTCTATTTTTTTTTTTTTTTTTAGATGGAGTCTCGCTCTGTTGCCCAGGCTGGAGTGCAGTGGTGTGATCTCAGCTCACTGCAACCTCTGCCTCCCGGGGTCAAGCAATTCTCCCTGCCTCAGCCTCCCAAGTAGCTGGGATTATAGATACCCAACACCACACTGGCTAATTTTTGTATTTTTTTAGTAGAGATGTGGTTTTGCCATGTTGGCCAGGCTGGTCTTGACTCCTGACCTCAGGTGATCCACCTGCCTCAGCCTCTCAAAGTGCTGAGATTACAGGCATGAGCCACTGTGACTGGCCAACCCTGGCCATTTCTTACTTGTTGTTGACATTCCTTCAGACTTAGAGACCCCCAATATTTGTCAATGGGAATCTCTCATCTTCCTTTAATCCTGTTATTTCATTGATATCCCACTAGCACCCCCAACCCAGTACCCTTAACCTGTGTCCTTGACCCTGTTGACCTCCAGAGAGCCTCACCCATCCAGTACCTCCTGTGGCAGAATTGATCTTCTGGAGGCCAGGCCACTGAGCAGAGCCTCCCGTGGCACCAACAGTGATAGAAGCTCCTGTACATTCTCCCCTTGGCTGGGCATGAACTTTGGGTGGAGCAAAGGCAGGCCGCAAGGCTGCCTCAGGAAGTCGGGACCTGATCCCTAGGACAGTGCAGAAACACCGAAATGGTTTGAGGCAGGAATGCACATCACTGGATTTGAGGTCTTCAAAAATGGCTCTGGCTGCACTGTAGACAGCGTATGGGTTAACAAGAGTGGGTACTTCACAACAGGCAGGAAGCTGCTGCAGAATTCAGGGGGGCAGTCAGATGGGGGATGTGGGGGTGGGTGGGACTGGCACCATCTGGCGATAGCTATACCCCAGGAGCTGCGTGTTTCACACACTTGCTGATTTCAGAAAGGGCCATCCATCACTCTTGACAAAGTGTCTGCTCATTCTAAAAGAACTCATTTATATCCTGAATGGGCTGCCTGGTCTTTCCCCTTAGAGTTACAACAGTCATATTCATTTACTTCCAATTAATAAATGGAAGTGGCTGCTTCTAATGGGACCTATTCAATATTCTACTTGAAAGTCTAGAGCGAGAATTATCAGGGAGCTGGCATGCCCGTCCCTCCCCATTGCCAAGAGGACCCCCAGAATCTCCAATGGAATGTGGTTTTAAGTGCATCCATGTGGACTATAATTTTACTTTTGAAAAAGGAAAAATAAATACTTATATTTTCCTCAGTGCAACTACAGAAAGTAAAGTTTGACAAAATCGCCCCAGCTAGTGGAAATATAAATCTCTAGGTGAAAGGCAGTAATGGATCCTGAGATTTGCAGGGGTATCAAAAGGGTGACTGGTTTAGCAATGTAGAGAAGCATGTATTCTCTCCATTGAAATGGCCCCTAGTCCTCACTGCTTTTTTTAAAAATGCAGATACCCAGGTCCTGTCCCAGACCTGCTGAGTCAGAATCTGGGACCTGGGTCTGGGAGATTTGGGAGCAGCCAGTGCAGCTGACTGGAGCCAACAGACCAGAAGGGGCCTGGGGCCTGGCTGTTGCTGATTGATCCAAATCCTGGGTAAAGATTTTCAGCCCATCTACCCTTGCTGGGAGGCCTGAAAAAAAAATGCTTTTTTCACCAGGCCAGAACCCACTCTTGGGGCTGTGCCTGGGACCACCTCTGCCACATATCAGAGGGACAAAAATTGGGTGAAAGGATGGGTCACAATAGGTTTCTCTGCTTGCCTCTCTGAATTGCAGAGGAAATTCTCACTCAGACTTCTGTTCTTTCAGTAATACGCATACAACATTTTTAATAATGTACAACAAAACTGAGATCTTTATTGGCTTTTTTCTGATTATAGAAGTAATGAATAGTGTAGGTTGCTCAGTCAAAGACAAAGGGATAAATCAACCAGAAATGAACAAGTGGCATCCGAGACATCTGTTGTATGTGTTCTTCTGCAACAATAAAAAAGCAATGTGTGTCATGGGTGTGCAAAAGCAGCTGGGCCAAATGTCCTGATCTTTAGCAAGTGACTCCCAAGAGGATTCATTCATTCATTCAGCAAATATTTACTGAGTGTCTGTTTAGTGATCAGAGACTAGGAAAGTGTCGGAACGCCCACCACCCACTGACCCCAAGAAGTATCTCTGTAGGAGGGAGGGTTAGGGTACAGAGAGTGCCCCGAACCCCTTTGGCCCTCACTCTCAACCCTTCCTGAATGGCAGGTGATGGATCTCGGCCGCGACGCCACCCGCCGCTTCTTTAACTGGTTTTACTGGAGCATCAACCTGGGTGCTGTGCTGTCGCTGCTGGTGGTGGCTTTTATTCAGCAGAACATCAGTTTCCTGCTGGGCTACAGCATCCCTGTGGGCTGTGTGGGCCTGGCATTTTTCATCTTCCTCTTTGCCACTCCCGTCTTTGTCACCAAGCCCCCCATGGGCAGCCAAGTGTCCTCTATGCTTAAGCTCGCTCTCCAAAACTGCTGCCCCCAGCTGTGGCAACGACACTTGGCCAGGTAAGGAGGGGATCTGGGTGCCAGGAGCCTCCAAGCTTGGAGAAGCGCTAGACTGCTTCTGGGGAGGGATGGTCTGGATTGCAGATATTCTGGTTCAGCTACAGTGATAGCTTTTTATGATGATCTGCTCTCCAGTGGGCCAGAGCTGCCCACTGTGACTGAGGACGGAGGTCAAGGTAGTGGTGGTGGTGGTGATGGTGGTATTATTGGTGGCCATCTACGTATAGAATGTGTGAGGATGGGGCTGGGGGGCAGTGGCTATCTCTCTAAGCACTTTGGGAGGCTGAAGCTGGCAGCTCTCTTGAGCCCGGGATTTGAGGCCAGCCTGGGCAACATGGTGAAAACTCATCTCTACAAAAAAAATACAAAAATGAGTGGGGTGTGGTGGCATGTGCCTGTGGTCTCAGCTACTCGGGAGGCTGACATAGAAGGATCAATCGAGTCCAGGAGGTTGAGGCTGGAGTGAGCCATGATGGTGCCACTGCACTCCAGCCTGGGTGACAGAACAGAAAAAAAAAAAAAGAAAGAAAGAAAAAAAAGAAAAAAGAAAAACAAGGAAGTGTGAGGATGATTGGGGTCTCGACAGTGAAGATGGTAGTAAGGATAAGGATGATGGCGTTGGTATCTACACTGAAGACACAAACATTGGCAATGGGGATGACAATGGCATTAAAGGAGGGGATGAGGGATGGTGGTTCCAGTGAAGGCTGTTGGGATATAATGTGAATAATTCCAGATTACCCTATTACTAACCATCACAGCGTCTTAGGAAATCGACCAAACTCACTCCCTCCTCATTAGCTGACATCCAAGGGAGGAAGGTTCTGAATGACCGTAGGTCCCATGGCTTCCTTTTGCTCCTCGCCTTCCTAAATTAACTGTCCACTTACGCTAAGCAAATCTGTCTCCAGACCTTGCAACCAGTTACAGCTCCTGTCAATAGGATCTAGATGAAAAAGGTGAAGAACATGCTTTCCCCAATCTGGCATATTGCTAGAGGTTTGTAAGTTGTCGGGAGCCAAGAAGTGTGGTGGTTTTCGTTATTTATCACTGCCTAACAAACCACACCGGATCTTACTGATTTAAATGACCTTGTTATCTCCTCTCCCAATTCTGAGTGATTGGGCTCAGTAGGGCAGTTCTGTTTCTCATGATGGCACTGGGGTTGCAGTCATTTGGAACCTGGAAAGGGCTGGAACATCTGCGTCTGCTCACTTACATGGCTGGCAGTCAATGTGGGCTGTTGGCTGGGAACTCAGCTGGGACTATGTGGACCAGAGCACCTAGATTTCCCCTTCATGTGGTCTTACCCTGTGGCTTGAACTTCTCACAGCATCTTGTGAGGCTTGCAAGAGGAGGGAGCATTCCAAGAATGCAGAAGAGGGAAGAAAGCAGAAGTTATGGGTCTTCTTAATGCCCTTAAGAGGCGTTGAAGTCCCAGACCACCACTTCTGCTTCATTCTAACAGGTCAAAGCCATCACAGGGCCAGCAGGGAAACAATGGCAGGAAAAGTAAACTCTACCTGTTGGTGGCAAAATGGCAGCACACCCTGGGAAGGGTGGAGTTGACAGTGACTCTCTTTGGAGATGACCACACTAGTATTGTCCCTTTTGGAATCTCAAAGGACGATGCAAGGCTCTTGGACAAAAAGAGGTCAGAAAGCTCTCAGGACAAAGGGCAAAAGGTAAAGGTTGCAGCAGTGATTGATCAATCCTGTCACCTACTGATGTTTCCTCTACCCCCACCTCTCCACTCTCTCTGCCTTGTCGTGGAAGGAGAGGGTTGTCATGTTGACTGTTGAGGAGGATGGACTTGGGACAGCAAGTGGGGGGAATTTTGGTGTATCGAATCTGTAACAGCGTCTCTCTCTCTCTCAGTCAGGCTTGGACTGGGACTCCCCTGGTTCCTGTGGCAAATTGGTGCTACAAGCCAACAAATCCCTTCAGACTGTTTTCCACAGTCTCTGGTCTTACTTCCCTCAGGACCCGGAGGGGTCACAGCTCTAGAGCAGAATGAGTCTCGGCCAGGCACCTTTGCAACAAAAGAGAGGATAGAATAATATTGGCAGTGGTGGTGCCAACACTGAAAAAGAGTGATGGTGATGGGAATGGAAACTCTGTGGAGAGGATGATTCTGCTGACAGCAGCCACCTTACTAAAGGTGATGATAGTAAGGATGCTGGCTTTGGCAATGGTGGTGATGATGGCGAAGGTGGGGTGGAGGAGATGAGGGTACTGATTTCAGAGACATGCTGATACTGAGAGGAGGATTAAATTAGGGGGTGATGGTGGGAGTGAAAACAGTGGCTGAGGTGGTGGGGAAGTTTATGGCTGCTGTGTTTGTTTGTTTGCTTGCTTGTTTTTTGAGAGGGAGTCTGGCTCTGTTGCCCAGGCTGGAGCGCAGTGGCACAATCTTGGCTCACTGCAACGTCCATCTCCCAGGTTCAAGAAATTCTCCTGTCTCAGCCTCCCAAGTAGCTGGGACTACAGGTGCACACCAAAACAGCCTGGCTACTTTTTGTATTTTTAGTAGAGACAGGGTTTCACCATGTTGGCCAGACTGGTCTTGAACTCCCGACCTCAGGTCATCCAACCGCCTTAGCCTCCCAAAGTGCTGGGATTACAGGCATGAGCCACCAAGCCAAGCCTTGACTGCTGTTTTATCTGCTGCCCCTGGGGTCCCACAGAGACCATCAAGGTGCCCGCCTGCTGCCTGACCAGAGGTCTCCCCAGCCTGGGGCTTCCCCGCAAGAGGACATCGCCAACTTCCAGGTGCTGGTGAAGATCTTGCCCGTCATGGTGACCCTAGTGCCCTACTGGATGGTCTACTTCCAGGTGAGCACCCCTCCCCTTTTTCTCTGGGGGCCTGGCTCCCCACTCACCACCTGAATGGCTTCAGTTCTCATCATAGAGGCCCAGGGCATGTGGAAAGTGGGAAAGTCTGGGAATAAAGTGAGGTACTGCCCCGTACCAGCTAGCATGGGGCCTGGCACAAAGCCATCTCAGCAATCCAACTCCCTCGGGTGGTGTGGCAAGAGAAACTCTGGATACGGCTTCCTCCTGAGATACCACCTGCGGGAATTGAATTACTGGGATGGCTTTGTGCCAGGTTAGGTCCTTGAATAAGTCACCTCATCTCTCTGGGCCTGTTTCCTCACATGTACAACGGGTGGCTTAAACGAGAGGCTTTTCCAGCTCTGCCGCATTCAGATTGTCCGACTTGGTAGCTGAGGCCTAGGGAGGGTGTGTCAGTTGCCCAAGACCCCACGGCAGGCAGGTCAGGGGCAAGCTCACAAAAGTGGGTACTTTGCAACAGTGGTTCCCCAACCTGGCTGTGCTTCAGAATCACAGGCAGAGCTTTTAAAAATATGCTGGGTTTTAAAAACAGATTCCAAGTCCAACCCTAGGCTATTGAATCAGAATTGCTGGGGAAGTCTCTAGTTTAAACAACTTTTCAGGCCGGGTGCAGTGGCTCAAGCCTGTAATCCCAGCACTTTGGGAGGCCGAGACGGGCGGATCACGAGGTCAGGAGATCCAGACCATCCTGGCTAACACAGTGAAACCCCTTCTCTACTAAAAGATACAAAAAAAACTAGCTGGGCATGGTGGCAGGCGCCTGTAGTCCCAGCTACTCGGGAGGCTGAGGCAGGAGAATGGCGTAAACCAGGGAGGCGGAGCTTGCAGTGAGCCGAGATCCGGCCACTGTACTCCAGTCTCGGCGACAGAGCGAGACTCCGTCTCAAAAAAAAAAAAAGAAACTTTTCAGATGATACTGATACTCAGAGTTGAGAACTATTGCCTCCTACTCACCGTATTACTCCCAGTGGGGAGGTCAGTGATTGTGTGTGTGTGTGTGTGTGTGTGATTGTTAGGAGGTTAGCAGCTTAATGCTAGCCCCCAGGCCATAAGATCATTGCCTTTCATATCCCATTCACAGGAACATTTGTTGGAGCTCCCAGCCTGCTACTTAGGGGCACACAGAGTATGTCTATGATGAGACAGTGGCATGTGGTGGGAGGGTGTCCATGGCTGATTCTCAGTCATACCAATCAGATACTGACTTCTTTCCATACCAGTTGGTAAATGACTACTGCCCTGAGCAGCCCA
This sequence comes from Colobus angolensis palliatus, assembly GCF_000951035.1. Lineage (NCBI taxonomy): Eukaryota > Metazoa > Chordata > Mammalia > Primates > Cercopithecidae > Colobus > Colobus angolensis. The sequence continues at coordinate 9,072,635 of NW_012119710.1, read as the reverse complement.
CATGCCCTCCCCTGCCCTGGCGCTTCCGGTGGGAGTCTCCTGGATCCTACTCCATTATGTAGCAACTAAAGGGGCAATGCCTGGTATGGGACGTGGCCCCTGGGCCCTGCTCCTGCAGCTGTGTCCAGAGCCATTCCGGCAAGTCCATGTCTATGCAGTGCTTGTGTCAACCTGTGGGACTCAGCTTGATTTCAGTGTGAGATGAGAACTCCCTGTGGGGGCAGCCATTACCTTTCCCATTTCAACAAACATTTATCCATGCTTACCCTGTGCTGGGCCTTGGGGACACAAATACGAGTCAGACCAGCTGTGCCTGGGCTCTGGGCTAAGGCCTGCCTACAGGCCTGAGAGCAGAGCGCAGGAAGCTCCCTGCTCAGCCCAGCTATGTAGGAGAAAGGAGGGTGGGAAGGTGACTATCTCCCTGAGACTGGGAGAAGGGACAGCTGCCCAGCTGCCCTGTGCTCTGGCTGAGGAATGCCACCTGGGAGCTGGGAGGGGCACGGCCAGTTCTGTTCCAGGCTCATCCCCGTCTCTCTTGGCAGATGCAGTCCACCTATGTCCTGCAGGGTCTTCACCTCCACATCCCAAACATTTTCCCAGCCAACCCGTCCAACATCTCCATGGCCCTGAGAGCCCAGGGCAGCAGCTATACGGTGAGAGATAAATCATGTGTTCAGCACCCAGTTCAGGCCAGATAGCAGCTTCCTCTGAGAAGAGGAGGAAGTGAAACTGCCTTCACACTCCCCTTTCCTGGCTGCAAGGCAACCCCGGGATACAGGAAAAGCACCTGGAGGGCGGGAGAACTTGTGTCACAGTGCAGGGATCCTGCCAAGATGCTCACCTGCTTGAAGGAATTCAGGCCGGCTGCACACCGCCATGCTGCCGCTCTGAAGCAGGCCTCGCTGCCGAGTCTGCAGCCTCAGATTAAGCACACTCAGGTCCCTTTTCAACTCTTCCTTGTCCCCTGTTTCTCTGGGACCCTTAGATACCTAGATCTCTGCCTTTCCCAGAGCTTTCTAAACCAGTTCCTTGGCATTTCAGAGACTCAAGAAATGAATGATCTACAGAGCTGGCAGATAAATGAGAAATTTGCCATTGTACTCCATTTCCTTGCCTATGGCAGATATCACTAGTCAATCATGACTTTTTTTATGCTGAGCCCGTAAATGTTCCATAATCAGCCACTACCAACTGATAAAAGTTAGAATACAAGAGGAACCTATCTGCCATCTCTATATAATCCCACTCCCTGGCTACACAGCTGAGGAACGTGAGTTCCAGAGAGGGGAAGGAGCTGGACCCCTGGGTCACTCAGGGCCAGTCTGCAGCCAGGCTCCTTCCACTCTGCTAGCCTGCCTCTCTTGACTTCCTCCTGCCCAGATCCCGGAAGCCTGGCTCCTCCTGGCCAACGTCGTGGTGGTGCTGATTCTGGTCCCGCTGAAGGACCGCTTGATCGACCCTTTACTGCTGCGGTGCAAGCTGCTTCCGTCTGCTCTGCAGAAGATGGCTCTGGGGATGTTCTTTGGTTTTACCTCCGTCATTGTGGCAGGTGTGCAGAGGGGTGTGGGGCAGGGGGCTGAACTTTGGGCTTGGGGAAGTCTGGTTCCACCACGGGCTGATGCTGAAGTGGTAGCCTGGGCCAAGTTCAGCCTCTCCCAGTGGGCGTCAGTGTTGGCTTCCCAGAGGTGCAAGCTGAAAGAGACCCTCCCATCTAGTCCAGCTGCCCCTCATTTTGGCAGAAGAGGAAACTCAAGCCAAGAGAGGAACAAATATTTTCCCCAGTGAATTATAAGTTCCTTGAAGGCAGGGATTGTTATTCTTTTTTATTCACTGCTATGACATGCATGTGGGCCCTCCACAAATGTGTTGAATGAATTTTCCACTTAGTGGCAAAAGAAGACTTAAAAAAAATTTCTCTTCCTTCTTCGTTTTAAAAGGATCTGGAGCCATTTGTTACAACGTGGGGGTTGAGGGTGGGGGTGTGAGGGGGCAGCTAAAGAAGTCTTTCACACTGTCGCACAAACCTGAACCCTTTTTACTCAGTGACTTTATAACCCTGAAGTTCCTTAGAGTCTCTGAGGGGGAACAGGTGAGTCTCTAAACTCACCTGTTTTAGAGACCAAGTCTCTAAACTGGGGACAGGTATCATTCAGGCCCTGAGCAGGGCTCTGCCCTCGTGGAACTCAGTCTGATGGGGCTTGTTGTGAGGATTAAAGGAGATGAAGTCTGTAAAGCACTCAGTAGTGTGCCTGGATCACAAGTGTGAGCTGGAGAAATGAAACCTCCATAAATGGTATTGTGTTGAACGTGTGAAAACCCAACTAGATTTTATTCCAGCTATATCCTTAAAGCAGTTTGTCCTATTTTATCCTCACAATAATCCTGGGAATGTTATTCCTGCTTCTTGCATAAGGGAACTGAGTCTAGAGAGGTTAAGTGATTCGCCCAAGGTCACACAGCTAGCCAGGCTGGGAACCCAGGTCCCCCAACTCCATGTCCAATGTTCATTCCACTAGAGCACTGCTATCTCCCAAGCAACGCAGGAGAAGGAGATAACATAATTAAATTTGAAAGCCAGGTTGGAAACACTACAGCAGTACTTGATGTTGCAGTGGAGAAGTCATGTGATATCGTGGAAAGTAGGCCGGCTTTGAAACCAGACATACCAGAGCTCAAATCCAGCCCTGACTACTTATCAGCTGTGTGACTGTGGGCTGGTGCTTAACCTGTTTCACTTTTTTCACCAGCAAGGATGCATAGTAAATGCCTAGCACATAACAGGTTCTCCATTAATGAGAGTTGTTAATGAGTGCAAAACTCAGCTCGGAGCTTCTAGCAGCCAACTCCAAAAGGGAAGAGCTGGTCACATCTTGGCCTCCTCCTCCACCCCGAGTCCAGGATTCTTTTCCTTGCCTGCTGCTTAATCTTTGGCTACTTCATGAGCACCCCGTCCCCGCCGTGTACAAGCTCTGCTGTGGGCTAAGCTGCCTGGGGTAGGCCTGACTATAATCCCCCTCTGCTCCTCCACCAGGAGTCCTGGAGATGGAGCGCTTACACTACATCCACCACAACCAAACCGTGTCCCAGCAGATTGGGGAGGTCCTGTACAACGCGGCACCACTGTCCATCTGGTGGCAGATCCCTCAGTACCTGCTCATTGGCATCAGCGAGATTTTTGCCAGCATCCCAGGTACCCTGGATCCCCTCCCCTGCCCCTACACCAGTGATGGGCTCTGCCCGGTGGTACCTCAAAGTCAGGGGCCCCAGGGCTACAGCCTCCAGGGCCCATCTGCATGGAGGAAGGCAGTGTTTTCTGACCAGTGCTCTTTCACTCAACTGGGATCTATTATTGGCACCTGGCTCAAGTCAGCCACTGTGATAGGCGCTGGGGATTTGGAGGCAAGCAAGGCACTTCCCACGCCAGCTCTCCACGTATTCCCCTGGTGCCAGGTTCTCCACCCTCTGTGTCTTTGAAGTTGCTGTTCCCTCTACCTGAGATTGAAGGTGAACTCCGATTTCCCCTTCAATTCTGAGCCTAAATACCAAGGTCCTTGGGAGGAAGGGGCCCTCCCTTCCCACCCCGTGTTCATCTCTCTATCATAGCACACTGTACTCCGGGTCATAATAATGGATTTCTATGTCCTTCGCTCCCCACCCTCCCAACCCCCTTCCCTGGGCTGGGAGCTAGAGCTGCAAGGCTGGGGCAGGCCCTTCAGGCAGCAAAAAAGTAAGGGCTTCCTCAGCTGCGGGTCCAGGGCTCGGCTGGGTCAGATGTAAAGAAAAAACTGACCCTGGGAGCTCACTCAGATGGGGAGTCAGGCAAACAGTGAGCCAGTGGTGTGCTGTGGAAGTCAGGGCAGAGTGTGGTGGGAGCCCTTAAGCATGGAGGGGGGTCAGGCAGGTGAGTGGGTAGGAGGAGGGGTCTTACAGGCAGAGGGAACAGCATAAGCAAAGACTCAAGCCTTTGGGAAGTGTGGGGGATAGGACTGGAGAGGCAAGGGAAGTGCAGTGGAGGTGTCGAATTTGTGGGCTGAGCCTGCACCTTGGGATTTCCCCTGAAGGCAACAGTGCCCCTCCCCTCCAGGGGGTTTAGGCCAGGAAAGGACCCCATCCGAGATGCTTTCGACAGATGCTCCTGGCTGTGTGAGGAGGACAGGAGTCAGGGGAGTTGAAGAGGCATTTGCAGAAAGTGACCAGGACTGGGGTTGGACCCAGAGAAGAGGAAACAGAGAGAAGGACATACATTTAGAATAGATTTCAGAGGTTGTATCAAAATGATTCGACGATGACATTGAAGGTGGGCAGAGATGGTGGGGAGAGAGAGGAAGTAAAGATGGTGCTGTCACTGAAATGAGTGACCTAGCAGGAAGGGGAGGAGGGGAGACAGGGCTACTGGGGCAGCGCATGGAGCACCCCGGTGCAGGGGTTCAGCCAGGAGGTAGGTAAGCAGGGCAGAGGGAGAGGCGACATTGATGCATAGGTGCTGTCATTGCCATTGAGGGGACAGGCATCCAAGGGAAGCCTGGAGGGTGGCTTGGTGGGGGCAGGGTCGGGGGCAGCAGGCAGGGCCTGAGCCTGTTCTCTGCACCTGCACCAGCCCCTGAGATCCTCTCTGCTCGCTCTCCGCAGGCCTGGAGTTTGCCTACTCAGAGGCCCCGCGCTCCATGCAAGGTGCCATCATGGGCATCTTCTTCTGCCTGTCGGGGGTGGGCTCACTGTTGGGCTCCAGCCTCGTGGCACTGCTGTCCTTGCCTGGGGGCTGGCTGCACTGCCCTGAGGACTTCGGTGAGTATGGGGCCTCCCCAGGAGTGGGACATGGGTGGAGGGAGGCTTGGAAAGGAGGTGGCAACTGCTAAGTGCTTTGACTCTGGGCAGAAGCAAGAAGAGGGCTAGACTTGGAGAACGGGGTTCTAGTCTGGGCTTGGCCAGTCACCCGCATCATGGTCTCCCTCCTTGGGCCTTTGTTTCCCCAACTGTTGAACTTAGTGGACCTCCAAGGCTCCTTACTGCTTCTGGAACTCTGCCATTTCTGGCTGAAAGGTTACCTTTCTCATGGTGTTTGTATTTCACACCCCCTTCTGAATAGCTGAAGAGGAATTGTAGATACCCCTGGAGACCTTCAGGAAGCCAGACATTAGTGGGTATCTGTCCAGTGTCTTCAGATCCCACCACTGCCCACATGGCCTCAGCTGCCAGCCCCAGGGCTGGGACACGGCACGCACAGGGTGCAAGTCAGAGGATCCCTGTCCTGACCCAAATCTAACCCCTCCTTTCCCCAGGGAACATCAACAATTGCCGGATGGACCTCTACTTCTTCCTGCTGGCTGGCATTCAGGCTGTCACGGCTCTCCTATTTGTCTGGATCGCTGGACGCTATGAGAGGGTGTCCCAGGGCCCAGCCTCCCACAGCTGTTTCAGCAGGGACAGGGGCTGAACACACTCCATTCCAGCCCCCTTGCTTCACTCCACCAGACAGACGGCAGCAGTCCCAGCTCTGGTTTCCTTCTCGGTTTATTCTGTTAGAATGAAATGGTTCCCATAAATAACGGGCATGAGCCCTTCCTCACGACCATGGTCCATGACAAGGGGCAGGGCAGAGGGGGCCTGGGTGGGAGTCCTTGCGGGGGACCAGGCAGGGGACTTGGATCAACAAGCACCAGACGAGCGGCGGGGGGGCAGGCGAGAGGCTCGGTGGGACCTCCACCATTGTTGCCCCAGCTGGTGGCTGACCAGGTGGCTGTGGAGGGTCAGGAGCTCCCCCGGATCCTCTCCATGTAGTTGCGAAGCTCCTCAGGGTCCTTCAGCCCCATGTCCTCACACACCCAGCGGATGTCCTCCTCGCCTGCCACAAGGATGGACTGCACAGCAGGGGCCCCTACAGGCTCCTCAGGTGGCTGGACTGGAGGGGCTGGCGCAAATGTCACGAACTCTACTCGCTTCCGCCGCCCCCCAGCCTCCTTTCGGGCCAGGGTGCTTGAGGAGCTGGTGGTGCCCCCAGGAGGGCCAGGGGCCAGGGTAGGGGCCTCCCCTCCTCCCCCACTCTCACAGGGGCAGCCCCCCTCCCCCTTGGGCAGGCCAGGGGACTGCCGGTCCAGCTGGCGGCTCAGTTCCTCCTGGTCAGTGCCCAGCCAGACCCAGTTGTGGGGCTGGGGGGAGGTGGGGTCAGTGGCACTGTCGGGAGGCTCTTTGCGCTGATAGCGCAGGATGAAGACCACACCATTGACCAAGAAGACGAAGATGGCCACGCAGAAGATTCCCAGCAGGGCGTACATGCCCAGCTCTAGGTCGGTGACACGCTGAGGGGCAGGGACCATCTCCTCCTCCTCTTCCTCCTCCTCCTCCCTGGCTTTGGTGTCCTCCTTCCTGGCTTCCTCCTCTGCCCGCTCAAACTTGCCCCTCACACCTATATTGTCCCCGACACTGCCTGCCACCTGCCGTTCACCACCCATGGTGGCTTCTGTGGCTGGTGGGCTCCAAGCAGGGCTGGATGGGAGGGCAGGGGCTGGAGTGGAGGCAGGGGGCAGCCCCAGCCAGGCGGTGCCAGAGGCCAGAGGCACTCGGTGGCGGCCCCGGCGGCAGGGCTCGGGCGGGTGCAGAGCCACATGCAGCGGCAGCCCCTCGGCGCCTGCCCCACTCACCACCACCCCGAGCTGGGCGCCCTGCTCCTCAGCTGGCAGGATGGCACCAGGCTCCTCGGCTGAGACGGACAGTCCCAGGTCACGGCGGTCATAGAGCTCAGCCGGGGCCACAGTGTGATCAGAGAAGGACAGCCATAGGGAGAGGGCCACCTCCTGTGGGGCACACAGACACAGGCAGAGACACGCGAGGGCACGCACGCATGCACAGAGAAACCACTCCCACAGAGACAGGCCACATGGAAGAGAGACCAGAGAGAAAACAGAGACACAGGCAGATAGACAAAACACAGGGAGAGAGGGGACGCGTGTCAATCACCTGTCTGCCACTCAGTCCTAGGGTCTGAGTTATTGGGAGGGTCCTCAGTTAGAGCCATCTAACCAACCTCCCACTGCCATACTCCAGCCACTGCTTGATCACCTCCAGCTGCAGAGAGCTCACTACCTCAGAGTCAGTTCTCACTCTGAAAACCCTAAGGGGTCAAGGTGCCAGGTTCCCCTTCCTCCCATCCCCCTCTACCATGAGCCCCCATCTGGAGATGTTGACCTCATCCCCCTGACCCCCCAACTGTCACCTGCTTTGGGGCGGGAAGGGCTGACTGTGCCCAGCACGTGGCTGTGACCTCCCCGGGGTGGGCAGTGCCCCGGCTCAAGGTCAGCGAGATGCCCATCACTGGCTGCACCCTCAGCTCCAGCACTGAGACCTTGTCGTCCGTCACAGCCAGGGCCTGCTCCCCCAGGATGGAGTCAGACAGCGGGGAACGCACCTGAGGGTGGGAAGGAGCTGGAGGTGGGGGAGCCTTCCATACAGACAGCCCCCACCCAGAGGGAACTGGGTGCTCCCAGCACCCTTACAGGCTGCTCTCCGGAGGTGGGGGGGTCTTTGCCACGGACAGCCCCCACCCAGAGGGAAAAAGGAGCTCCCAGCAGCCTCACTGGCTACTCTCCCTCTACTCTTTGCACCCCAGTGCATACGTGGACCCCAATCCCACACCTAGGGGACAGTTCCCTTTTCCCTCAAGACCTGGTCCCCACATTACCCACACCTCAGCCCTTCATAGCTAGAGGGCTTCCCCGCTTATGCGGCCACCCCATTCTGAACCCATCCCCAATCCCACTGCTCTCAGACCTAGACCTCACAACTCCCCCACACACTCTGGGCTCCTGGCACACTCTTCACTCCCACCCGCAAGCATTTTGGGGGCCCCTCCACCCTTCTCAGGAGGTCTGCCCTCCTGGTCCCCGGCTGCTTACCTCAATGGAGGTGACACCGGGCTCCCGGCCCACCAGGACGCGGCCGCCCTCCAGCGAGGCTACACGTGGGTCCAGCACGCGGGCACGTGGCGCCACAAGGTGGGACACGTCCAGCAGCCAGTTGGGGCCGAGCAGGTGCGTGAGGCGGCGGCCGCCGTCCAGCGGGTGGGCAGCGAAGGGGGCGAGGAAGCGCACACCGGCGCGCTGGTACTGCAGGTGGCAGCCACGGGCGCGCCGCTCGGTCTCATCTGCCGCCTCTGTGGCGGGTTCCGCAGGCCTGCAGAGCGGGGAGGCCGGAACTGGCTGTCAGCGCTGCCCGGCCCCAGCCTGCCCAGAGCCCAGCTGCTGAAGATCCCCAGCTCCTCCCCGGCGGCTCCTAATCGCCAGCGGCTCCTGTTTCTCAAAGGCAGACATCCGCCCCTCTTGGGGTCAGACCCTTCGACCCCCAGCCCACTCCGGACCGGCGCTGTGCCTCGATCACCGCTCTTGCTCCCAAGTGGACCCCAGGGGAGATGCTCTCTTACGGGGACCCTGGGGGCGCTCACTCTCTGAAGGGCCTGGAAGCTAGATTCCAGAGGCGTGGGCCACCTCGCCCTGGGTTTTGGGGAGCCCCCTCCAAGGGTGTTCGTTTCCTGAGCTCTGTGTCATCTTAGGCTCTGAGGGTACAGCAGTGAGCAGCATAGACAGACCCCGGCTTCAAGGGGCTGACATTCTCCGGGGAGGAGCGTGGAAAGGATGGACAGGCAACATTAACCCGTACTGATGTAGATTAGGAAGTGGAGGGTGCTACGGGAAAAATGAGGCAGGGAAGGAGAGGGATGCCGACGTCAGCAATTTCGCAGAAAGCTGTCATTGGTTGGGCGGTCCAGGGTGGAGGTGGGCAGAAAGAACTGCAAGCAACGCGGCAGTTTTTCAGACCCCGACTTGGGCCCCTGGCTGTGTCCCCTGCGCCTCTCCGTCCCAGTGTGACTCGCCAAGGCCTGCCAGCTTCCTCAGGCCTCCACTCACCCTTCGGCAGGGCTAGGTACCCTCCAGCCGCGGACCTGCTCCAGGGTGGTGTCAGTGAGCTCGATGCGCAGTGGTAGCAGCGGGGCCCACACTGTCAGCCGCAGTGAGGCACGGAGCCGGCGCCACCAGAAGTCCACCCGCACCCCCCGAGCGCCCCGGCTCTCCTTGCCAGCCACGAACACAGCATCACAGGCCTCAGACACCTGTGGAAGGGCAAAGGGCAGGCGGGCGGGCTAAGCCACTAAAGATAGGTGTGAGGTTGGGCCCGGTGGGTGGCTCATGCCTGTAGCCCCAGCACTCTGAGAGGCCGAGGTGGGTGGATTGCTTGAGTCCAGGAGTTTGAGGCCAGCCTGGGCAACATGGCAAAACCCCCTCTCTACAAAAAATACAATACATCAGCCAGGGGTGGTGGCACGTGCCTATAGTCCTAGCTACTGGGGAGGCTGAGGTGGGAGGATCCCTTGAGCCTGGGAAGCTGAGACTACAATGAGCCGGACTGTATCATTGCACTCTAGTCTGGGCACAGAGTGAGACTCTGTCTCAAATAAATAAATAAATAGATTAAAAAAGAAAAAAAAAGGCATGGGCCAGAAGAGAGCAGCCCTGACCTCAGGCCATAGGATGGGCTCCCACTGAGTTCGGCTCTGTGTCTCAGGGGAATGCATGTTGCAGCAGGAATTTGGTTAAGCCCCTGTTCTTTGTTTAAGATTTTACTGCAGGGGCCATTCCTTGAGTTTCCCTGGGGCTCAGTCAGGGGAACTGGCCATTGCATACCAGTCTTCCTCCTGGCAGAGCAGGGGTGTGAACCCAGAACTTTGGCTCCTTATTCGTGCTGGCCTTTGACATTGCTCTTGGAGCCACCTGGCAGCCAACTACAGCCAGGTAGGCAGAGGTGGGACAAAGCAAATCTCCCCACCAAGGCCCTCCAGCAGGAACTACACACATTTGAGCAAAGGGCGCCACAAGTGGGGAAAGGCACCTTCTCCCTTCAAGTGGCTGCGATTTGCATACATGCAGGCTCCATGCTTCCCCTCTTAGAACTTCAAGATAAGAAAGTTGCTCTACCCACCCCCCTTTTTTTTGCTTCACAATCACCAGTAATAATAATAATAATTTTTACCATTGTATAATTATTACATCATATTATAACAGCAATAGGCGCCATTGTTTCAGCTCCTGCTATCTGCTGAATACTGTCTTAAGGTGCTTTTAATTCTTACAACAACCCAAAGATATGTTCCCATTTTAAAGTTTAGGGAACGAGGCTCAGAGAGGTTAGGAGATCAGCCCATGATCACACAGCTGGTTGACAACAAGGATGTGTTTCAAACTAAAACTTTCTGATCACAAAGTATGTGCTCTCAACTCTCAGGCCAGCTCACCTGCCCGTGCAATAATGAGCATGAAAGTGTCTAAGGTTGGGGACTGTTAGGGTTACTTGGCTCCCACTTGATTTGGGAGAGAGGTGGCTGGAACAAAAGAAGTTGAAGCTGTGGTTCCTCCCATGAGGTTTCTGGTCTCAAGAAGAAGCTGTTCTCTTGGGGACCCACATGAGGAAGGAGGAAAGGGGTGCGTGTGTAACTTTGCCCACACAAATGCAGACTCACATGAGCTGGGTACCTGCCACTCACCTGCAGGACCTGCGTGTTGGCCGACTCGCAGCCGACATGCTCTGTCACCTCCACCAAGGTCCCCCCGCCGTCCACAGTGACAAGGCGCACGGGGACATGCTGGGGCACTCCAGTCAGTGGTGCTGTATTCACCAGCTCCTCAGCCTGGGGGTGGAGGAGGGGCTCAGCCCCAGGTCCCTCAGCTCATGGGCTCCTGGGACTTGGCCTCCAGCCTTCCCCGGCAGAGATGGAGGTCTCCTTACCTTGGCCAGTGGGATAAGGGCTCTGATGTCTCGCTCTGACACCAGGATTTCCCACACCATTTTGTCCTTCTCTGCTTCAGGGGCCTGGCCGGGGTACTCCAGCTGCCACGTGACGGGGCGAGTGACCGCTACGCCCCCACCAGTGCTATTCTCCACCACGAAGTCCACCCACAGGAACTCAAACAGTTCAAGGGGACTGCCGGCCAAAAGAGAGAGAGAAGCCAAGTGCTTGCTAGCTGCCAGGTATGACCTCAGCTGTTACTACATTCATGATTATCCCAATTTTACACAGGAGAAAACTGAGGCACAGAGGTTATACAGCTCACATAAGACCACACGGCAAAAAGTAGCAGGGCTGGGATCTGAACCCAAGCATCCTCGCTCCAGCCCAAACTCTGACCCACTCTTGGCCTCTCTAAGATCCTTGAAGCCACTTAACCACCTTCCACCCGGCAAGGTGGCTTGCTCCCCTGCCTGCCTGGGCCCGCTTCCCCCAGACTTCTGCTTTCCACAGCCACTGAGGTGGCATGAGGGAGATTCACTTCCAGGTTCTAGGACCAGACACTGGACCCTCTGAATGATAAGCTTCCTCTGATCAAACAAACATCTATGTGCTGGGAACCGTCCTGGGTGCTTGATAGGCAGTACTGTATTTTCAAAAATGCTAAGGGATGCATTATTATTCCTATTTCACAGGTGAAGAAACTGAGGCTTGGTTAGGGGAACGTTCACTGGCTTGCCCCAGGTTTTGCCCACCCCAAAAGCATCAGAACCAGAATTCAAACTGGGGCTACCGAGTCCATGGCCCTGACCCAGGCTCAGGGCATGAATAAGAAGAGTTCACAACTGCAGAACTGCAGTTCAGAACTGCAGCTGGGCTTTCTGGGGAAATGTGAATGGCCCAGAGAAAGAACCATTTGGTGGCAGCAGAGGGATGGAGTAGTGGCTATGAGGGCTATACCTGGGGGACAGGATTGGTTGGCATCACTTAGAATAACACTCACAGACACTTGCTATGCCTGGCACATGGCTGGGGCTGGGAAGATAGTGGCCGAATGAATGAATGAATTATGCCTGCTTTGTGCTTTGTGCCTTGAAAAAGTCTGTCCTTGTGTCTGCTCACCTGGGGATCTAGAGGCAGCATGGCAGCTCCCAAGTCTGCCCACCTGCACTCTATAACCAGCCCTCCCTCCCTTGCCCCCTGGGTGGAGGGAAACTGCCCACCTGGAGTCTGGCTGTGTGAGCCCAGCACGGTGGCAGGTGATGAGGGTGGTGTGGTGCTTGGAACCCTTGAAGCGGTCCAGCTTGGCAGTCCACAGTGTGGGCTGGGCTGGGCGGGCGGCTGTCACATGCAGCCCCTTCTTCACCTTGATCCTGGGGAAGAGGGTATAGGCTCAGTTTGGCAAGGTGGATGCTGAAGTGTGGGCTGGATTGAAGGGGAAAGGCAAGGGGCCAAAGCCCTCTGACCTCCCCGGCTCCAGTCTGAATCTCCTCTTCACCATCTTCCCACCCAGAAGGACCCCGCCTCAGTGCAGCTCACACCTTCCAGCTCTCCCCCACCCAAAGAACACTTACACCTCCCCACTTCCCATAAGGTCAAACCTTAGCCTGGCATTCGGGGGCCTTCCAGGGTCTGGTTCAGCCTTACCTTTGGCTGTGACATCTCTCCATGCACTCTCTGCTTCAGCTACACACAAGTTCTTCCCCCCACACATAGCGCCCATTCGTGGCTCCAAGTCTGCCCAGTTTGTGCCTTCAGTCTGCTCTGCCCTTTCTTACTTTACCTGCTGATGCTTTAAGCCACCAACAACTCACAGACCATTTCCTTTAGAAAGCTTTTCCAGTGGTGGGATGAATTTCCCCCTTACTGCACCCAGTGACCCAAGCTCCCACAGCACTTTGAACCTCCCTCAGTGCTTACACACCCACACGCCTTCTAATCCAATTCATGCCCATCCAGCTCCCTTCCCTACCACTGGGGGCCCCTTTCTGCCAGATAGGGACTGGCCCTTGCTCGTGTTTGGATCTGCAGAGTGAAGACACAGGGCTTGGCAGTCCACAAGTGTCTAGGAAAGATCTGCTTAATAAGAGTGAGAATAGTAGGGCGTAGGAGACGGGGAGACACAGAGACGGGACACGCACAAACCCAGGCAGAGCTTGAAACGAGGTCTAGGTTTCAAAGCATGTCTGCAGACCACTCTTCAACCCTCAGGAAAGGTCTCATTACAAAGTGAACCAGTCCCAGTGCCTCACCGTAACCAAGCCCAGGACTATCCTGCCTAGAACTCAGGCTTCTCAGAATCCTAAAGCCTAAGAGATGTCTCACCCATGAATTCCTGCACTAGACTCCAAAAGCGAGTCATACTCTGCAAGCCCTTGCCTGGTGAACTGGGTAGGTGGGTGGGGGCTGCTTTGGGGGAACTTATTACAGAAAAGGACACAAAGAATGAGGGCCTTCCTATGGGGAAGAGCAGGCTCTGTCCAAAGCCTAGGGACCTATGGCGAGGGTGGCAAGGAGGGAGAGCATGTGGGTGAACGTGATTGGGGCAAATATCCCTCTCCGGAGCCCTGGAGCAAGAGCCCACGCTTAGGTACTGCATTTTCCAGTCTCTAAGCCCTTTGCGGGTTTCCCTCCCTAGAGCCTTGCAGCTGCCCTGAAGCTGGACCATGTTAGCCCTATTGGATAAAGGAATCTCAGGGAGGTGCCAGGGAGAGGGGCACCTTCCTACTTCTGCTCTAATTCCAGGGTTGTGCCCATGGTGGGCTCCTACCAGCACAATCATGGCTTTTTACCTGGAAGGAGTTTGGTGGACACATGTTTTGCAGAGGTCAAGGATTCCAGCAAGGACCCCAAGAGGAGCAGGTACCTGTCCCTAGTCTTCCCACAGAGGTTCCCACCCTCACCCATCCCCACGGCCTGGTGCTCACCGCAGGGTCAGGAGGCTGGCTGTGAAGTTGTGCCGAAGCAGGAGAGTAGCACTAAAGAGCTGGCCGGGCCGCACTGGCACGTCAGGCACCCGCAGAGTCACAGCCTCGTCCAGAGGTACCTCCTGGTACTGCGGGGGGTCTGCTGGGCGCAGCTCCACACCCCCCACTGGGAGGGCCTGCTCCCCCGGGTCGTTCTCCTCACCGGAGCCACAGCCTCCGGGGCCCTCGGCCGCAGGCTCAAGCGTGTAGGCCAGCTCGGCCTGTGTGGTGGAGGCCTGGGAGAACCAGTGCGAGGGAAGCTGCAGCTCCACCACGCAGGCGCCCAGGGATGGCTGTGAAGACACGATAGCAGTAATTGGCATGCGGGTGGGCGCAGGGCGAGGAACAGGATTCTCAGCACCCATGGCAGGAAATGCAGAGCTGGAGGGGCTCATGAAAGGGAGGCCCAGCATGGGCCGGAGACATAGCCTGGGTGACTCAGCAAACCGGCGACATGGCTGGGCCTTCAGACCAGGTCTAGGTTTCAGAGCATGTCCGCAGACCACTCTTCAGACCTTGGGAAAGACCTTTGCGGGAACTTAGTACAGAAAAGGACACAAAGAATGAGGGCCTTCCTATGGGGAAGAGCGGGCTGTGTCCAAAGTTTAGGGACCTACGGCGAGGGTGGCAAGGAGGGAGAGCATGTAGGTGAACATGATTGGGGCAAATATCCCTCTCTGGAGCACTGGAGCAAGAGCCCATTACCTTGGGAAAGGTCTCATTACAAAGGAAGCCAATCCCAGTGCCTCACCCTAACCAAGCCCAGGACTGTCCTGCCTAGAATCTAGTCTTCTTCTCAGAATCCTAAAGCCCAAGAGACACCTCTCCCATGGAGTCCTGTGCTAGACTCCAAAACGGTGGAAATAGCAATTATAAAAGTAATACTACTAATAACGTAAACATACTGGCTGAGTGATTACTCTGCCATAAGCTATCCTTACATTCATCTCACTTATTCCTTCCTCTAACTCCAGATGAGGTAGGAATTGTTATCACCCCATTCTTCAGATGAGGAAACTGAATCTCAGAGAGATTAAGTTACTTGCTCAAACTCACACCAAGGACTGAACTCCCTCCGGGGCCCTAAATAACTTTTCACAGCACTGAAAGCAGTGGGGGCAGACGTGGAGTCGGGTGGTCCACAACCCCCACGCCTCCCAGCAGTGGGGGCTTCCTCTCTGCGGTGGGCCCACCACCTGGCTGATGCAGCTGCAGCAGGACCAGCCTAGCTGGGGCCTGTCTACTCACTTGGAAGCGGCAGGCTTGGTGAGCAGTGCCTGCAGGGTGTGTCGCATGGAGCCGGGCACAGGGCAGGCTGCCAGACCCTGGTGGCCAATCCTGCCCTTTGAGGTGGAAGAGAACCCGGGCGTGGGGCTCCGCTGGAGTCACAGCCGCTTCCACTGACACGGCCCGCACGTCCCACGGGACTGGCCGTTGGTGGTGCTCAGTGACTCGAGGAGGGACCACCTGGAGGGAGAAAGAGAGGGCTTAACAAAAGAGGAGGTTGCGGGGGAAGATCTAGGAAGACGGGATCCCAGCTTGGCAGAAGAGAACCTTTGTGGGCTTCAGTTTCCCCCTCTGGAATATGAGGAGCACAGCAGGGGCTGGGGAAGGCTCAGGCCCTGAGTCCTGTTAGCCTGAGAGTCCCTGGTGCCCCCTCCTTACCTGCTGAGTGGCAAAAGGCGGGTAGGAGGCCCGGAGAAGTGGCTGGGCCCTGGGCCAGGGCTGCAGGAGCAGAAAAGTCTCAGATCGGGAGCTCAGAGAGGAGTTGGCAGGTGGGTAGTGGCCCACCTGCTGCACACGGAAGTACTCAGGGGCGTCTAGGAGCTCCAGGGCTGCCGGCAGGTAGACAGGGTCCAGGGGAGCCTGGCCACAGTCCACTGAAGAGGGATAAGAGGGAGAGATGGCAACAGCTTCAGAGCTGGCAGGGGATGACCTGAGTGCCATGCTGGGCACAGTAGTTGTGGGCAGGAGAGGGAGAAAAGAGCTGTAAATGTCCCTTCCCCTCTCACCACCATTTCACAGATGACATCACTGAGGCTTAAAGAGCCTCAGGCAGGTAGTATGTAGCAAAGCCAGGATTCAAATCTGAGTCCAGGACTGGACACTTCCCAGCCATTCCTTCTACTTTCCACAGACCTTGGCTTTCTTCTCTCCAACAGCCTTCTCAATGTCTGCTTTTCTCCAGCTCCTGCCCTCTATCTACTCGCCTCTGATACCAAGGCACTTCCGGGGTACAACTGTCCCCAGACTGGGCCAGTGTGGTAAAAGATGGTAATGACGTGAGCATTCTCTGCCCTGAATCCTTGGCCAGGCTTTGCTGGGCATCCACCCCTCCTCCCCCATCATTGCCATGGCAACCTGAAGCATCTTTCCAAGCTTGCTCCCTTCTTCCCTGAACCGACTGGTACCGAGTGCAAGTGTGGGATGGGCAGGTGCGGAAGGTGCCAAAGAGATCTGTGAAGGCACTTGCTTGCCCTGGGGGGAGGGGGTGGAGACCATGAGCCTGGGGCGACTGTCAAAATAGTCAATCGTCAGAAGGACAAAGGACCACTAAGGCCATATTAGTTTGCCCTAACTATGAGCACTAATAATAATAATTAGCATTTTGTGAATGCTATATGCAGGTGAGAATTTAAATACTATATGTGTGTGAACTATTTGAGTCTTTGTAATAATTCTGTGAACCAGGTTCTATTATGATGAATCCCATTTTGTGGATGTGGAAAATGAGGCGGAGAAGTTAAGGAACTTGCCTGTGGTTCCACAGCTGGAGAGTGAAGGAGCTAGGAGTTCATCCCAGGCATTAGCCACTAGACCATCCGGCCTCTCCACCTGCCACCTCTCTCTCCACTCTTCACTGCCACGGTGCACCCTGCAGGCTTCATGCCCTGGAGCGCACCTTCTCTCTGCTCTGCCTGGTGGCACCTCCCTCCTCATTCAGGGCCATGAGTGAATACGGCCTCCTTCTGAAGGAAGCCCTCCTTGGTTACTCGCCTTCCCACCAGTCTCCTGTCTTTTGCAACCCTGGGTGCCTCCTCTGAATTAGTAATCTTCCTATCAACCAGGGACCTTGTCGTGCTCATCCTGGAATTCCCCCAAACTAGGAAGCTCTCCCTAGAGAGGATTTCCTGGGAGCCTGGAGACCTGAACTTAAATTGATGAACCTTGGGTCAGGCATTAACATTTTGAAGCCTGTTTCCTCACTTGTAAAACGGGCAGATGCATTAGGTGACCCTGTGGACAGGACAGGGCTGTGTAAACTGTGGAGTGCTGTCTGGAGAGGGGAGGCATTATTGCTGCTGCGTAATGGATTTGACAAGGTTTTCCTCCTCTCTCTAGCAGGACTCCCACCGGGTCCCTCGGGCTGGGGAGCAGGTGGCTGAAAGCAACCCCACAGCTAGCTCCCTCTCAGCCCCACAGCTGGACTGTGGGTGGGGGTGGGGGAATGGGTTTCAACCTCCTTCCTGGCCCTCCCCACCAAGGAGCATATGACTGAGAGGCTCTCTCTGCCCCCTGCCCCCTGCCCCAAGCGTAACAGGTGACTACTGCTCCCTAGGGGCAGCCACTGGCTTCACGTTTGCCTCCTACTCCATTGCCTCCATAATTACAAGATGCTCTCAGCCTGACTCCCACGGACTCCCATCACCCAGCGCTCGGCTCTGCTCGGTGGCGAGGACGGCAAAGAATGTTTCTCTGTCCCCCTGTCTTCTGTGGCATCCTTTGCCTTGCAGCCACAGCCCAGCTAGCTCAGGTCAAGGGAGTCCGACCCCCACCCCGAAGAACAGGGAAGTTGCTGCCCTTTCCCCCAGTGACAGGAATCCTCCCAAGGGCTCTAGAAGGCAAGGATGCGGCCATCCCTGGAGACGCCAAAGTCAGGGAGCCCCTGGAGGAAGGCGGAGGGAGGGCTTGCGTATCTTGCAGGTCCCAGGCAAAGGGGCTGCTTTCCACTCCCGAGGGGGGTGGGTTGGTGTTGGCGGAAGGAGGCTAGGTGGGTGCAGCGCTACAGACCACAGATGAGGGAGTGGGGATGACGTTAGGGCGCCCGGGACCGGGGCCGCTGGGTTTGATGCCCGGGCTGAGGGGCCCCTCGCAGAAGGTGCGGGACGGGGAAGCCCCTGCGCCGGGCTGCCCCGGGTCGCCGCGGGTCAGGAAGGAGTTGCCGGGTCGTGCAAGGTGAAGGAAACCTTAGGGGCGAGCGGCTGGGGAAAGGTTCCCGAGTGCAAGACCTCTCCGACCTTCAGGGCGCTGCGGGGCGACCCCGCTCAGGGTTCAGTCCGAGAAACCGAAGGTTCGTGGCTCCCGGGCATCACTCGCTCCCACTCGCCCTGGCCCGGCCCTCCCCTCCCGCTGACCTCTCACGACGTCCACGGCGAGGGCCACCAGGAGGCAGAGCAAGGGGCCGTAGGGCCCCCGGGGGGCCGCTGCCGCGCGCCCGGCCATCAGCGCGCACATCCTTCCCACAGAAGGCGGGGACCAGGCGGGCGGCTCAGGTGGACCTGGTCCCA
>NW_012119710.1:9031603-9054240 GCF_000951035.1 Colobus angolensis palliatus | reverse complement strand
CCCGCGGCTGCAGTTCCCAGACAATGGAGCGGGAGCAGTGGGGTGGGAGGGAGCGAATCGCAGCACATGGGCTGCCCCCTCCGCCCCGCCGGGTCCTAGTGCCCTACGGATTCCCAACCCCTGCGCGCTCCGGCGACCGAGGTCGGGAAGAGGGCCACGTCCCAGGAAGCAACAGAGGACGGCCGCCTCTGTGTTTCTCCCTCTCGGAAGCTTCTGACCAGGGAAGAAAAAGCCACTTCCTCTGCCTCACCCACCCCCACAAGCAGCTCACCTGTGAAGGCATCTGACACCTGAATTCAGGGACATATGGGATGGGAGCTGCAGGGACAGCAAAAGTGAGGGAGTCAAACGGGGCCAGACGCCAACCACCTGAGCCTGCCCCCTGACACAGCCCTAGGCCACCGCCGTAGAGGAAAGGCTCTAGGTGCGGGCAGCTCTAGTCTCTTGACCAGCTCCACCTGGTGAGCACCCTGCAGAGCCTAGGAGGGATGAGGGTTGCTCAGCACTCCCGAGGGAAGGCCGGCCTCAAGGGTCCTGACCCAGCGTCGCCTACCAGGCAGTTTGGGGAGAGGCCCAGAGCAGGAGCCCTAGCTGCACACTCTCATGTCCTGGGCAGCTTACAAAGAAAAATATGTCTGAGGCCCTCCGCAAAATTGGTCCAGCCTGTGGGCCAACTGGAAACCTTGGCACAGGAAAGTCCTCAGGTGGGTGGTGAAGGGGAAGGCAGGCAAGTCTTCTCCAGGCTGCCCACCCACCTCAGCACACCGCAGGGAAGGGGTGCCCCCTCCGCCCAGCAAGCACACACATTTCCAGCAGTGCTGGTCGTTCCTACGTTTGGAATGGAGGCACGCCTTCCTCATTCCTCGTGCCCTTGGAGGGAAGGGTACCTGGTACCAGCCTGCCTTTTCAGCTCTCCCCTCTGCCAGCTTCACACTGTCCCCACAGGGAGAAGTTGGGAGGCGGAGCTGCACTACAGAAATGGGTTTAGCAGTAGAGGAGACATCGAAGCAATCCAGACTTGGAGTAAATACATTTTATTCAGAACAAGATAATAAAATAGCGTGCATTTTATTTAAAACCAACCAAGCGCTGATAAAAAATATATATATATCACTGCAGCTGTGATTCCACATCAAACCTGAACAGTAAGAACTGGGCATTTTTTCTTCACATCATGTGCCAGGCCTGGCAGAGAAGGACACCCACCTCCACCAGAGCCTCAAAGGAAAAGTGGCCCCTAACCACCAAGATGGCGCACCCTGGTGGAGAGGGGCAACTGGCAGCTCACCCTGCTCTTCGCAGACCACGCGAAGGCAAAGGAGCTGCCTGTGTTCCTCCCGGGCTGCCGGGGTGGACGCTGGTCAGCAACTCCTTCTTGGTTTCGGGGAGCGGAGCGATGGGGACAGAAGTGCATGCAGTTGTGCAAACAAGGAGGCAGGTCCTCCTTCCTCCTTCAGGGTCTCTGAAACCCCCATAGGGCATATAATGCCCAGCAAGGTCCCACTTGCAAGCACATGCCTACAAAGCAGCAGCCATCTTTTGTTTTGGCTGATGGGGAATCAAGATTCTGAGAGTGACTGCTCTTCTCTTGACACAAAGCAGCCACAGAGCACTTTCCTACATACAGTATGGCAGCGGGCAAGCAGAGGGCCCTGCTGGCTCGGATTAAGGCACTTGAAACAGACACAAGGTACATCCTCCTCTCCTCCAGCCCCCACAGGCCTCAGGGGACCCTGTTTCCCCACCCTTTATCCTCAGGTCCCATTACCCCTGCCCCCCCCCCACTGCTGGGCAATGAGGAGGACAGCAGCGTGCCTTACAGGACCATGGTTTGGTGGGAGTACAGGGTAGGAGGATGAGGAAAACAAGAAGGGAGCTGCAGATTTCGTCAAGGAGCAACTTCAGAAGGACAGAAGAGCAAGAGCATTAGGAGGAAGCCAAGGCAACAGCAGAGGGAAGCCAGTTAAGTCATGAGAGACCAATGGCAGTGATGTTTGCTGGTGCAGATGCAGAAGCCAGAGGGAGGCCCCTCCAACCTTCCCTGGTGAGGCAGGCTGGGAGCAGAGAAAGGGTTAAGAGAGCAACTCCAGACAGAGAACCTCAGAAGACAGGGCTGCAAGGACTGGCAGGGGAATGGCCTTTCTCTGTTTCTCTTGGCTGGTGGGGCTGGGGCAGGGATCAAGGTTCTGAAGGCTGAGACAGGGCAAGAAAAGGGCAGGGGGCTGGCAGGAGGGCTGTGTTGCCCCGAAGCAGCTCAGCTCTTTGGTATGACACTGGCGGTGCGTGGGGCATCCTGCTCACTCCTCCTCCACAGTGCGGGCCCCCTTGGCCGCTCGCCTCTGGCGCCAGCGCAGCTCCTCCACCTGGCGCTCCAGCCCACGCACCTTGGCCTCGAGTTGGGCCCCAGAGGCTCGGGAGCCAGTGAGCCGGCTCAGCAGGGCGTAGAGGATCAGCAAGGCCAGGAGTAGCAGGGCCCGGGTGGAAGGGTCGGGCACCGACCTCACCAGGGCCACAAAGCCGGCCAGGAAGATGACAAGCTTCAGGCCCCACAGGATCCGCCCCAGCAAGGCCAAGACCAAGCCGAGGAGCAGGGACAGCAGCCAGTAGGCGACCAGGGCCCCTGCTCCCCATAGCAGGAAGGTCTGGACTTGGCCAGGGCTCAGCTTCAGGCCCTGGGTGAGGTAATCACCTGGAAGCCAAAAGAGTCCGAGTCAGCCAACCTGGAGAAGTGGTGAGGGGAGAGCGGGGCAAGAGCTAAAAGGGTGAGAGGTGCTAGCCACATTGCAAAGGAATAAGGTGTTCTCGTAGACTCAGAGTGATATGGGTTGGAATCTCAGCTCTGTTTCTTGCTGGCTGTGAGGCGTGGAGTAGACTACTTGCTTCTGTTGAGCTGCAGTTTCATTTACTAAATGGGAACAATTCTACTGCCTCCCTGTACTGTGGCTGGCAATTAAATGAGATACTACAGCTCAGCACGATGCCTGATAGGAAGTGAACAACTGGCACGTGGGGGTGGAAGCTATTTTTCAGGGGGTCCAGGTGGGACAGGGTTTTGCTCTGCTGCCCAGGCTGGAGTGCAGTGGCATGATTCCGGCTCACTGCAACCTCCACCTCCTCGGTTCAAGCAATCCTCCCACCTCAGCTCCCAAGTAGCTGGGACCACAGACACACGCCACCACGCTTGGCTAATCTTTTATAGAGACAAGGTCTCATTATATTGCCCAGGCTGGTCTCAAACTTCTGGCCTCAAGTGACCCTCCTGATTGACCTCCCAAAGTGCTGGGATTACAGGCGGGAGCCACTGCCCCCGGCCACGGTAGTTCTTGGCTTGCTCTTTGGCCGTGTCTCTGCAGGATCCTGGGAAGGGTTAAGCAGCTTGGGGAAAAGGCTAGACCCTGACAAAGATGAACTCCCCCAAGTAGGAAAGTACAGGCAAAGCTCTGGCTGACTACCCAGGGCTCCAACACTCACCAGCCAGCCCCAAGGCATTTAGCAGCTGTGCGGAGATCCCAGACAGAGCAAAGAAGGCCACAGAAATGGCTGATGAGATGGCCCACAACACTTGGGACGAAGACTGTGGAAAAAGCACGGAGTGAGATGAGTTCATAAATAACAATGGTCCTCGCCTTCAAGCCTGATCACCAGTGTCCAGGCAAGGACTGCAGGAATGTCTCAGACCTGTTTCTCACCCAGTGGTGACAGGCCTGGGTCAGAGGGTAGGCGCCTTGGGCCTGGCTAAGGGGTCCCTTCCACACCCACCTTCTAGTGTACAGGGATGGCCAACAGGCCGTCTCTCCTTCCTGAACCGGAAACCAGGGCATCTGGGACATAATTTAACTGCTTTGCTGGGATACTCTGGAGGGAGTAGTAGGTGTACTTGTGTGTGAATGATGGAGACAATTAAATACTTTTAGTAGTCACCCTATAAAAGTGGAGCCCTGCTAGCCTTCCAGGGAGTCATGAAGGTGTGTAGAGAACATCTGTAAAGGGATAGGATGTTTCATTGAAAAAGGAGTCTATCAGCTATACTATATTATGGATTTAAAAAATGATTGTCTTAGCCCTTCAGTCCAGCCCATCAAAATTATGTGATACTACGCTTGGGATGCCACTAGGTAAAAACGATAACCCTGCCTTAGGCTCCCAATAAGCCTAACCCACTTCTACAGGTGAAGGAATGGATTCAGGGCTTGGTATTTTGCCATTTCAAGATTCTAGGTCAGATTTAGACCAAAGTGAGACTCTGCAGTCACCCAGTAACATGGGTTTATAAAGATGGCTCATTTCCCAGCCTTTCTGGCAAGGAAAGGGCAGGAGCCAGGAAAAGATAGGGGTGGAGCTAAAAGGCCCTAGGACAGGAATCAAATAATGAGGAATTCAAAGACAAGTGCTGTGTGGCTTCTTTTTGTGGAATTTGAGGCTCTCTGCACCAGAGAAGATGTGGAACTAAGATGAGTTGGCCATTACCAACCTCTCTTTATTTTTCCTTAATGTGTGTAGTCACACAGGGACTACCTTCCTTACCTCTGACACCAGGTGCATGGTCTCTGGCCCAATCCAGGCATCCAGTGTCCCCCGCACAGATCGACCTATCTGGGTCAAGAGATCAACTGGGGCCTCTCTCTTCTGCTGGCCTGGTGGTGCAGAGTCTTGACGGGACTGGGCCAATGCTGAGTGGAGGAGGATGAGGGCCACTAGGACCATCAGGATGGCTTTGAACAGATGCTTTCCCCATGGTGAACTGATGCTGGAGGCTGCCATGACTGGGTCTGCCAGGAGAGAAGCAAAGCGTGAGCTGAGTGCCATGGTAGACACACTCACCCTCCCAGCTCTCATTATCCCAACATCCTTCTCCACCCCTACCTCCAGCAAGCACCAAGCTAACCCTGGAAACAAAGTGCTGTTATCTGGGACAGGAAAGACTGGGACTTCCAACTGGAGCTGGGTACAACCATCTGACTCACAGGTTCCTCTTTCACATTCTTTACCACTTGCATGTTAATTAACCAGCAAGTATTATTCAACACTTTAGAGTGGGTGAGAAGATCTGTCTAAGGTTTGTGCCAGTTCTAAAAATCTGAGGGCCTGTCCCTGTATCTTAGGTGCTATAGGCATAAAAGAATTATAAGACTCTATAAAGGCTCTGTCCCAAGGAGCTTATAATCTGTTTAAGATAAAGCTGGTATAAAAAACAACTTAAAAATAGCACACAAGTAGGATTACTGCCATATAATGGTATAAAAAAAAGTGCTCAGTTATGTGCTCAAACAAGAATAACCGCACATATGTCAAGTTCTCTGCAGGACCATCATGTGAGGTGGCTTTTATCCTCCTCACCCCTACAGGTACAGGTGAAAGAAACTGCGACTCAGAAGTTAAGCATTTTCCCATGGTCACGGGGCTACACGGAAAGGCCAGGATTTGAACCCAAGCTTCTGCTTCCACCCATCTTCATTAGGAGTCAAGTTATATCGTGGGTCTCAACCATGGCTGCTCACTGGAATCACCTGGAAGCTTCACAAGTACTGATGTCTGTGTCCCAAGCCCAGAGGCTCTGATATCATTGTCTGGGTGTGGCCTAGCCTTAGACCTGCAAGAGCTCCCTAGGCAGTTCCCCTGTATGAAGTTGAGAACCACTGACACAGAGTGATCTCACCTCCCCACCCCCAATGGAGGTGCTGTGGTTTGAAGAGCAAAACTCATGTTGAGATTTAACTGTCCTTGCACCACCTGCAGAGCCTGGGAGCTCCCGGCCCAGCCAAGGATGTTGGATCTCATGGTCCTCAGTACTTTTTTGACACCCCATTCCCCTCAGTAAAATAGTGTGACCCCTTCCCTGCCAAAAAAAAAAGAAATTTAGGGGTGAGGGAGAGCATTAGGAGACAAACCTAATGTAAATGATGAGTTAATGGGTGCAGCACACCAACATGGCACATGTATACATATGTAACAAACCTGCACGTTGTGCACATGTACCCTAGAACTTAAAGTATAATTAAAAAAAAATTATATTAGACTCTCCATAGTTTGGAAAAAAAATTCCATTTTGTAAAATAAGTAGATTGTACTAGATTCACTTTTCATGTCTAAACATTTTCTGTGATTTTATGAATTTAATTAAATATCAATTGAATTTCCTTTCCAAATAAATGAATTCCAACATGAAAAAAAAAAAGACATTTAACTGTCATGATGATGGTATTAAAAGGCAGGACCTTTAAGAGGTGATTGGGTTATGAGGCTTCAGCCCTCACGAATGGATTAATGCCGTTTTCTTGGGAGTGGATTAGTTATCCCAGGAATGGAGCTCCTGATAAAAAGGATGACTTTGGTCTGATTTCCTCTCTGTCTCATGTGCTGGGTTCTGCCTTCTGCCATAGGATGCCCCTTGCCAGATGCCAGCTCCGTGCCCTTAGACTTCCCAGCCTCTGGAACTGTGACCCTAATGAATTTCTGCTCATTATAAACTACGCCGTCAGTGGTATTCTGTTATAGCAAGCAGACAAGGGAGGAGGACAGTGGGCAAGGGCATAATAAACAACCTTTAAAGAAAGATACGATTAATCAAAAGCTAACATTCAGCTAGGTCTTGCCATGCACCGCCTCGCTCATTTAACTGTCACAACAGCCCATCAGCTGGGTATTGCTATTATCCCCCATTTTACTGATGAAGTAATTGAGGCAGGTTAAGTAGTAAGTGGGGAAAGCAGCATTTGAATCCAGGTACTTCTGACATTGGACTCCTCACACACAACAACTCTGCTGTATTGTCTCCAACTAAGTCTCAGAAGTGATTTCGAAAGTCATACAGGCTAGGCACGGTGGCTCACTCCTGTAATCCTAACACTTTGGGAGGCCAAAGTAGGAGGATTGCTTGAGCCCAGGAGTTTGGGAGCAGCCTGGGAAACATAGGGAGACCCTGTCTCTACAAAAATATAAATAAATTCATTAGTCAGGTGTGGTGGTGCATGCCTGTATTCCCAGCTATTTGGGAGGCTGAGGGGGGAGGATCACTTCAGCCCAAGAGGTCACGGCTGCAGTGAGCTGTGATCATGCCACTGTACCTTATCCTGGCCGAGATAGCAAGACTCTTAAAAAAAAAAAGTCACACAACAGATTATTCATGAGTTAAAATAAACATGGCATCTACCAATTATCTCAGTGAATTACTGGTGAAAATTACCTAACAATTTTGTGCTTTGTGCTCTGGTCTTGTAACACAATGCCACAGACAAGTTAAGATCCAACAAGTGCCAACTCATTGAAGCAGGTAAAGATCAGCCAAGAAAACAGTATGCAAGTTCAACTTCTATTTGCCACTGTGCTTGAGAAATGTCAGACAGTGCCAGCAAATTCCCTGTTCTCCTTCAGGCTCAGAAATGAACCTGTAGCTCCAGGAGTTTTCATGATTCAGACCTGATGTTCAGAGGCTAATCCATGCCCCTGAGGTAGGAGCAGTCAGGTTTTTGAAGTTTTTGCAGTTACGCAGGCACTCAGTGAATTGACCATAAATCCAGAGCCATGAGGATGGACGAGAGGGAAGAGAAGGATGTCCCAGTCTTGCTTAGTGGGAAGGAGGAGTCTAGGAAAGGGTTCTAAAAATACTACATTTAGGGTACTTTTTGGTCCAGAAACAGCTGCTCTAAGCCCTTCCTGAAGCCTGGAGGGTCAAGCAGGGCTGAAAAACACGCAATTCATGTAGAAGGCCCTCAAGCTGGGAAAGCCTTCTACTCTCTTTGGCACAAATCAAGAACCAGATGGTTCCTGCCTGCCAGTGGTCAGAGATGAGGAAAGCACAGGTCAGTTCCTGAGTTATCTAGGTCATAACCATGTTGGGGACTTAAAGAGCAGGGTTGCTATCTTGGGTTGGATCCTTTATCCAAGGATCTCCACCAGGAGGGATCAAATGTCGTTTCCTCAGCCCTAGGAGGTCAGGGTGCCATGAGCAGCTCCTCCCACAGCAGCCTGTCTTGTTCTGTGCCAGCCCCAACTTTCCAGTGGCCGTCTGCCCCAGTCAAGGGGAGCTAGGAGACCTTGAAATAAGCCCTCTACAGTGAGGCTGGCATTGTCATGCCAGCTGATGTTGTGAAGTGCACCAGAAACCAAATCTAATAGGATTGTGTAGTGTACCCTTTGGAGATAATGAGTGCAGAGATTGGCTGGCTGGTCTGCTTTTTCAAATTGTTTTCTTTAACAGGACTCCTCATTTTTTTCCAGGTGAATCTCAGGCAGTATGGATCACTGCTATTAGGCCTCCTCACTTTGGCCTAATCAAATAGTTTTACTAAAGGCGTGGAAACAGTCTCAGCCTCTGTGAGGAGGAAACATGTCTTAAAACTTCTTCACCTTCTGCAAGGCCTGGCGTCAGACAAATAATAGGCACTCAATAGCAACTCACAATAATACAAAGTTTATACATATCTATATGTATACATACATTATAATATAATTTTTGTGTGGTGCTTTATAATTCACAAAGTGCTTGTTTTTTCATCACTTCATTTAACTCTAACAACAATCTTTTAAGATATTATTACCCTCTTCAGTTTACTCAGAAAAGTATGGCTTAGAGAGGTTGAGTGACTTATCCAAGATCACACAGCAGAGCTGGGACTTGACTCCAGTACCCAGGATCTCCATCTTGCCTTTTTGCTTCTCCCACTGCCACATGCTGCCTTGATAGGACATAGCCCCTGCCCTTATGGAGCTGAAGTTCATCAACAAGCTCAAAGTGAAGGACATCCAGACTCCTCCGAGGGAACACATACCAGATCATCTGCCTTCTGGGCTTATAGGCCATGGTTTTGTACCAAGAGGTATGAGAGGACAGCAAAAGGTGGGGGACAAAACCTGCCACTTCTGTTCGGCAGCTGCAATATGGCTCAGGTGGGTCTGGAGAGCCCGGGCTGGGGAAACAGCTTTACTTACTGTGTTAGTGAGGGGGCGCCACTGCTTATGTTTAGCTGTGGTTTGCTACAAAGGTAGGATGGGGCATTTCACGCCCCTCCTCCCAATCAAGGCTCCTTCCTCCTCTTCTCTTTCCTTTTGTTAGTTTCATTTCAAGCTATGAATCACCAGGTGGCAGGAGGGGCGGCAAAAAGTGCCCTCTACCGGCTCTGACTATCCCGCTGCTGCTCATAGCTGCCCCTAAGGAGCTGCGGTTCTCAACTTTAATTGCCCATCAGAACTGCCTGTGCAGCCTATTAAACAAGGATGTCTGCCCCACCCAGGGCTACTCACTCAGACTCTTGCAGAGAGGGACTCAGCCCTTTGTTTTGCAAAGCTCCCTAGGAATTTCTGATGCATAGCCAGCAGCTCAGGGAAAAGTCTAAGCAAAGCTTCAAAAGTGTAGCAGTGTACAAAGGACCCCAGACTTCCGTCCCAGGCTCAAGTGTGCCACAGACTAGAAGTCTGTTACTTAGACTTCTTTACACCTGTTTACTTAACCTGCCTGAGTTGCAGTCTCCTCAAACGTAAAAGTGAGTGAAGCCGGGTGAAGAGTTGCTGTAAAGAGTTAAGATATTTCTGCAGCAAGCGTTTTGTAAACTAAACATCTATAGAAATGTTGCAGCACACACATTACCACTGACTATGTATTGTAGAATAATTTAGCAGTTTATCAACCTGCCTTCCCCATTACACCAAGCGCCTCCCGGTTAGACTTGACATCTTGGAATCCCGAGCGCCTAGTAGGAAAGATGACTAATAAATGCTTGTTAAATGAATATTAGCAACCTGCCAAAAAACCGTGAGGGTAGAAAGAGAAAGCCATGGAGAGGTGAGGAGGGAGGTTATTTTAATAGTAGATCCAAATACACAGCAGCCACACGAGAAGCACAGCTGAGTCTAAAGGAAGGTCCTAAACAGGGCGAAGCCGCCACTGCAGAGAATGAAGTCAGCGCCCTGGCAGGTTGGGGGCAGCTCCCACTAAACCCCTGACAGCTGCTGCCCAGCAACTGTTTGGGGGCAGGGCGACGGCAAAGGGGCAGCTTACCGGCCGCTCCGCGCCCTCCCCAGGGCCCAGCCTCCCGGAGACAGGGTGTCAGTGGCATGTGCTATTTCGAACGGCGCGTCCCCTGCCAAGCGCTGAGGGGTGGCGTCGCTGGCAAGGGACGTGGCGCGACCCATGAGTTGGGGGCCCCCCGAGGGGCTCGAGCCGAGGCTGCAGGAGGCTGGGCCGTGGGTCGGGATTCGGGGGTCGGGCTTGGCGCTAGCCTGGTCCCCATGCCCGGGAGCCGCTCCACCTCCGCCGAACCTCGGTACCTTGCTGCAACCCTCTTCTCCCCGGAAACATGCGCCTCCCGGGTTGCCTGGAAACGACGCCCCCGGTTGCATAGCAACGAGGATCCGGGTCCCCTGTTTGTTTCGCCCGCTGGGCGCGTGGACCCCTCCCGACTCGGACTCTCCAGGCCTCCCCGCTCTGCCTGGTGCCGCCTGCAGAGGCTGCTGTCTCCCCTTCCCGTGCGCTGCCCCGCATTCCGGCCTCAGCCCGCACTCACCTTTCTCAGGCCACTGCTATCCTTCACGTGCGACTTCGCTGAAACGCGCCACCAAACCCGCGCCTCAACTCCGGGCGTTGGTTTACCTTCTCCGCATGCGCAAGGCGGGATGAGCCCGGAAACTAGCCGGCCTTCCTCACAATGGAAACCCACGCCGGGAGCGCATGCGCCCCGCATTATCTATTGCGTTTCTTTTTTCCCCACAAGCGTTCCCACCGACAGAAGAATGGGATCGGAAGTTCCAGCAGAGAACGGAAGTCTCTGGCTGGAAAGGGGAAATAAATGACTATATCTGGGCTGCAGAGTGGGTAAACTGGATCTTTGAAATCGGAGTGGAAGCTAATGCCCCTCTTGCCACCGCTCGGCATTTTGGGTAATGTAGTTCTCGAGCTACAAATGTTCCCTGGGGCATTGTGGGCAATGTCGTTCTAACCTGGCCGCTAACGGGCACCTGCTCTTCCTAGAAGCTTCGCGCTAAAAAGGCACGAAAGAGAAAGGTATTAAAGGAGCAATTAAAGGCACACTGCGCTAGGAAAACGCATGCGCTCCCCCAGAGAGAAAATTCGTACCTGAATACTGTAGACGGCTCCCAAATGCTAGTTCAGAATTTTAGAGAAGGAGAGAAACCAACTCCCACTCTCCTTTTTCTGCCACAAAGGCAGTGATAGGGACAGGGGGCAGATAAATGCTAGGTAGAAAAGGGCGGGTCCCTAGTGAAACCCCACCCGCACAGCCTGAAACTGTGGCCCACAGTGAGAACTTCTATTCATGTTTTCCCAGTTGAATGTTCTCTTTTCCTAAGCCACCTATGTCTCTGCCCTGCCTCATCCTGTGCCTGGAAAGATCCCAGACTCATCTGGCAGAGAGGAGAAGCAGCTGGAAGAGAGGACGACCATGGCTGGATGTCAGAGAGAAGCAGCTTGTCTTCAGAGGGACAGCCCAAGGCATAACTTCGGAGACGAATCTGGCCGGAGACAGCTGGACTTCAAGGGAAGACTACATACCCGCCTGTCCCACCCCCCCCACCCCCTTTTCAGCTCCCCTTCCCTCTGAAATCCACTTTCATCAGCAATAAAATCCCAGGCATTTGTCCTTTAATTTGTTCATGCAACTTTTTCTTGGATGCTGGGCAAGAGCTCGGGAGCCACCAGTGCGGATACAAAGGCTGTCACGCTGGCCCTTTGCCCTCGCTTGTGGAGGGCAACCGCGGGCCCACTGAGCTGTTAACACTTAAGCTGTCCACGGATGGCAGAGCCGAAAGAGCACTGTAACATGCCCTCTGGGGTTTCGGAGCCTCAGGCACCCTGCCTGGACGCTGCCACGGGGCCTGCACGGAATTCGTTCCTGCCGGTGCCTGAAAGCACACACTCTGGCTCCTGCACCCACTCACCTGCATGCTCCCTCCCATGAGGGGTGGAACGCAGTGAATCTTGAGTGAGTAGAGTGTGATCCTACCGGTGCCGAAAAACGGCTGGCTTGTTCCAGCGCTTGTGCACTCCAGTTCCCGCCTCCTTCACTTGCGTACTCCCTCCCACGAGAAGTTGAGAGCAGCGGGCTGAGTAAACGGGGCACCCCTGTTGTGAGTCCTGTGAAAGGGTCAGGGCAATATCCTGCTTCAGCAGCACCGTGAAGGAGAATGAATAGGGCTTCCGAATGAGGTGATCCCTTGCCTGTCGTGTGATCCTGAGCACACAGCTTCATTTCTCTGGGCCTTCACTGCTTGACGTTCAAGAACTATAAAGGACCTAAAAATACCACTTCACAGTAGGTGTGAAGTTTCAAGGAAGTAACAATCATGAACATTAAAAAAAAAAAAAAATCCACGTTGCTGACTGAATGTTTTTATAACCATCAAGAGCTGTCATAGGAGAGCTTCCTTTTGATGTTAAAACTTGTTTCTCAAACTCAGCCCTCTAAAACGTAACTCTTCCCTCCCACCCCCAATCATTCAGCCTTCCAATTCTGCCTTCCTCCCAGAATACACACTCTGTAGGCTCCCAATCTGTCACCTCACCCAGTGGTTTCTTTCCATCAAATGTTCCTCAGACACATCCATCTTCATCTGAGCTCTCATCACTTCCTGCCCCTCAGCTAAGAGTCCTTCTTCCAGAACAGGCTCTGGTAGCATCCTGAACCTCACCTTCCAGCTTTTCTAACAGTTTCAATTTTACATTTGCTTGTTAGATCCTTTCTGATGTGCAGGATTACCAATCTCAGGTCACAGACTTTCCTGGGAAAGAAATTTAAACTTTTTTTTCTATGACAAATTAATTTCTTTTCAACTCTGTTTTCCATGTGGGTAGCAGAAACAATCTCAGACAGTTCAGGGTTCTTCCCATCCTTGATTTTCAGGTTGTATACACCTTTTGGAAAATGAACATAGGGCCAAAATTGGGAGAGAACATTTATCTAATCCTGGCCGGGGGCAGTGGTTCACGCCTGTAATCCCAGCACTTTGGGAGGCTGAGGCTGACGGATCACTTGAGGTGAAGGAGTTCAAGTCCAGCCTGGCCAAAACGATGAAACCCTCTGTCTCTAAAAATACTAAACAAAACTAGCCGGGTGTGGTGGTGTGTGCTGTATTCCCAACTACTCAGGAGGCTGAGGCAGGAGAATCACATGAATCCAGAAGGCAGAGGTTGCAGTGAGCCAAGATCACACCACTGCTCTCCAGCCTGGGTGACAGAGTGAGTGGGACTCAAAAAAAAAAAAAAAAAAGAAAAAGAAAAGAAAAAGAAAATTCATCTAATTATCACTGTCAGTCGTTTAAGCTGGCAAATTCTCCCTGCCTAATCTTCTGTCACTTGTCCACACAGATTGCCACTGAAGATACCTGGGAAATCGAGCTTCTTCTGGGTCTTTGGCCAATGTGTCCCCATGCTCCCCAGGCAGCAACAGCAGCGTTGGTCTGGGGGAACAAGGCATAGAGTTCCTTCCTCAGGGACCCACCAGCACCAATGCATGTATCTCTTTTCCCTTAAGTCTCCCTGTTTCTCCTAAATCAAGTGCCCTGAATTTTTTCTATTCCCTGTGGACTGGCTTATGAAACGGAAAAGCCTTGAAGGGACTTCCTTTTTCCTGCATCCTGTTGTCATAGCCATAAACTCCCCAGTAGAGGGGCACCTCTGGTTTTGTTCATTGTGATATTACTAACACCTAGTATCATGCCTGGCTGACACACTATGGGTACTCGATAAAGACTGGTTCAACAATTAATTACTGAGTCTCCCTCCTTCTAGTCTGTCCCACTCCAACCCATCCAGTAAGTGTCTTCCAGACGAAACCTCTAAAAGTATGGTTATCACTCCATAGTTCAAATGCAAACACATGCTATTGTGCTGCCAGCCCAATCACCACCCAAGTTTAACCACCTTGGGTTCAAGGCCTCTCCTAAACGGATCCATTTTATTTCCTACCACATATCCAAGTACAGTACTTGAGATGCGTGGCCTGTCAGGCAACCTGTCTTTCAACCAACAATCAAAGTTCCTGCTATGTGCCAGGCACAATGTGGCACTCTTACACTCTGAGAGCAAAAGTAACGAGAACAATTATGGTTCCTACCATCATGAAGTTTACAGTCTAGTGGAGAACCCAGACATCAGATACTTATAAATAGATAATTAAATGATTACAGTTCTTTGAAGTGGTTTGGAAGACAATTACAGTTTGCTGTGTGGGCTAAATTTAAACCAGGGACCATGAAAAGGGCTCCAGAGGAAGTGACATTTAAGGTGAGACTGAAGTTTACCTTGGAGGGTTTGAGACAGGAGGGGGAAGAGTTTACATTTGAGGGTTTGAGACAGGAGGGGGAAGAGGGAGAGGGGAGAGGAAAGTGGTCCGGGCAGAAGTTCTGAAACCAGCCAGAGCGGGTATGTTTGAGGAATTGAAAGGCCAATGTGGTTGGAGAGAAGATAAAGTGAGACCATGATGGTCAGCATGGGCCAGATGGTACAAGACTTGGGGTCAAGTTTCCTCATCCAGAAACTCTCTCCCTCATTCATGGCCTCAGGAATGACCCCTGGTTGGGGCTCAGAGAATGATACCCCAAAGTATGGTGCTTTAGTATTGTTTCTGAGCAAATAGGCTTACTGCCTGATGCACATAGAAGCCAATACTATGGTACCAGCTTTTGAGTACAGAAAGGCTTTATTGCAAGGCCACCCAGCAAGGAGACTGGAGACATGGCTCAAATCTGTCTCCCTAATTTTCCCTAACTGTGGCAAGTTTTAAGGGGCCAGAGGGTGATATGGTTTGGCTGCATCCCAACCCAAATCTCATCTTGAATTCCTACATGTTAAGGGAGGGACCCAGTGGGAGGTAATTGAATCACAGGGGCAGGTCTTTCTTGTGCTGTTCTTGTATTAGTGAATGAGTCTCACGAGATCTGGTGGTTTTGAGAAACAGGTGTTTCCCTGTACAAGCTTTTTGTTTTTGCCTGCTGCCATCCATGTAAGACGTGATTTGCTCCTCCTTGCCTTCTGCCATGATTGTGAGGCTTCCCCAGTCACGTGGAACTGTAAGTCCAACTAAACTTCTTTCTTTTGTAAATTGCCCAGTCTCAGGTATGTCTTTATCAGCAGCGTGAAAACAGACTAATACAGAGGGCAAGGAAAAGAATTGGGAACTTTTGCTTGGCAGGGTGTGATTGGAGGGCTTCAAATTTGACTACACAGGTATGTTGAGGTGGATTTTTGCCCTGGATCTTTCTGGTCAACAGACCCTTTCCTTCTGAAAGAGTTCTAGCATTTAGGTTCTGGTCATGTCTAGGTCTTCTTGGTACTACAGGGAGGAATCATTGGTTCTGGGTGTTGTTAGATGTCAAAGCATTTTCTATTGTGCATGTCCTGCTGACATGACTTGGAGTTTCGGCTCTGTCATACCTA
Organism: Colobus angolensis palliatus; assembly: GCF_000951035.1. NCBI lineage: Eukaryota > Metazoa > Chordata > Mammalia > Primates > Cercopithecidae > Colobus > Colobus angolensis. Next base: position 9,038,855 of record NW_012119710.1, on the reverse strand, counting down.
CAAGAGAACATGACATTCTATTATCAAAAGAGTAGGCCCAGTTTGGATTGGTCCTGAGGTTACAGCATGCTGAGCACTTTTCAATGAAAAGAAATGGGATGGTCTTAGAAGCTGCCTTAGAACCAAGGACTTTCTAACCTTCACTTGCCCACTGACCCCCACCCTAAGTGCAGGTAGAAGCTCTCTCTAGAAGTTCCCTTATCTCAGAAAATTTCTTTCAAAAGAAATGCAATTGTCTCAAATCCCCCTTCACAGGAAACTCATCAAATAACCAAGAAAGATTAACCACTGGAGAAGAATAAAAACTAAAAGTCATCAACTCACCACTACACCTAGAGAGACTTTTAATCTATTCTTCTGAGGGGAGCTTTAACAGATTACCTGGGAGACTTTACGTGCATAAGACAACCTTTGTTCACAATGGAGTTCTGCCCCTCACCTTCCCACAATTTGTTGCCACCTCCTTCAGAGCTCATAAGAACTTTGTCCCAAGGCATTGTCTGTTCTTGGGGCTCCTTCATTTCCCCTAAAAATTATTTGCTAGCCCTCAAAATTGCCTACATTTCCCCCATCTCCCTCTTTCCTGGGTGCCATTTAAGTAAGCATCAGCCACCTGTTCCTTCTTTGAGCCTCATATTTTGTATGACTCCTGTGCACACTTGCACACTAATACACTTGTATGTCGTTTCTCCTGTTATTCTGTCGTTTGTCAGTTAATTTCAGCAAATCTTTAGAGGGCACAGGAGAAACTTTTTTGCTCCATACCCTCATTCAGTTCTCAGCAAAAAAACTCAGCTCCTCAGAGATGCACTCTCTAAGTGCCCTGTCTAAAGTAGCCGTTCCTCCAATCCCCAGCACCTCTGTCTACCTTGCTCTGATTTGTTGCATTCATAGCACTACTACTCTGGAATTTTCTTCTTAAGTGTTGATTGTCTCTGTGCTCCCACCATCCCCAGTACAGTGTAAGCTCCAAAAGAGCAGAAACTGTGTCTTTCTTGTTGACCTTTTCTATCTCCAGTTTTTAGAATAGGGCTTGGCACACAGGAAGTACCCAATCAATATTTGTTGGATGAATGAAATGCCTGGGGAATAACATGAATCGATATTTCGTTCAAAGCGGATCACTAGCTGCTCTGTGGAAAGTAGATTAGGAGGAGGAGTCCAGGCTGGAAGCAAGGAACAAGTGGCAAGCTACTTTGTTGGTGCAAGAGAGAGATGAAATGCCCTTTTGCATATTAACTCCTCATAAGAGTTCAGCGAGTTAGTTCTACCCCTGTCATCACTCCCTCTGTTTTACAGATGAGGAAACTAAGGCATAGAGAAGTTCATACAGTCAATCACCTGGGTGGTGCTAGGATTTGAGCACACAGTCTGACTTCAGAGTCCATGCTCTTGGCCACTATGCCATACTGCCTTTTGTACCTGTAACTTTTATTTTTCTCTCCAAGCTTTTGCTTACATTGTTTCTCCTTCTGGAATGCCTTTCGTTCTCCTTCTCCTCTGAATACTGCCCACCTGTCAAAGTCCCTCTCACTCACACATCCTGTTCATCCTGCCCGTTTGTCTTGATACCTTATAGTCCACACCACATGTCTTTTGCATGAGTCCTGAGAGTATCTTATCTTACAGATATCCACAAAGAATCACACACTATCTGAGCTGGAAGAGAAATACAAAATACAAAATAAATTTATAGGAGGCCATTGGTTTGGACTGAGCTCTTGCGCTAGGCCTACTAGACCAAGCTAAAAAGAGTTAGTCCTACTGAAGTTCCACACCAATGAGCTTAAACTAAGATCTTTATGACCTTCTGAGAGAGAGAGTGTGTGTGTGTGTGCGCGCGTGTGTGTTGGTGGGAAGAGCTAAATTCCCAAACAGGCAAGTTTTACATGGCATGATAAAGAAGTACCCTCCACTTTAACCTTTACAAGAAAAGTAATTTTGAGATTACCAAATGACCAATCCCCTTTTTCTTCTCTGTTTCTGTTTTCCTCAGTCCTTTTCTGTCTATAAAACGAAGCTCCCCTGTTCAGCTCATTGGAACAACCATTATATTTTATAGTGTGAGGCGCTGCCCAATTTTATAGAATTGCACCCTAAGTCCCAGCTACTCTGGAGGCTGAGGCAGAAGGATCACTTGAGCCCAGGAGTTCCAGGATGCACCTGTGATAGCCATGATTGCTACGATTGCACCTGTGAATAGCCACTGCGTTCCAGCCTGGGCAACAATGCCAGAGTCCGTCTCTTAAAAACAAAAACAAAAGACAAACAAAAACAAACAAAAAAAAACTTTAAACTAAATTTGTTGTGATTTTGTCTTTTGACAAAGAAGAAAGGGCAGGGAAGCCAATGTGAATTGCCCCAAATCACAGAGCGAAACGGCAGTAGTCAGGACCAAAAAGCTGTCTTAGCCGTTTTCTTAGTTCCTCTGCCCATCTGCCTCTGTATTTTTAACACCAGGCCATCCAGCAGTGTCTCTTAAAGGGTGGCCCGAGAAACACCTGACTTAGAATAGCGTGGGGCACACTCTGTCTACGCAGACCCGAGGAATCTGCATTTTAACAAACTCATTGGGAAATTCTCGCGCACACCAAGGTTTCAAAGACCAGGGTCCCGTGACACAGTGCCGCACAGTTGTCAAAACAAGTGCTGTCCAATTGCTTTGGTTTTAAGTTCTTACTGCGTCATGGGAAATGTAGTTTCGAGTCTCCTCTCTCCGGACGCCCCCGCCAATCCCCGGGCGCTTTACGGAACGAGCCGAGTCAATCCGGAAATAACCGAGTGTTCGTGGCGGGCCCTTTCCTGTCCGGCTGCATTCTGGGAAAGGTCTATTTCCGTTAGGTGCTGGAGGCAGTGGCGCGCGGCTGTCCGCATTCCCACGTGAAGCGCTGCGCGAGCATCGCTAGACTGGTGGCTTCCAGCTCGTAGCGGAGCAGTCCCGGCAGCAGCGCGGGACCGGAAGTGGCTCGCGGAGGCTCAGAAGCTAGTCCCAGAGTCCGGCGTGTGGCGCCTCGGAGCGCGGCGACGGCGCCATGTCCCTAATCTGCTCCAGTGAGTGTTGGCTGCGGCCGAGCGCAGGTCGCAGGAGGCCGGAGAGCGGCGCGGGAGCGTGTGCGGGCCACTGCGGCGCTGGGGCCGGGGTGGCGGCGGGAATGGGGCGCTCCAGAGGCTGAGCGGCGGCCTGTCAGCCCCGGAGCCCTCCCCTCGGAGCGGGGTGCATTTGCGCAGTGCTCCGCAGTTTACATAGTGCCAGAGGTTTATTGTCGCAGGCATTACTGAGGCAGGTCGCCTCATTCTACAGAGTGGAAACAGGCCTGAACAGAGGGAGCTGGTGCAGGGGAAACAGCCTTGATGTAAGAGTCAGGAAATCCGAGGTCTTGTCCAGGGTCCGCCTCCTATGGGCTTTGTGAATTGGCTTAAGGCTCTGTGCCTCGGTTTCCCCATCTGCAAAATTGAGAGCATTGCACTGGATATTTTGCGAGGCCTCGCTCGGATAGTCGCAGCTTTTGCAATTTGCAAAGGTCACATGATGAGTTAGAGGTAGGCAAGGCTGGCAGCTAGGTATATGGCTCCCAGCCTTATAGTGTATGACTAATTAAAAACAGCGCACGTTTGTAAAGCCCTTATTGGTTTACAACGCGCTTCCAAGTCTATGATCTTATTTTATCCTCACAAGAATTCCTTAAAGGAGAAAAGATCCTGGTGTTGCAAATGAGGATGCAGGGCTCAGGAAGAGCGGGGCTTATCGAAGGATGCGTAGCTAGTCAGTGGCAGAGCTGGGTGACGTAGTTAGGTGACACGGAGTTTGGACCCTGAATCCATGCTTTTTCCATACCTTCCACTATCTTTCCCTTTGATATTTTATCATGACGTACAGACGTTTTCCTTTCCCTTTTCGTTGTTTCATCAGATTACTCGTTTCCCCTCCCTTTTGCTATTCACCTCCTTCTCTTCTCAGAACCTGTACATTGATCCAGAGAGGGGGAAGAAGGAAGGGAAATGATGGAAAAGGAATCCCTCACATTGAAGAAATTACAGCTCGCAAAGTACCTTCACATTCATTGTTTCCTTCCAGTCTTGGGAAAGCTCTTTTACGTTCCCCAGCACCATCTTCCCTGGCAGGGTTTACTCATTCGTTAGCTGTTTACCGAGTGCCCCGGGGGCATCTGCATTGTACTGGAAGTGAGAGACCAGCTGTAATCCTTATCCTCAAGGGGCGCACAGTCTACACAGGCAAGAGTGTAAATGATACCTCTATTGCGGGTTGTTGTGAAGATGAATTACTGTACTGTATGCCTAGAATTGTGCTTGGCACATAGACATGTGCCATGTAAATATTTTTATTGTAATGATTGTCACTTTGCTCCTTGGAATGTTCCAGGTGATAAGTGTCTGTCTGTATGCTAATCAGTTGACTGGTAGCTGGCAGACCTCAGTAGCTTCAGGATGGGGACTGGTCACCTAGAAAGACTAAAGGGTATTAGAAGGTTGGGATTTTCAGTCCTACCCCCCACTTACCTGGGGAACCAGAGGAGCTGAAGTTGTCACTAGGGACCAGTGATTTATTGAATTATGCCTTTGTAATGAAGTTTTCATAAAAATACAAAAGGGCAGGATTCAAAGAGCTTCTGTATAGCAGAATATGTGGGCTTTCCTGGAGGGTGGGGTGCCCAGGGAGGGCATGGGAAGCTCTGTACTCCTTCTCCCATACCTCATCCTATGCACCTCTTCATCTATACCCTTTGTAATATCCTTTATAATAAATTGGTCAACATAAGTGTTTCCCACAATTCTGTGAGTCACTGTTGCAAATTAATTGAACCCAAAAAGGGGGTCATGGGAACCCTGATTTACAGCTGGTAGGTCAGAAGAACAGGTCAAACAACCTGGAGCTTGCGACTGGCATCTGAAGGGGCGGGGGAGTCTGGTGGGACTGAGACCTCAACCTGTGTGATCTGACACTACTATCTCCAGGTACCTGGTGTCAGAATTGAATTGGAGGACACCCGGATGGTCACATCTGAGGTCACAGAAGTATTTTGTTTTGTGAGAGAATAGGAGAAACTGAGTTTGTTATTCCTATATTCTCACACTTTATAATTTCTTTGATAATCCCTCTGGAGCTATAGACTAAGATGGAAGGAAGGGATTTGAATGGCTTCATGTGTGTCTCCATGTCATGGAGTAAACTGTATTCATAGAATACACAATCATTGTTCAGATATGAGGTGGTGATAATGGACTGCTGTTCTCTAGGTACTTGGCACATAGTAGTTATTAATAATTATTCGTTGACTATCTGATTGTCAGGAGAGTAAAGGAAAAGCTAGTTCCACAGCTGGAAAGCATTCTGGGGCCAGTACAGAACTGGCTTAGGGTCAGATGTCTTGCTTTCTGCTAGTTGATTGTGAGGATGCCTAGTCTTGTTGGGGCTAATAGCAGATGAGGAATCCTCTAGGCTCAAGATTGCCTTCACTCCAAGCTCACTGCCGGCCTTTTCTCTACAGTCTCTAATGAAGTGCCGGAGCACCCATGTGTGTCCCCTGTCTCTAATCATGTTTATGAGCGGCGCCTCATTGAGAAGTACATTGCAGAGAATGGTACCGACCCCATCAACAACCAGCCTCTCTCCGAGGAGCAGCTCATCGACATCAAAGGTGCCTATTGGCCGCCTTAGTCTAGGGCCATCTTAGCTCAGAGCCTGAGAGGATGGGAGGTGGTGCCCGTGCACTGGAGGAGGAGCTGGTGGGCTGTGTATGGCTAAAAGGAAAAGATGTGACGGCAGGGGAGGTCCCTGGGTTATGCTCTTCATACCTGCTTTCCCTTTCGGCAGTTGCTCACCCAATCCGGCCCAAGCCTCCCTCAGCCACCAGCATCCCGGCCATTCTGAAAGCCTTGCAGGATGAGTGGGTGAGTTCCTGCAAGAGAATCAGCGTCTTCCCCACTTGAAGAGAGTGCATCGCTGAGTTAGGACTTGGGGGTGGGAAGGATGGAGCATCATTTAGAGGGTAAACTTTGTGACGTCAGGGATTTGTTTTATTCTTTGTTGTATCCCCAGCACTGAGAGCAGCGCCTGGTACGTAGTAGGTGCTCTAGAATTGTGAATTGAATGGTTGAATACATCCTGCAGGACTGTCTGGCACAGTGCCTGACACAAAGAGGGCAATCGATAAATAGCAGCAGCAGCAGCGTTGTTATCCTCTTTTAGAGAGGTGACGGCATGACAGCTGGAATTTGCCAGTAAATTAGGGAAGGTGGGTATGGGAAAGAGCTGACTCCCACTCCTGTCTGTGTGCCCAGTGTTCGGCTTGGGGTAGGAGCTCAAGAGTGTCTGCTGGCACATTCATGGTGCTCGGATATTGTTTGGGTCACTGATACTGGTCTAGGCTGTGGGATAGGAAGCAGCATCCCCTCCCCAAGAGCTGACTCCACTGGGTGCTCCCTGCGCCCCCCGCTTCAGCTCACAGTAATATTTGCCTCTCCCAGGATGCAGTCATGCTGCACAGCTTCACTCTGCGCCAGCAGCTGCAGACAACCCGCCAAGAGTTGTCGCACGCTCTGTACCAGCACGATGCCGCCTGCCGTGTCATTGCCCGTCTCACCAAGGAAGTCACTGCTGCCCGAGAAGGTGCAGCCTGTCCCCTGCCATCCCCCACCTTGGGCTGGTTCTTCTTTGTAATACCCCATTTCTAACATCATCTTTTCTCTCAGCTCTGGCTACCCTGAAACCACAGGCTGGTCTCATTGTGCCCCAGGCTGTGCCAAGTTCCCAACCAAGTGTTGTAGTAAGTGTCCCCCTTCCCTTACCAGCAGCCCATTTGTGTGCAGTGGCCCACAGAGCTGTCCTTATGCAGGTGTCTTTAGTGCTCTGTGCCCCTCACCCTCACCTTTCTTCTCTTCAGGGTGCGGGCGAGCCGATGGATTTGGGTGAGCTGGTGGGAATGACCCCAGAGATTATTCAGAAGGTAAGTCCTGCTCTCACCCGGTGGAGTGCTGACGGGCCCTTTTCACCATCTGTCTGGAGTCCATCGTGACTAAAATCGCTATGCTTTTGGGGGTTGAGTGGTGCAGAGCATGGAGTCTGGGCCCAGATTGCCTGGGTTTGTATTTTGATGCCACGACTTGTAAGCTATATGACCTTGGCTTCCTTAGCCAATTGCCAGGATGGTCTCGATCTCCTGACCTCGTGATCCGCCCGTCTCGGCCTCCCAAAGTGCTGGGATTACAGGCTTGAGCCACCGCGCCCGGCCTC